>NW_024426663.1:9281954-9392813 GCF_017311325.1 Ursus maritimus
CCAGTCTGGGTCTTTGTTATCATCTGTACCTATTGTCTTCTACTTAACACGAGGCTATTATTATTTCTACTGTCTGGTTTTGTCCCCCATTCCAACCCAGTGCCTCATCCTCTCGGCTGAAAAAGTTCTCATTGCTTTTAATATTCCCCTGTTCACTGGATTCATGCATCAGAAGTGATAATGTCCTGAGATATGATACCATCAATGAGTGTCTTTAATTTGTCTCTGCACTCTATTTCTTTTCTTCTTTTTCATAAGTTACTCATTTTTTTTTCCTTTTATTTTCTGCCTCTCTCTCATCTGGCAAGGCTGGCAGTCAAATATCTCTCCTCTTGTTTCGAATTTTATGTGTATGGACATGTGAGCTGTGTTGACCATTAAGAGACCTTTCTTCCATTGGGAACATCACTTGATCCAAGGATGGGAAAATGGGTTAAGAAAGGCCTCAATATTTTGTAAGAGATTGATATAGTTGCTAGAGAGAGAGTTTTTTCCCTTCCTTCTGAGATCATGAGCAGTAAAGGCATTTAAATCTGGAGATGCTAATGGCCAAGAAGTGGACAAAAAATGGGTACCTGATAACATCTTTTGAACATTTCCACTAAGATTTTTTTTGCTGTTGCTGTCAATAAATATTCAACAAATTTGACCTGATTTTCTTTTACTTGCAAGGGAAGTAGTCTAGACCAAGGGCTACAAACTATGGTCTCACCATCTCTTTTTGTAAATTGTTTATTGAATCACAGTTATATCCATTTGTTTACATAGTATCTGTATTTTTTTTTCCCACTACAAAGGCAGAGTTGAATAGATATGACAAAGATTATATGGCCTGCAAAGCCTAAAATATTTACTATATGGCCCTTTACAAAAAATATTTGCCAGCTTTTGACTGCTTTTGAAATAGACTTTCCTAAAGGAACTTTTTATTTTTAAACAATTTAAAGGTTTTCAAATAGAAGTTTTTTTTTTTTTTTCCTTTTTCCATAAGCACTGTGTCTTTTCTGAAGTGGATAACCACAAACAGACAAAAAGCTATGGCTGCTTTTTTGAAATGGGTCTGCCACCAGAACACAGGTGTTGTACAAACCACTCTAAACCTAAACCAAAATGGGAAAGGGAAAAACTCACATCAACTTTGTCTTCATTGGACGCGTAGACTCGGGAAGTCTGCCATCACTGGTTATCTGATCTACAAATGTGGTGGGATTCACAAAAAAACTATTGAAAAATTTAAGAAGGAGTCTGCTGAGAGGGAAAGGGCTCCACCAAGTATGCCTGAATCTTGGATAAACTGAGAGCTGAACGTGGACATAGTATCACCATGGATATCTTGCCGTGGAAATTCGAGACCAGCAGGTATTATGTCACCATTTTTATAAAAAACATGATTACAGGCACATCTTGGGCTGACTGTGTTGTCCTGATTGTTGCTGCTGGTGTTGGTGAATTTGAAGCAGGTATCTCCAAAAATGGGCAGACCTGTGAGCATGCCCCTCTGGCTTATACATTGGGTGCAAAACAACTAACTGTTGGTGTTAACAAAATGGATTCTGCTGAGCCACCCTACAGCTAGAAGAGATATGAGAAAATCGTTAAGGAAGTCAAGGCCTACATTAAAAAAAATAGGCTACAACCCTGACACAGTAGCATTTGTGCCAGTTTCTGGTTGGAATGGTGACTACATGCTAGAGCCAAGTGCTAACGTGCCTTGGATGAAGGGATGGAAAGTCACCCGTAAAGATGGGAATGCCAGTGGAACCACACTGCTTGAAGCTCTGGATTGCATTCTTAAACCATCTTGTCCAACCGACAAGCCCTTGCATCTACCCCTCCAGGACATCTGTAAAATTGATGGTAGTGGTACTGTCCCTGTGGGCTGAGTGGAGACTGGTGTTCTCAAACCTGGCGTGGTGGTGACCTTTGCTCCAGTCAGTGTTACAACTGAAGTAAAGTCTGTTGAAATGCACCATGAAGCTTTGAGTGAGGCTCTTCCTGGGGACAATGTGGGCTTCAGTGTCAAGAATGTATCTGTCAAAGATGTTTGTTGTGGTAATGTGGCTGGTGACAGCAAAAATGACCCACCAATGAATGGAAGCAGCTGGCTTCATGGCTCAGGTGATTATCCTGAACCATCCAAGCCAGATCAGTACTGGAGAGGCACCTGTGCTGGATTGTTACGTAGCTCACATTGCTTGCAAGTTTGCTGAGCTGAAGGAGAAGATAGACCATCGTTCTGGAAAAAAGCTGGAAGATGGTCCCAAGTTCTTGAAATCTGGTGATGCTGCTATTGTTGATATGGTTCCAGGCAAGCCTATGTGTGTTGAGAGCTTCTCTGAGTATCCTCCTCTGGGCTGTTTTGCTGTTTGTGACATGAGACAGACAGTTGCTGTGGGTGTCATCAAAGCAATGGACAAGAAGGCAGCTGGAGCTGGCAAGGTCACTGAGTCTGCCCAGAAAGCTCAGAGGGCTAAATGAATATTATCTCCAATACCTGCCCCCCACCCCCAGTCTTAATCGGTGGTGCAACAGTGGTCTCAGAACTGTTTGTGTCAGTTGGCCATTTAAGTTTAATGGTAAAAGACTGGTTAATGATGACAACGTATTGTAAAACCTTCAGAAGGGAAGGAGAATGTTTTGTGGACTCTGTGTGTGTGTGTGTGTGTGTGTGTGTGTGTGTTTGTGTGGCAGTTTTAAGTTATTAGTTTTTAAAAATCAATACTTTTTAATGAAAACAACTTGATCAAAAATCTGTCACAGAATTTTGAGACCCATTAAAACAAAAGTTTAATGAGAGAAAAAAAAAAAAGCTGTGGCTGAACGTGTGATTCTAAGGATGGTACGAAGCGGTAGGCAATTTTGTACTGTTGGTTTATGCTTGCATATACTCTGTTGATCTCTCAGCTGACTTACATCCATTCACCGTAGGTGTAATCAAGTTAGGTATGCCTTAATAATTCTGTATCTTACAACAGGCATGTACTAGAGGTGCAGTTTATTTTTGAGGCGATAGTGGCCTTCTCCACCTTAAAATTTGTAGAGTCGATTCATAAACTGTAAAAATGCATAATGACTTGACCCACCTCAACTTGTCCAGTATGGGAGCCACTAGCTGTATGTAGCTATTAGCACTTGAAATGAGGCTAGTCTGAAGTGAGATACACCAAAGGCTCAAAGTACACAACCAATTTAGAGTTACCATGAAAAATAAAGGATATGAAATATTGCAGTGATAAGTTTTTAAATATTTATTAAATGTTGAAATGATAATATTTTGGATATATTGAATGAATAAAAATATATTGAAATTATTTTTTACTTTTTTTTTCAAACTTAAAAAATGGATACTAAAAAATTAAATTTACATTTGTGGCTCACATTATATTTTTACTAAACAATGCTGACCCAAAATTACAGAAACACTTAGCATGACTGAAGATTAAAATAAACTCTGATAGAATTTTAAAGTATCTTAAGTATTTTATTTTTGTAAGACAGGCAAAACCATATTTGCTGTTTTTATGCTATTGGAGAATACTAGAGAATAGAAATAATGAATACAAATCATGATGCTGGACATACTATTGGACAAATATATAACTTGTGTTTTTGTTGATAAGATGTGAGTCCATGAAAAAATTACGTGTGTAGGATTAATTATTAGATACTAACAGCTTCTTACTCTCTGTACATGATTTTAACAAATACTCTATGCAGGAAACATAAAGAAACATGCAGAGAGTTTGACAGATACTTTAAAAAAAAATCCTTCTGGGGGCACCTGGGTGGCTGTCAGTTAAACATCTGACTTTGGCTCAGGTCATGATCTCAGGGTCCTGGGATCCAGCCCTGATTCAGGATCCCTGCTCAGTCCCTCTCCCTCTGCCCTTCCCGCTGCTTGTGCTTTCTTTCTCTCTCTCTCTCTCAAATAAATAAAATCTTTAGAAATAAAATAAATGAATCCTTCTGTTCTTTATTCAATAAGTCTAAGTATATACAAATGTCTCAACATTGTAGGTATAATTAAAATAAACTTTTTATTTCATCTAGTTCCAAAGTCTTGTCTTACAAAATTTCTTATGGTGAAAAATATAAATAGAATTTTCCTTCCTATTCATTTTGTATGTTGTCCCAGAATTGATACCTACAAAATAGAGATGATGGTTGAGGGAGAAACTGTTGAGAGATTCCAACCAAATGGCACTCTTTTGGATTTGATTGCTTAATTTATGCTAATTTCTACTTTTAATTTAAATGTACCAATAATGCCTGAAATGAATAGTAATACACTTGCACTTTTCCTTCTAAATGAAGGCAAAAGTCTGGAAAGCATAATGAGTTCAGTACACAGTTTATCTATTCTATTCACATCTCAATGAATTTAGCATATATGTTGTCAGTGTGTCATTTTTGAGAAAGAAAAGGTAGCTGTTGGGATATGAAATTATGGCCTCAAATTCCATATACCTCAGCTTACCAAGTCAATAAGAAAGCGATACTTGTAGCTGCCTTTTGAACCTTTGTGGTTGCAAGAGGTATTTGCCTATTAGAGATGAATAGAAATCAAACAGCCCTTAGAAGGTTTTCCAATCATTTCTGTGCACCATGACTTTTGGTGAACAGATAACATATGGATCATGAAGTATATTTTATTTAAAAATTTAAGAATAGACCCATAACACAGTCTCTATACTTCAGACATTAAGAGATCCCTGGCTAACTGTCAAATGCGTTGTTTTACTTTGATTATATCAGAAGAATAGCATTTGTATTCTGTAAGATTTTTCACTGTTTATATTTTAGTTTATATAATTTAAAATTTGAAATTCTTAGTCAATGCTCACAGAGAATGTATTGAGAAAACTTCATAAATTATATTTATTTTAGATCATAAAATATATATCTAGACATTGATAAAGAATTATAACAAGAATAGATTTTGCAAGTGTGTAGTTAAACTGCAAACACATATTTTTAGAATTTTAGATGTTTTCTTAGTGGGAAATCGAGTAAAAGGATAATACAGGGATCTCTCTGTATTAGTTTTTACAATTGCACATGAACTTAAAATTATCTCAAAATAAAAAATTTAATTAAACTTAGCACTAATAGGAAAGTCCAGCAAGATAAAATGCAAAATCAACAAAGAAAAATCAATAGCTTGCCTATTTACAAATAACCAATTAGAAATATTTCATTTATAATAGCATCAGCAGCAATAAAGTGCTATGGAAGAAATCTATTAAGCAATGTTTAATATTAAGAACTTAGGAAAATATAACACTTTGCTGAATAAATTAAAATAAAACATGAATAAATGGACAAATGATGATCATTTATGAGACTAGAAGTCTCTGTATTATAAATAAATCAATTCTCTCCAATTTATGCTATGAATTCAGTGTGATTCCAAAAAAAAAAAAAAAAAAAAATCCCAAAGCGCTCCCTGCTCAGAGGGGAGTCTGCTTCTCCCTCTCCCCCAGCTTGTGCTCTCTCTCTCTCCCTTTCTCTCAAGTAAATAAAAACTTAAAAAAATAAAATCCCAAAGTGATAAACTGTTAGAACAAAACTACAAACTTTCTAAATACTAAAAGGTATACCATGAGAGAAAGAGAGAGAAGAATAAAATAGATCACATAGTAAAGAATATATATACAAAACACAAATGTACGTATATGTGAAAATGTGTATCTATAAAATAATATGACAGAAGTGAAGCCCAAATATGGGACATATCGATAAATGCAAATGGGCTTATGAAATCGGATCTTCAGGACGTATTAAGTGAGAGAAACAAAGGAAAATAAACTATGCATAGTATGCTATCGCTTATACGCATAGACACATTTGTTTACACTAAAATAAAACAATGGAAGTGTAAACCATAAAATTACAAATATTAATATGGATAAAGTTAGCATTAAGGCGAACAGAGTGGGTAGAAGTTAGAATTCTTAGGCCGTACCATGTTTTGTAGATTTGGAGCCCTTTCTCCAGAGAAGATCTGTAATTATTTTAGGTAATTATAAAACTGTTAAATAAAAAAATAATAAAGCAGATGAGCTTAAATCATTATCTAGTTGGTGACATAACTACGCAAGTAGGAAATATTCTAAAACACTGCAAGGCAGAATGATCTTATCAGACATCATTAGAGAACATACTGAGAAAGAAAGTATGGAAAAAAGTTCCAGTGTTTTCAATTTATCATGATGGTTATTTTGAGATTATTGAGTATATAGTGTTGGATAAAGCGAATGGGTAATTTTTGCTTTAAGGACCAGGAATTTTTGGTATGAGAGAAAGTATATCTAAATATAAGGTCAATAAATCTAGGATTTTGAACTGAAGTTATCAGTATGAACTGAGATACATTTTTGTTATAAAAAAAAAAAAACATTTCTAGCTGTGTCTGCAGCAAGCCTGTAGGAACAATGACCAGCCCAGTAACAATAAATTTTTCTGGTGCCCAGATGGTGCTTTCTAAACATAATTTTCCACTAGAAGGAAATCAGAGCAACTGGGGAAAATAGCAGATTCCAGGTCTGGGTCATTGGTACATTAATTATATTCCAGGAAATGTACAGATTGATTATACAACTTCTTGTTATGTTAGAAGGCAAAAATGATATGAAAGATTAATCTGATCATGTATAAAGAACTAAGGAGATCATGTGACTCGGTTTTTACTGGTCAAAGAAGCCACAGTAATAAATTAAAACACATTATATATATATTATTAACATTTTACTAGTTAATTAATATATTACTCATGCATTCACCCACAGTGACAATTTCCTAGCCAGTTAGGAAATACCATCCAATTTATTCTTCAGTGTTTCTACATCTTTCACACTTAAATTGTCCTAATTTTAATTGAGGGTTACTATATCCTTTTAGTAAAAAGAAAAACATTTAGTAATTTTTTTCAATAATCTGTAACCTGAAATCCTTCAATCTGAATCAAACTGCTTCTCAAATGGGTCTGTTATCTTTATCTTTCTACAGAATAGCTGTATTGTTTTCTCACTGTGATTCTGCGGAACCGTGCAAGCACAGGCATGCAAAACGTTCACTGTGTCCTTTGTGCACGAAGCTACAGGGTCATAGGATGGGACTCTCTTAGGCACCCAAAAAAGCACCCTCCAGGTGGTGCTAGAGCATTTTGCATCCTGAGCTGCAGAAGCAGTTTATCCGGGGACTGCTGTAAAGTGCCAGATAGACAGCTGCTTATACCTAAAGTCTTAAACAATGAAGAGGGAATTAACTCAAGCATCTATCATTATTTAAGAAGCTAGTTGCAGCCTTTGATAACCATAAGAAGATTGCTATAAGCCTGGCTAAATTCCCTAAAAATTTAGAATTAATAGAGTTCTGACTACTTTGGAAAAGGAATCTTGAAGAATATAAACTGAAATCTGATCAAGATTTTCCTAATTTGTTAACTAAACTAGTAAATATGTTGAGTGCCTCTCAGAATTCATGAGAAAATTGGGATAACGCCATTCTTTGAAACCCTTGGTGTCTTAGAAATGAAGAGTTACCACAACAGGGTAACTAACAATATTGTGATATACTTTACAGGCTTTCTTTACAAATGCAAACTTTTAACCAAGAACAATTCCCTGGCTGTACATACAACAATTTCTTTGCTTTGTTAATGGCAAAAGCTGCGTGTGAGGCCCTTTTTTATTGTGAAGACCCATGGTGGTCGTTAGCATGTGCTTTACCTGGCTTCCTAGGACCCAAGTTCACTCTCCATTTTGCTGCTTACTTTAGGATATGTCATCGGGCAAGGGGTCCAGTCTCTTGCAATCGGCTGCTATATTATGAACCTATTATAAAATATTCGACATGCTTTAAAGGTACTGAATCATAACATCTCTTCCATTCAAAAAATGTACGATGTAGGATGATTCTTCTGCAAAGGCCCTTGGTTCTGCTCCTCTGGCAAACTCTCACCATGGGTATGGACTCTCATCTACTGATTTATCCTTCCCTCTTCGTTAGCACGTGAGCTGGCCTAGGCCTCTCCAACGCTGTGAACCATTTGCCCTTCTAAATGCCTCCTGAAAATCTTCAGGAAAATCTGACTCTTGAGTATACCTGAGTCTGAAGGAAGAACCTTGGGCACTTAATCATTTCTCCTCTGATTTCCATGTAAATGACTATGTTTCATAAAATTATATAAGGTCATTTCAGTTAGCAAAAAAATGTATTTCAGGACCTGTTTTTGCCTAATAATTATTTTATGATGTAAAGTAGTAGATGATTATATTTTGACAATATTATTTAATTGATGTTTCAAGAAAAAAAAGATTAGAATTAAGCATAAAGCATTGATGCTCCCAGTTTGGGGGGATTTGGAGGGATTTTTTTTTTTTTTTGCCCATTAATTAATGTCCTTTATGAGCAATATAGTTAGGGAAGCAAATTAATCATCATCTTTAAGAAATTGACATTAAAATATGTCATTTAGAATAAAAATAATTATGATTCTGGAAATTAGTTAGGATAGCTGATATTTTATAAAGAATTTTAGCAGTCATGACCACCACTACTAACTAGAGAAATGTTCAACCAATGAACTATATAACCAATGAAGCACAATGAAGCACCTTTAACCTTGTTAGTTCATAGTCCCTTTGGCCAATCTTTTCCTGAGGGGATAATAGAGTTTCTAAGGACACAGAGAAGCCTCTGTTACAAACAATATTAAGTCCTGATTTAGAGGTGTTCTATTGATAAGAAGTAAAACTAGGTTCAGATACTTGATACTTGTTTCAGATAAATAGGTTTAATCAGCTGGATTCAATCTATGATTAATAACACTTTTTTTTGCAATCTAGAATAAATTTTAGCCAGTGCATTATGTAATATCAAACTTTGAAGAATACCTCTTTCTTCTATTTTTGATTTGCCAGGGTATTGAGATACGAAGGCAAGTATAGTAGTCCTTGGTTTGTTTAGGTAACTCTAGTATGTCTACGTCATGACAAAGTTCAAGTCCTATCCCCAGTGAAGGAAATAGGACTTACGTGTTTGGTACTCCACCTCCTGCAAGCAAGAAGTTCCGAGATTTTTAGTTGTTATTTTGCTCTTCACTAGTTCTTTTTAACGACAAGGAGAGTTCCATACAATGAAAACATAATTGCTGCAATGAATAAAGTTAAGGTTAAATCTTTGGGCATATTCATTTCCTTAGAATAATAATAATTCCCTTAGAATAAACTTTAGGAGCAGAATTATGCGTATTTTAATCAATGAATACAAATGGATGAAGCATGTGCCTGAAAATTTTAGTTAATTTACGTTCCCTCTAGATTGTATGAAGTAACTATTTCCATATACATAGGGTGGGCGTTTTTTGGACATATTTATTTGTATCTGGACAATATACCAGACAATAAATAATAGAGCTTTAGAAAAGCTAGAAGATGTTTTCCTGTTATTAATAATATTTTGCATCTTGGGGAAAAGAGATATGTTGAAGAGTATGTATTGCATTCAGAGGCTGTGCTAATAACCGTAAAGAATTTATATAAAACTAAAGGGGGGGAAAACATCACACATTTTAATAGATTTGCATTATATTGCATCCATGTTGAAAGGGATAGTAGTATGCCTTTGTTTTAAGCTGATACACGAGTACCTTTTGATGGATGAAATAAGCTCTGCTAAATATTATAAGCATGAAATATTGAAAAAAGGTATTTGTGTGCTTCAGAGCTCTGAAAATGAAGAAATTTTATCAGTGGTTATTATCTCATTCAATATGAGGGAAATAAACCAGATATGAGACTATAAATACTGGATTGTGTTAATGTGAAGAACAGCAAAATTAGTGTATTTAATTCTCAGATGTGCAGCTTTGTTATAAACTGCATTTAGTTTTAGTTTGGCTTACTATCCTAGAATATACTTTAATTATTCAGAGCTCAATATTGATGAACTAGAAAATCTTTTTTCTTATCTTAATTTGACATAAATCCGTACTAACCCCACTTTCCAATTTTCATTACATTGAAATAAGTATGGGAGTTGTGTGATGTGAGGCAGTAAAAAGAACACAAGAGTTTGGAATTAGAGAAGTTATTAATTGTCAATCTTATGTGTAAATTGGGTCGATCTTCTATGTAAAACAGCTTATTAATATTTTTTGTCTTACTAAGAGTTGTCTATAAACGAGAGCAGGTAAAGATGTATGATTCTTAGTTGTTGTAAAATTGATGTATAATTCAAGATAGGGTAAATGATGTAAACAAAAGAAATTCAGTGAGCTAATACAGTAAAAGCTGATTTCTTGCTTATGTCACAGACATAAGTCATTGGGTTAGGGGAACATCTATTGGCTCTGCCATCCCCTAGTATGTCAGAATCCTCTGCTGGCTTGGAGACAGAAACAGAGCATGAAAAATTAGTCAAGGGGTTGTTTTAATGAGCTAGGATGGATGTTTCATAAATCACATTCATCTACATCCCATAGCTAATCTCAGTCATATGACCACATAACGCAAATAGACTAGCTGTATGGTCAATAAAAAGAAACAGTTTTGGAGGCCATCTAGCTAGTCTCTGCTCATTGATCCCTAAGTGACCTAAGCCAATTTAATTAACCTAAATAATCTATGCCAATTGACCTAGCTGGTTTAGCTTTTCAGATACTAGGGTTTTCTACTTTTTTAAAAGACAGATGTTAGTAGTAGTCTATAATCATAGTCACAACTGAGTACTACAGGTTTCTATTCCTGTTATTCTCATCTTTGTTTCCCTGTATTTAATATCTCTTCTGTCTATTTTAAGGATTTTATTTACATAAGCAATCTTTAAGAATTTGATTATGATGTGTCCTAGTATTATTTCCTTGTTTTCTTTTGTTTGGGGTTTGTTGAGCTTCTTGGATATGTAGATTTATAGTTTTCATTGAATCTGGACATTTTCGGTTATTATTCCATCAAATGATTTTTCTTTGCCACTGGCTCCTATACTTCTAGGAACACAGTTATGTGTACAGTAGAATGCTTGGTATTACCCAATAGGTCATTGATACCTGCTTTTTTTCCAGTAGTTTTTGTCTCTTTCATTTTGGACATTTTTCTATTACTATATCTTCTAATTCACTTCTCTTACTTCTGCAGTGTCTCAGCTGCTATTAATCCCTTCCAGTTAAATTTTCATTTTAGTTATTAAACTTTGCACCTCAAGAACTCCATTTGGTTCTTCTAAAACATTTTCTACTTAACTCCTCATTATATTGATGTTCTTCTTTAAATACTTGAAGAGTGTTATAATAGCTATTTTAACATCTTTGCCTTCAAATTTCATCACCTCTGTTTTTGTAACTGTTTCTATTGACAGATTTTTCTCCTAGATGTAGGTCACATTTTCTTGCTTCTTGGAATATCTGGTAGTATTTTACTGGATGCTGGGTGTTTTGCATCTTGCATTGTTGAATGTCTAGGTTTTGCTGTCTTCTTTAAAGAAAATTAGATTTTGTTTTGATAGGTAGTTAATTTAGTTACAGTTTAGTTTTATCCATGCATGGCTTGTTTTTAAACTTTGTTTATATGAATCTAAGGTTGTCTTGGTCTTTGAATAATTTAGTCCCACCACTAAAAAATTGACCTTTGGGATCTCAAACATCTCTAATTCTTGAGTGAGCTTTGAAATAATTTAACTATAAATCTTCAGTTGTTCTTTTCTAGTCTTTGCAGATTTCTTGGGTTTTCTATGTAGCTCTTTCCTCTTTGGTACTTTGTCCTGCTTATTCACTGAACTCCGATTTTCTCTGATTTTTGGCTTCTTGATTACGCAAACTGAATGTTTTGCTTGGGATGCCCCTTTATGCTCCAGTGCTCAGAATGTCCCCCTGAAAAGAAAGTTGGTCAATTATAGAACTAAATTCATCTGCTTTGATTTTCTCAGAGATCACATTTCTATGTTGCCTGTAGTCCAATGTCTGAAAATTTTTTGGTATATATTTGTCTAGTATTCTAGTTGTTTATGGTGGGGAGGTAATTAAGTTTCTGTTATTCCATTCTGGCCAGAAGTGGACTTCTCAATTCAATCATTGTTGTGCCAATTATCTGAAATAGATTTTAATATTTGTTTTGAATTTTTTTTTAAAAAAGATAAGATTTCTTTGTCTCTAAGAGCAGTCAACACTTTTTCTTCAGCTCATGGTCATGTGCATATGAAATAAAGATATTATATATGAGAGATTTGTCTGTTTAAGTCATTCTTTCTTATAAACTCTCTTTCCAACATATTCCCAATGTTCTCACTTTTTCTAATTTAGCCTCTAACCCTTTTCCTCCTGCTCATTTTCTGGCTATGAGATGAAGGCATGGATAATATACTAATTAAAAATACAATAAATATCAATTTGAGACAGATTTCTCATGGATGCTCTGGTTACAAGTACTGATAAATGTACGCAATTTCAGCTTCTAGAATAGGAGATTTGCTTAATTCACACACTAATCCCAATAGCAGTCATTGTGGCCAATTGATGTTGATGCAATTCTAATCAATCATAAAACAGATTGATAAAATCAAATCAGATGTGTAGATGATTTTCTTCCTTCTTAGTGCATTTAGATGTTTCTTTGGTCCCTAGTTCATAATACACTCTCCTTTAGGATATTATACTAAATGAACCAGGTTATTGGTGTTTTTTAATTAGTTCATGCACTAAAATGTTTAGCTCTATTTCTTTTTTTAATTACCATTATGTATGTTTGTATTTGCAATAGGGAAGGTAATTGTTTCCCCCCAAAACAGGAAAGTGGATTATTACGTATGTTTTCCTTTAATGGAGTTAATTCTTTAAATTAATCTTTAAGAATTAAAGATTAAGAAATCTTTAATTTCAATATGCTCTACTTATATTATTGTGGGCCAGTTGTGGATAAAATTTTGTTAGATTACATTTATTTCTTTATATTCCATCTACTCCCCAAAGGATTAGAGGGGACTAGTATCAGGTAGAAGATGATGCCAAATACTGCTTTTCGAAAGCAGTGAACTTGTCATCAGCTTCCTTTTCTTTTTCTCCTTTTTTTTCTTTCTTTCTCATGAAGAGTAATACATAAACAGGCAGCGTTAATTCTACTAGTATTTGTTGAGAACCTGCTGCCTGGTAGGAACTGTTTCAATATGCTGGGAAGTTATTCTCATGGAATAAGAATTTTGCTCTCACGGAGCTTACCTTCTATTGGCAGGAGATGGAAAAGGAAAAACATGCAAACAAGCGAACACATGAATAAATAAGAAATTGAAGTAGCAATAAACACCATAATGTAAAATAGAGTAGGGAGAGGTGTCAATGTAACTTCTTTAGAAGGCACATGCTAGTTGATGTAGTGAAAATTAAGCTGAAATGTGGGTGACAAGAAGGTAGGTATGTGAAGTTAGATGGAGTAAAGAGCTTGTGTAAAGGCCCCAAAGTAGGTGTGTTCCAGGAGCAAACATTCCTCTCCCCAAGCAAACAGAGGGAGAGAAAATACAAAAGTTGGTGTGGCCGCGTGGAGCATTATGGGACATGTGGTGAAAACAGAGGCCAGATCATATGAGGCTTTGAAATCTCTCTTCCCAAACACTCTTCTGGACAACTATGCAGTTTAGAAAACACTTTATTTTTAGGATATGTTAGTGCGAAGCTTTGACTTTTCCATATGTGATATATGGATACCATTTTCTTCTTTATGGCTACATTTTCTCGGGTTGTTAATCTACATCCAGTTTTGAATGTCTGGAAACTCTGTGACCTGATGAACACATTTCTATATCTTTTCCCGTCACTTCTTGACTCCTTTGCACCTGCCAAAAAATGGTGAGCGTTGGACAGCTGTGCACCTTACTGATCCTTATTATCCTAATCACCTTTCACACTGGGCTGAAAGGTTTGTGATGAGTGACTGCAGTTCTTAGGCCTATAATCAGAGTTTAGTTCTTGTACATTAATGAGTACATAACCAGACAGTTTGTAGGCATATTGCACAGGCCTGTTAGCAGTTCGAAGCTTCTAAAGGATTGGGACAGTTTAGCATTAACAACCCTTAATACTGCTGCCACAATGGCAATTGTGAAGATGCTTATTACATTGCAGCTGATGATGAAAAAGCGGAGATGGTCAAAATCCCAACAAGCGTAACACCAGCTGTAAATGACTCTATATTAAGAAAGTGTTTTTTCCCCCCAGAACAGCTTTGAATGGAGAAAGTGGAACACTTTTGTGTCCATCTGTTTGTGGCACAGCTTAGAAAAATATTTTTAAATGATTTGAGGACGAGTTTTTGGGTCTCTTCCACACTGTTTCATTATTTCATAATTTGCCAGACATTTAGAACACTTTGAATGCAATTGATTTAAATAGCTCATTTATATTAGTTTTAGAATATTCACATATCATTCCAAGGGCAGCATCCTTTTCCTGGGAGCTTATTTCATAACTCCTGTTGTTAATGCAAAGAGGCAAACTGCCTCACACAGCCCCGTATGAACTATTTGCATCATCATGCTCTGAAGTCTATGATCATTTTTCTTCCTCTCAGCTGACAAAACAGGTAAGTTTGTATTGATGATGTGAACAATTAAAGAGATAAGTGAAATTAGAATATTTGAAAGGGATGTTACCATCTAGATAAACTCATTAGTGAGGCTTTCATAAAATCCTGTCTATCAACATCATGCAAGTTTGAACAGAAATCCTAAAAATCATTTCCAGCTGCCCAAAGGTAAATATTCCTTCAAGGAATTGATATGGGTGTCAGGAGGTTCTCAGCAGGGTGGTCACTGGATTGAGGTTGGAACTGTGAGTTCACCAAGTTGCCCCATGCTCTGGGCATGTGCCAGGGGTAGGATGTCCCCTGAATGTCCCCACCCATTTGCTTCTGGTTGCAGCATGGTACTTATAAGAAGAAACAAACAGAACCATACAGGAACCGGGAAGAGAATCCCCCTTCCCCTGTAATATCCTTTTAGGGTTCTCTAAAAAGAAACAAACAACAAAAACCAAAACCAAAAAAAACCAAAACCTTAACATTGTATTCCACTGCAAAGGAGAATTGCTTACATGGTCTAGTACCATTGTCACAAATCAGATAATGAAGGATGTATTTGGATCTGAGAGGCAATAAATTGGTAACTGCCCCAAAGATAAGTAGAAGATAAATTGACCAGGAAAAATGATAATCTTAATTTCTCTTTGACTAAGAGAAATATGTAAATGTCTAAAAATGTCACTGTATGTATCTTCTGACTGTTTTCCCCACTAGTACAATTTAATTCCAGTTTAATTGGAATTTGATCCTGAGGCAGTAATGCTGTGGTGAAAATTTCCATTGACTTTGGCCCTGACTTTTCTTCATTCTGCCCCCCCAATGTGCATGTGCGTATGCGCATATACACACATAACTGAATTCTAATCCCAGTTCTGCCAGTTATTAGATTCATAATTCTCTAAAACTTAATCTGCCTATTTGCAAAGTAGGAATTAAAATATGTCTTTGTAGTTATGTAAGGATTACAAAATACTGTTTGTGAAAATTCACCTCATCTTAGACACTAAGTAAATGTTTATCAAATTCAAATCCTTTGTAATTTCTAACTCAAAGACTATCGCAACAATAGTATGTAAATGAAAAGGATTAGGTGGTTTTTAGCTTCTGTACTTGGAGGAAACCACAGAAAATCCTGAGTTACCTTGAGGAAATATTAGGAATATATCTATGGCTTGCAATTAAATTGTTTTAGGTTTTGCAAACTGTTTGAAATCACAAACTCATATTCTAAAATCTTCATACTTCTGTGACAATTATTAATCGCTGTTCTATATACAAAGATGTTTGAAAATTATAATTGTAGAGTTGATCAGTTAGTCAATCAATGCAGTTATTTTTAACTGGTTTCTCCCTTCTGCTGGGTAATTACCTCTCTCATTCAGTATGTACGGAGTATGTACTCCTAAATAATGCCCCCCACTCCCACAACATGCATGGATTTATTCTAGACAGCAGAAAATATTTTTGGTTGAAATGTGAATGAAGTTGTTTCCCTTTCAAATTCCAGCATCGGTCATATCCTCTGTTCTTTTACTCTTTACAATTCTTGGCACTTCCCAATCATGTGTACCATTTTATGGTAATTAAATCATGTCTTTTCTTCTACATGGAATGCCTTTGAATTGTATTCATCCATCAAGGCTTCACTGATAGTACAAGCCAGAGTGATCTCTTAGTCCTTTGACCTCTCCCTCACCCCACAGAATGTGGTCTGCACACACCTTCCTTGATCTTTTTCCTCATGCTATAGGCCTCTATATATTTACCTCTGTCCATTTCAATACTCTTGAGTGACAGGGTCAATATCTTCTTTGTGTATTACACAATGTATTATGGTATACAATAGTTGGTACCCAATAATATTTGATTATGATAATAATGGTCTTAGACAAGGTAAATGATATCAAGCTGATTATAATAATAATATAGCTGGATTTAAAAATATAATTTCTAAATAATTAATATATTCAGAGGGCTCAAAATTCAAAAAGCATGAGGAGCTATAGAATGACAACTCTACCTTCTCCTTCTTCCTCTCAGTTCCTCTCCAGAGAGCTAATAAAAGTTGCTAATTTCTTAGCTATTCTTGCAGAGAAATTTTATGTATATATAAGTTAAAACACATATATAATTACCCTATTTTTTAAAGGTATTCATCACTTTACTTTTTCACCTTAACATATTTAGGATACCTTCCTACGCATAACATATAATTATAACTCATGTTTATTTAGTATTTACTAAGTACTAGATTTTGTTTCCGTGTTTCATATGTATTAACTTATGTAGTCATAACAATTACCCTAAAAGGTAAATACTATTGTTGTCCCTCTTTCGTTAAAGAAGAAACTGAGGCATGAAGAAATTAAGTAAACTGCCCAAGATCACATGGTTAGTAAGTAGCATGACTCACACTTAGAATACTGACAGTCTGGCTCTGTGGTTCATGTTTTTTTCATTATGCTACACTGACATTTGTAGAACTTCCTCATTCTCGTTTGCAAAAGAAAACTAGATTTCCGATCCTTAACAGCTGCCTTTTTTAACACTCTCTATATGTTAGGCACAGGGCCAGTCACATTGCATGACTGCAAGAGGCACAATTCATGTGGAATTCTCTATGAATGAATCATCCCTGGAGTTGTGTGATGTGGTTACCCTAGAAGGCACCTTTCAATAACTCCTGGAGAAAATGAGGTTTAGGTTGGTAGTTTGCCCAAGATTACATACAATATTAGTATGTGTAGAATTGGGAATTGAATACTGATCTACTTGATACCAAAACTCATGCTCTAAACCACCACAGTTAAATTGCTTCACTTGCTTTCAGACTTCAAATTTTCAGTAAAGAGAAAACGTATCTTTTAGGTTGTAGGTGGTATAATAGAAAAAGTAGTGGTACCATCTTTGTTGAGCAAGTTGGTACAACTTGCTTCACCTATTACATTCCTATATTTCAATCATAAGGAGAGTTAAAAGAGGAGTTGGTTTCAGAAAGATAAATGTTTAGCTTAAGAAATGGGTTCCCTAGCTGATATTGTCTATTTGTTTTTTAGACCACACTTCATACTCAAAAAGAAAGTGCGAGAGATATGACAAACTTCACTTGGAATTTAAAGAAATTCCTTTTGTCCTCCTTTTCCTTCTTTCCTTCTTTCCTTCCTTCCTTCCTTCCTTCCTTCCTTCCTTCCTTCCTTCCTTCCTTCCTTCTTTCCGCTCCTCTTTATTTGTTTCTGGTCTGGTTCTGCTCTGAGAACACTTGCCCTGTTTGGGGTTAACTTTTCTTTGGATTACATTTGAGTGACTCGCAATTCTGGAAATTGATGAAAATATGTAAAGTGCCTGAGCAGCCTTTTAAAGTTCTCTTTCAACCTTTGAAAAGGATTACTCTTCTGGGGGAAAATGAGCAGATGGTGCCTAAAGCAGTTGGCCAAATTTCTGTAACAACGCTATTACTTGACTCTGTGTCATCGGCTGGAGCATCTGTCAGAAGAAAGAGTTATGCTCCTGTGCTTCTCTCCTTTGACAATTAATCACACCTCTCCTCTATTTCTCACTGTTCAGCATATCGTCTTTTTCAAAATCTGGTGCCGATTTCGGTGACTCTCTGACATAATTCAAAAAAGATACTACAACAATAGCATTATTGGGAGTCCTACGAGGCAAAGAGAGACTTCACTAGGAAGGAGGCTGACATTTTTTCATTTATTTCTGACAAGAAGACTATATAGGGTCAGTCACTTAATCTCAAGGGAATTACGATCTTTGATGACATCTTAGTAAAAAAAACAAAAAACTAATATGCTGTGTAAACTCCACAACCTCGTTCTTCTCCATCTTTCTGACTTATTTCTAGTTGACCTATATTCAAAGACGTACATGGTGAAGAAAATCTATCATTTCATCTTGCCATGTGACATTATTACCACATGTGATGCCTGTGTCAGAGACCAAATGTCCAAATGCAACAGTATTTGTAATATTTGGCTGGATTAATTAAGACAGTGATTGTAAATGCCATGACTATGCTTTGGCCAAAGTTAGAGAAGAAAGGACAGGAGAACATGTACTAAATTGGAGCAGTCATAGTCATAACACTAAAATCGTTGGTCATAAATGTGTACATAGTCTGTTGAAATAGAATATGAGTCTTCAAGAATAGAATGAATAACTCCATTTCATAGGTAAAAACCAGTTTATGTTTTGTAGCCTAGGCATCAAACAGTTATTATGGCCTTCCGGATACAATCTCAGTGGCCCCAAGATCTTTAGCCAAAGTCATAAAATTTTTATGTTTCTATTCAGCGCTGCTCCAGGCCAACTGAGGCTAAGCCAATGGACTCTCCCTCCTACATCAGAATGAGAAACTTGTGTGCTGGCCCAGGGGATGGAGTAAGGCAGAGGATGACTCAGTTTTATTTTTCTTCTTCTTTTTGCCAAATCCTGGTTTTTGTTTTATTTTACTTTTTGTTCTTGTTTTGTTTGTTTGTTTGTTTGTTTGTTTTGAGAGGCATCTGATTTTCTTGAACTGATTTTAGAACAGGGAGGATATTTATGAGAAAAAGGAAACAAGAACAGGGACTGTCCATGGAAGACTAATCTTCATGGTCTGCTAGAAAGCAAATAGACCTGTATCTTACTCCTTTGTTCCTCAGAGACTTTGTCATAATGATATGGAAATGTATCCTCTCCTCCACAAAGAGTGGAAGCTCTAGTTTTCTATATAAGAGGGCCGAGGGTCACAAACAGGTTGGAATTATTGGAAGTCAGAGTCTAGAGAACTTGATTTGAAGCTGAATTTGTTCTCTGTGATTAACTTAGATTATACATTACAGATAAAAATAGCAAAAATTCCTAGAGCTTTCATTCAGTTTAAGATTAAGAACATAATGAATTTTATATCAAATTACATTGTTAATGGTATTAAAATTATAATCATTGTTTTATTTAAAATGGCTCTCAGGGATAAAGGATCTGGCAGTGCTAAAACTTCCCAAGTTACTTTTTGGTTCTAACTCTGTTCATGAGATCTTCTATATTATTTCTACTTCTACCCACATAGATGTCACCTGCTTCTCTGTTCTTCCCCGGTACATTCCCTGCTTCTCTCTTGTACCTCTTGTTATATGGAGTTGTAATTATTTGTTCATATCTTCCGTTAGATCATTTGTTCTTTAAGAATAGAAATAGTGCCCATGGCACTACGTTGAACACCAATGCGGATGAGTCAGATGTGGAAAATGAATAAACAATTTCATCAGTCTCTTGAATAACAGTGTCCAAAGCTCTGCTTACCAAAATTGATGAGAAGAAAGAAGGAAGGAAGGAAGGAAGGAAGGAAGGAAGGAAAAGAAAGGCCACTGAAAGATTTCAGAAATGGCCCTAAGGACAAATGGCAAATGAAGAAACATCTATTCAAGGAAATCTATAAAAGTTGAGTAAGAAAGTTGAAAGTATATGATATTTGAACCAAGAGTGCTTCCTCTCTCCCAGAACTGAAAGGTGGAAAAACTGCCCCAGACCATTGCAGCCAAGACCACAGGACCCCTTCTTGGCCAGCTCCTTTGTCAGAGGGCTTTTTTCCATGGAGAAACAGGCCTTCAGTGCTTCTCCTCCTGCCCCCAGCTACCTGTTGCTGAGACTAAGCTCCAGGAGATTCCTGATAAGAGGTGGGACTCCCTTCTTCCGTCTAGCCCCCCCTTGTAGAATGGGGGCTCTACTTTGGGTATGGAGCCCTGGGAATACTGTGGTAGTGACTTACTTGCCCTGCCTCTTGAGGTAGAGGTTCCAGGCTAAGAGAGAGAAACTGAGAGAGTTTAGCAGCTGCCCCTCCACTGAGTGTTGAGTTTCCAGAGGGGGTGATCACACAGAGAGAGTCTTGCCATTTACCCCATTCCCAGTTCTAGAGCCCTACTTTGCAGATTTTTGCCTCAAAAGAGAAGCAGACTGTAAAACAGATAGCCCCCATCACTTCCCAAAGGAACTGACTTCATTTGCATGAAGAAATTCAAATCTAAGACTCTCTCATGAACAGTGGAGGTTGTGGTGAAAGGCAATTGAGAGGAGATTTGTGGATTTCATGAAGATGCAGGCTAGACTGCAGACTGGACTCAGCTCCACAGCCCCAGCTAAGACAGTTTTCCTGAAGGGAGAAATCAGGCCATAAAACAAAGTTCCTAATCTCTTCTCAAGGGAACTGACTTCATTTGCAGCGGTTTAATGGAGAAGTTTAAGCCTAAGAGTGCTCTAAAGAATGCTGGAGATTGGTAAAAGGCAACTGGGAGCAGATTCTTGAATATTATAAAGATATGACCTAGACTGTTGGCTGCCAAGTTTGTGAGAACTAGAGAATAAGGTCGCTGGGAGAAGCTTTCCTGGGGTTGTAACAAGTATCAGACACTGACCACAGAATCTATTTATTCTGAGGAGCCACCATTTGATTGGATTAGTTTGTAGGTATCTAGGGGCATTGTTGAAAACAGCAGAGCAGTCAGCTGGCAATTAACAGAGTTTAACAGCTGGGTGTGGTCACTGAAAGAGAGGGAGAGAACCTTACAAATACTACTCTTACCCTGGGGTAGCTATGGGTATACCTAAAGCTGTGTCTTCTGGAAGAGAAACAACGGAGCCTTAATTGTGTGTGGAGGGGTGTGCGTAAGGAATAGACTATGCTAAAATAATCCAGCCTTTCACTAAACAAATTTTTAGAAATGGCAATAAAATGCCCTGGGAGGGGAATGACTAGTACCCAGAGTTTCTGCAATATCATCTAAATTTTCAGTTTCCCTCAAATTATAAGACATGCAAAGAAACTAGAAACAAACAAATCTCAAGACGGCAGAAACTGTCCATGAGAGTGACCGGATATCAGATTTAACATATACCTTTTGGCTCCAGAATTTCCGTTTAGTTCTTTCTTGTTATTTTTATCTTCTTATTGACAGTCTTTATTTGATGGAATATTGTCATTATACCTTCCTTTACTTCTTCAATCATGCTTTCCTTTAGTTTTTTGAACATTTGTGATGGTTCCTTTGAAGTCTTCTATGTGAAATCCGATTTCTTTGGTGTGTTAGGCATTCTTCAAATATAGAACCAGAAGAACTCGTAGGCATGCTGGTATTCTGTTACTTTTTAACTATGAGCCTACTTTATAACCCAGTTTTGTTCCTCTATGGAGCTAAAGACTACAATTCTATCATAATTCCCAAGGCCAATTCACTCAAAAATATTTTCATATTCCATCACATGTTGAGGCTTTTCTGCCAACCTCTTCTCTTGGCCACCACATAGGCTACAAAATTCTGATTTTTCTCATCACATGAGTTGAATATGAGAATTCACTGAATATATTTTAAAAAGTGCCGGCAAAGCATGATTTTTTCCCCAGATATATTGGATGTCATCCCTCTAGAAAATCTAAGTCTAGTTACTCCAAATGAAATACAGATGGAGATTTCTATAGCATATCTTTAAAGATGAGATTTATCTTACTTATAGATATTAGAGTATAATAGTAAAGTTAGAACTAAATATATTTATTAAGTAACTTCCAAGTAGATGATGATATTTTTATCTGACTTAAGAGAAATATATAATTTACATATTATGTCTATAGCTCAGAAGGCTCTTCTGTCTAAGAAAATACTTATTTGATTTCTCACATTTAATAGTAAAATAATTTTTAGGCATATGTGAAAGAGAGTAGTGAGTTATGAAGGAACAACATGTATGGTTACTTGATTTATATATATCACCAGGATATTCTATTAAGTTATTTCCCAGTTTATATTTGAGCTGTTCATTATAAAAAAATTCATCCCTATCAAATTAAGGTCTTTGAGTCTCTTAACTAAGTACATTTTTATTAGAAAGTATCAGTGCAGGGGCTCCTGGGTAGCTCAGTCGTTGAGCGTCTGCCTTCTGTTCAGGGCGTGATCGCGGGATCCTTGGATTGAGACCCGCATCAAGCTCCCTGCTCCTCTGGGAGCCTGCTTCTTCGTCTCCCACGCCCCCTGCTTGTGTTCCCTCTCTTGCTGGCTGTCTCTCTCTCTGTCAAATAAATAAATAAATCTTAAAAAAAGAAAGAAAGAAAGAAAGAAAGAAAGAAAGAAAGAAAGAAAAGAATCAGCGCACATTTTAAAAATATGGCTGCACAGAGAAACAAAAGTTCAGATTTGCACGTTAACAGAGACTTTTACAAAACCTGCCAGAATTGTTCAGAGTGTTCATAATCATAATTGCCTTCTCATAGGCATTTTTTGTATGTCAGGTTAATGGAGTATTAAAATATTTAATATTAAGAAAATTAAAACTTACTAATACTTGGACAAAGGATGTGAACCGTAAAAGTCAGCATTTTTAGGTATGTATTCAATGGCTTTTAACAAATGTCCACAATCATGTAACCACCACTAAAAACAAGAATGGAAGTACTTTAATCTCTCCAAAAGGTTTACTAATGCTCATTTGTACTTAATCCTTTCACCCCACTCCCATTCACCGGGCAACTACTGATCCAATTTCTGTTTCTGTAGTTTTTCTTTGTCAAGAATGTCGTATGAACGGAAGCCTACCGTGTGTAGCATTTTGTGTCTGGGTTCTCTCACTCAGTTTCTTTCACTTTTAAGGCTCATCTCTGTGGTCCCATGCCTGAGTAGTTCGTTCCTTCTCCTGCCTAGCACTATTCCATCTTACAGGCACACCACAGGTTTATTCAGCCATTCGCCAGTTGCTGGATTGTTTCCAGTTTTGGTAAATGTAAATAAAGCCGCTGTGAACCTTTATATACTGACCATTGTGTGGACATATGTTTTCATTGGTCTTGGATAAATGGAAAGATGTGAGATCGCTGGATGGTAATGTAAAGAACTCTAACAGCTCAACACTAACGAAAGCAACAACAAACCCAATAAACATTGGGCAAAAGATTTGAATGGACACTTCAGTGAAGAAGGTATAAACCAGTCAAATAAACACATTAGAAAATGCTCAACGTCATTCATCATTAAATAAAGGCAAACTGAAACTACAGTGAGATACCACTGTATAGCCGCTAGAGCGGCTAAAATAGTGGCCAAGTGCTAATAAGAATATGGAACAACTAACTGAACTTTCAGATTTTATCGGAAGGGATGCAAAATGGTATAGGTGCTTTGCAAAAACATTTTGGCAGTTTCTTACGAAATTAAACATAAACGCTCCTAATTTTCCTACAACCAGTTTAAGCAAATGGCTCCACCTAGTGTACGTATGGAAAGAAACACTGATAAAATCTACATTTGATTTGGAAGAATGACAGCATGCCAATTTTTACCCTATTTTTTATTTAGACATTATTATTTTGAATCTTATTTCTGTGCAGTAGTTTATGAGCTAAAGGTAAGAAAATTCCAAAAAATAATGAAATGTATAAAATAAAATCTTTTGGCATACTGTTTTCTTCTTTAAAAAATATCAAATATATTTTTTTATTGTGGCAAATATACGTAATGTGAAATTTACCATTTTCACTATTTGTAAGTGTACAGTTCAGCTGCCTTATGTACATTCACATTGTTGTACAACCATCATCACTTTCCGTCTCCAGAACTCTTCATTCCAAACTGAAGCCTGCACACATGAATCATTAACTCCCCACCTCTTCCTCTCCCCAACCCCTGGTTACCTCTATTCTACTTTCTTTTCCTCTGAATTGGAAAAGCGATATTTTATTCTTTTTTTTTTAAAGATCTTATTTATTTATTTGACAGAGAGAGAGACAGCCAGCGAGAGAGGGAACACAAGCAGGGGGAGTGGGAAAGGGAGAAGCAGGCTCGCAGTGGAGGAGCCTGATGTGGGGCTCGATCCCAGGACCCCGGGATCAGGTCCTGAGCTGAAGGCAGACGCTTAACGACTGAGCCACCCAGGCGCCCCGCGATATTTTATTCTTTTTCCACATTGACTGAGATGTATTGACATATAATATTGTATAAGTTTAAAGTGTACTGTGTGTTGATTTGATACACTTTTATATTATGAAATGTTGACCATAGGTATGTATTCAATGAATGAATTCATTTCATTTCAGTTCAATGAATTCAATTCAATTCATTAGCTAACATCTCCATCATGTCTATAGTTACCATTTCTTTTTTGCGCCACCTACTATTAAAAGAGGAAAGGGGGTGGGAAGTGCTATATAATCTTGGGTAAATTCCAGACACTGTATAATAAAAAACATTGTTTTCTTGAAGGTAAAATTATAAGTTGGAATAGAATGCTGAGAAAGCAAGAAAGTCTTAGGCTTCTAAATAAAAACTTTTGTTTTCATTTTGTATGTTAGTAGTAGTATGAATATATAAAATGAATATACGGCGAGACAGTTATATAGTGCTCTGACTTTACTAGTTTGTTTGTTTACTTATTTATGCTTCAAACTTTAATACAGCATTTAACATGCTCCAGATGCAATATGAAGTCCAGCAGATGCAAAGATGAATATGAGGCATAGTTTCTATCTTCTAGGAGTTCACATATATTCTGGGAATGACAGTAACAGTATATAAAAATAAAACAAATAAAAAGCATGAAAGAAGAAATTGCATTGTACAAACAGTGGTGCATTTGTAGATACATTGGTCCTCAAAAATTAATTACCTGATAAACATTTATTTACATAAATTTGTGTTTCATCTCAAATGTGTAATTACAGGAGAACCCTATATAAATTTAGAAAAGGGATAAAATTTCCCTTTGCACATTATAATAAAAATCCTTAAATTACACTGGAAACTCAGTATTTTTAATTAACTTAGTAGAATGAGTTTGAATACAAACATTTACTACAGCATGCAAGGCACTACATACTTTTAGTACTTACTATAAGAAGCTGAATGTAGTTTGAGGGTAAAAAAAATGTTTTTAAAAAATTGTAAAAAAAAAGGCTTTAAGTTATTCTAAACTAGTAATACTAGTTAAGAACTAGAAATACAGTTCATTTCAGTGTACGTCTTTGATTCATTTAACAAAAAACTCTTTGAGTCAATGAACAGAATATTTTCTTAAATGGACACATACACTCAATTACACATATAAGACAGAAATATTTGGGTAGTAGCAAATATCAGGGAGTTTGTTCATTTGGGACCATGTCATCCCACATTTTCTTCTATGTACTATGAAAAGCACATTTGAGAAGGTATCTTTGAAGAATCAAAGCATTTGTTATTCTGTTCACCAGAAGATTTAAAAAATATTCAATAGGTTTTATAAATGGGATTACATACTTTCCAAGAGGAACACACACAAAATTCCCACGTATAAATACTGGATTAGAGAGAGAAAATCATTAATGAGTCTTTGGAAAGCCATTCTTCGGTCTGGCCATGCTCTTATCAGTGGCCAGCTGTTCTACTGTTTTCCTAAGACTTGCTGCAACCAGGAACTGTTTCTATGCTTAATTTAGAATGGTCATCCCAAACGGTTGGAAAGCTCCAGGTTTCTCATGTCTCCTAGCAGCGTGGGTCCCCAAAGAGCAGTCCCGGCCAAGATCATGATGTTATTCCCACTGTGGCCTAGAGTATTCAAAGGCTAAATTGTTTCTCATCTTGTTGAAAATATCTTGTTTGAACTATTGAATATTGCCTATGCTTCATTTTACAGAACCATATCAAATATCTAGAGCCTATTAAGAAACGTAACTTTAATTAATTTTTGGAATGTGTCTTTTCTACACTATGTCAATTTACATTAAAAACTACTTAGTACAGTTTTGATTCAACTCTTAAAATAGCTAAATATAAAGATCCAATTTTAAGCCTTTAGAGAATAATTTCTATAACCTATTAACAGAAGAAACTTTCCCTTAAGCGTACATT
This sequence comes from Ursus maritimus, assembly GCF_017311325.1. NCBI lineage: Eukaryota > Metazoa > Chordata > Mammalia > Carnivora > Ursidae > Ursus > Ursus maritimus. Next base: position 9,308,377 of record NW_024426663.1, read on the forward strand.
AAGCATGGTTAGCTACAAATTATAAGAGATTTTAACCATAAACCTTTACCCCATTTATTTAATAAGTCTGTATCCGTTTTGTGGGAAAAAATCCGTATAGACAATAAAAGGCTTCTAACAGGCTATAGACCCACGGTTCCTGTGTGGCTACCTCGGTGATCTCTGCTCTTAGGAACTGTGGCTTAGTCACAACTATATCCTGTTTCAACTCTTCTGATGGAAAGGAATTTGTAGCCTAGTGAATTTATGTCTTACCAGTTTCTTCACTTAAAGGAACTCGATGTACATTTCATTACAACACCCTTACAACATTCTGATAACGTAAGAGGCAAAACTTGCTTTCCACAGCTTAAACATGAAGAAACTGATGTATGTTGAAGTTAAGTGGTTTAACGAAAGTCATTCAGAGGTTCAGGTCTGACTCTCCTACTTCCACTTCCTTTAACTCACTCAAACCACGTTCTTGACCTGACGCAGAACCACAGCAGTCTCCGTTCTGCGTCGTTAGCTCCAGAGTTTCTGATGATTTAAATTCGACAAATCAATGTGCAAATAAAGTTGACGCTGTTGAAGAGATTCCGTTTTCTGCGCATGTTTTATAGTTCAGGGTTTTGGAGGCAATCAGCATGTTCCTAAAGTCTTATGTTTAAATTTATCTTGCTAAATATGACTTTTCCTTTTATTTACTTCTGCTTGGTCATCAGAATCATCATCTGTGTTTTCCTGCCAGTGACAGAGGAAGGGCATCAGCCTAGTGGGTTGAGTAGGATAATTTTTATCTAAAGAAGAGTTCTTAATTGCACAGATTTGTGTAATAGGGGCAGAAACAGATAAAGAAGTTCTTGGACAGTTGGTAAACTCGTTGTGGTTGAAGCAGATAACCTAAACTCGGATTGGTAGCTGACAGAGCCTGGAATTTCTCTGTATTGACAGGAAGAAATGGGATGGCTCAGCTGTCATGATCCAGTTAGGGTTCTCCAGAAGAGGGCACTATGTTTCAAAGATAGAACAAAGGTAAAAGGAACCCAGATCTACACCAAGAATGGGACAAAGTCAGTTCTCTTAACTTTTCATGACTGAGGCTTTTTTTTTTTTTGAGGAAAGATTGGAAATTAACACAAAGCTATAAATTATACAGCTATAATTTACTTCAAATATATTAAAGAAATAGGTTGTAAAATTTAAGATATGAAGGTTTCTTACTATAAATATCGCTTTCTTGTGGTTTCCAAAAGTCACACATGAAGGTGCTAAATAACATTTAGATAGTCTGAACCAGGCAGACTAGGCAGTAAGGCCGTGCAGCACTTTCTCAAGCACTAGTTGGGTGTAAGCTCGTCGTGAACGGAACTGTTCCATGAGCAATTCCTGTTATACTTGACACATACGTAGTCATTTTGTAGGGGCTCCTGGTCTCCTTACTGAAAGTGCCCTTGAATAATTTCTCTCTCATTCTTAATGATTTGATTATAGTGAATAATTAAGTGATTACTACTTTGAAACTATTTAAATATTATAAATATGACACTGTAATTAAATATGGTCTATTATATTCCAGAACTTGAAATAAGTTTTGGTGGTTTTTTCCTCACTAATATTTGGAATGGATCTTGTTACTGGCCAGGCACTGTTAGATGAACCATGAAGTCTTTTTGCCAATATTGAATAAGCATTTATGTGGAACCAACCATTTTACCCATTGTCCTAGGAGCACGAGTGAAGTGCTAAGATTATAAAGCAGTTTGAATAACTTTGTACATATCATCCTGATTTGATTATTTTTAATCAAAATTGTTAATCACTTCTGATCAAGCAATTAGTTCAACCTTACAATTGGGAAACCTCTCTTTTAAAAATAAATTAACTCTTTGGCTGACTGAAGTGACGGACAGTTTTTTCTTTTCCTTTATGTTATTTCTTTCTATCACCTATTGCTTTTCTTTTCTATGTGGATCATGCATTTTACTTTTCCAGTGGCCTCGCAACTATTATCTGTGCAAAGAGCGCAGGTTTTAAGTAGTGAGTGCCATACTAAAAAATACGGTGACAAACGGAAGAGATGGAAGTTGTATTGTAATTTCAGAAACATTTAGGTGAAATTCTTCAAGCTGAATCTTAACTGAAGGGAATATTAAAAGTATACATTTGTCGTGGTTTTATTTTTGCTTTCTTTTGTGGTGTTCTAGGCAGTCTGCTCTGTTTTTTCCCCCAGTTGGTGTTCCATGATCGCTATTTCAGTTAGGCCACGTTGAATAGGTCATTGAGGTCATAGGCTTCATCTGTGTATCTTACCTCAACTTCCTACAGGTCTTCTTAGTTCCTGTTCTACAGACATGCTTTGAAAAAAACAAAACAGTAAAACACAAACAACAATAGCTTCATCAAAATTTACTGCCTTGAGGCACAATTTGCAGTGTAATGATAATCACGAAAGGCAAGAGGACTTGGTAAAATCTCATATTGCTCTCCTCCGAGTCCTGGTGAGGAACATTAACCATTGCATAATTTTACTTTGCTCACATCAGCATTCCTGTGGCAGGTTCACGAAGAACTATGTTCATCTTTAAGTTTAATAGTTTAACCAAATAATTTGTTACACGGTACGGTATTGTTTGGCTTAGGGCATAATACGTAGACTGTCTAAAATAACGCATCCTGGCCATTCAGTAAACATTCTTAATGATCTTGTTTCGAAAATAAGAGCTGGGTAGCCCCTGTTGGCCTGTTGTTTTCCTTGCCCAGGAGATACAGCCTGGCAGACTCTGTGCAGTTAATCAGGAGTTTTGCTTAGCCCTTTGTCCTTTCTTCTGGGAGATAATTCACACCCCATCTCTCCACAGTGCTTACTCAAGCAGTAAGGCATACCAACTCCAATCGGGTAGGGAGGTTTAACTGTGTCAGATCTGGTTGTGAGCATTTGTTCCCACCAGAGAGCCCAGGAGGGGCAACCAGCCAGGAACTCTCTTGTCATCCTTCCTCACATTGGGCTTTAGGGAGCTTAATCCTCCCCTGCCAGTGACCTAGACCCACTGATTCCTGGCCTCCTCTCCCCTGCTTGGTATAATGTAGTTCTGCCTAACCTGGTTTGAGGATTCCATGGAGATGAAGGGACCCAGATAAAGGACTGGAAGTTATACTTGGAAGGAGACAAGCAGAAGAAGAAAGTTTTCAATAATTTGGTATTTATTCCACATCATAAAGATCTGGGTAGAAAAACATAGAAAAATCTAAAGATGGAGAAGTTTGTAACAGAGGATTCCGTACAACAAAAACAAATAGTAAGATAGCAACTGATTACTTTATACAGAGCAAAATAAGGCACACTAGGGATCGAATTAAGAAAAGCAGCAAACTAGTTAAACATGAAGGATAATACATATTTTTTCTTTATAATTTACAATAGTATGGACGTAAAACTTTTCCAACAGAGTTACTCCACAATGTAAGTAGCGCATGAATTCTAAAAATACTCAAATATAAAAAGAAGTGGAATTTACAGATGAAGCTCAAATATAATTAAGGGTTTTGCTAGAGAATTGGTATCCATACTGTGTTTCAGGATACAAAGCCGTATTAGTCATGAATTGCTAAGTTGTAAGTGTTAAAAGCACACGTCAAACTAGTTAAAGAAAACAAAAACAACAAGATTCATTGGCACACATTACTGGGATTGAAGAGATATGTTTCAGATATTAGAGGTTAAAAGAATCATCGGAATTCTTTCTGTCTTCATCCGTGTTTCTACGTGGGCATTGGTTTTATTCTAGAGATAGGCTTTTTTCTTATGGCAGGGAAGAAGATTGCTGCTAGCTTAAATTTACATCCAGAGATAGAATCTCAGTGGCGAAAGTCTTAGTATCTCCAGATCAGTGTCAGTGAAGATTCTTTTTGCTTCTGCTCAAATCAGGTGAAATGCCCTGGGCCAGCCTTGGTCATATGGCCACCCTGTGGAACAGTCCAAACCAGAACACATGGGCAAAAACTTCATGCTGGTACCACAGAAGGGGGAAGAAATACTAGGCAGGCAAAGCAACAAAATTCCTATCGTAGTGGTATTTTTAATTGGGTGTGATGGAAAAGATAATTTATGAATATTGTTTTTTATTTATTTTTTATTTTTTTAGTGAGGCCACTTTATTGGCAAAACAAGGAGGGTATAGCCTCCTTGTCAATGATCTTCATGTTCGATCTTCTTTACAAATTTTGAGTAGTTAAGGGGTGCATGGATGGCTCAGTAGGTTAAGTGTCCAACTCTTGATTTTGGCTCAGGTCATGATCTCAGGGTTGTGCATAAGGCTCCCTGGGTGTGGAGCCTGCTTAAGATTCTTTCTCTCCCTCTCCCTCAGCCCCCCCTACCTGTTTCCATTCTCTATCTCTCTCTCAAAACAAAACAAAACAAACAGATTTTGAGCAGTTGAAAAATAAAAACTATCTGAATGTAACTAACTACATTTGCAAATCTTATAGACAAATGGCATTGAAGGAAAAGTATACTAATTTCAATTAGCTGACTTGAGTGGCAGAAACACATAAATGAAGTTGTGGTCACAGAAGGTTATTGATTTTGATTGTGGTTACAGCATACTCATGTTCAACATACAAAATGCTATGCTGTCACGTGAGTGGTCAGGGAACATAAAATGAAGGTTAAGTCCCCCGAGCAGCAATTCTTCTTTAAAATTTACATCTGGCTAACTTAAATCAATCATTATTAAAAACAGATTTTTAAACCTGTGCTTCTATCTGTGTAGAGAGAGATTTGACATATTTTGAGGTATAGATGGTTTAACCTTTAATTATGTAATATTTAAGAAACAGTTGATTAAACCTTTTCAGCGAAGATTTTATACGTAGGTCATAGACAGCATATGGTGTTGCCAGTTCATGTATTTGATATTCTCAGTAGCTGTTACTAATCCTCAACTGTTGAAAAAGGTGATTTTTTTAGCAGTGTTATCCAGAAATTAACAATTATAAGAAGTTCAGGGCCATCTTTGGACAAAGTTTGCTGACACTAAAAGACATACACATTAGTGAACTGGAGGGAAGTAAATAATAAGATTCACCTGAGATTTTAAAAATAATAGTTAAAAAATGTAACTTATTCTGAAAGTCTAGGAAGGAGATTCTTCCTCTTCTGGATAACTAATTCTAATTTGAAAACTAATTTGTGAGTTAAGAGAAAAGGTGAAGTATAGTTTCCACCTGTCACCATACAAAATTATGACAGGCATTGTGCAATGTATAGAATTGTTGAATCACTGTGTTGTACACCTGAAACTAACATAACATTTTGTGTCAACTATAATTCAATTTAAAAAGAGAGAGAGAGAGTGACAGAAAGGAAAGCTTGCTTTCTTTTTACTCTCCTCAGTCCATGAAAAAAAAAAATTAAGTGAAAACTGGCAGCTGCATAACCTCATATTTTGTTTATCTTTAGACATAGATTTAAAGAAACCATCTAGAATTTCATGTTTATAATAAATACCAGTTCTCTTAAAGTCTACATATTTCCCAGCGAAGAAACTCTTCAGAATACATAAATGTGCTTTCGTAGTCACATGAACCTTTAACATTATTTTATTTTGGTGATGCTTCTAGATTCATCTAACTTAAATATATTTCTTAAATATTCATGATTAAACTATTGAGCTAGAAATTTTTTTCTCCCAACAACTTCATGAGATCATATCAGATTACTCTGGTTCCTTAGTAGCTACAAAAAAAGGAAACTGAAAATTTTTTTAAAAAGTATATTCCATATACTTTTTAATAATAACAGTGATAATGTAGCTTTCTAAAAACTATTTTAAGATTATAAAAAATATGTATAATTAGATTGTTTATTAACTCACTGAAATAAATCTTTCTAATCAATAAATTATCAGGGTACATGAATATTGTATTCAACAAATATTTACTGGGCACCTATTTTGTGGTAGTGCTATTGATGTGCTGGGATCACAGTCATGAGAATCTGTTGTTGTGAAGCTTACTTTTCTAGATGACAGATAAATTAAGAAATAAGATACTTTCATATGATGATAAATGCTATATAGACAACCAGATTGAGTAATGGGATAGTGTACACTCATGTTTGAACCTCAAATCCTAGGTTTAGGAAATGAGATTGCTTTAGATTGGATAGTTATTCAGGAAAGGCTTTTCCTAAGCATTAAAACCATCAGGAATCACTTAATTTACTTTCATTAGTACTTTGGAAAGTGTAATGTCTACATCCAAAGAGATCAGAAATGTAGTTAAAGATTTACCATTGAAAAATCAGCAGGCCTTGACGAGGTGGTTATAAGGCTCAGTTCTGTTTATGGTGACAAATGACCCTGCTGACAGCTAGTTTGTGACAGTGGAACTGAGAACTGAAACAGAAACCACAACTTCTCAAAGGATACCACACCGTGCCTTGCAAAACAGATAAGGTTTGCTTAGAAGTGAAACCATGTTGTGCATTATAGATACAACACCAGTTTGTTCAGACCCACACATTTCAAGGTAAGACTGATCCAATAGTATCTCCTCAGGGATTCTCTAAAGAGGAGACCACTGACTGCTTTAGTAATTCCCTAGTTCACGACTTGACGAGTCCTGCTTATACCATCCTATTTCTGATGCCAGTCTCCCAAACCCTGTAACACTCTTTCCCAACTCCCTCCTTTTGCTAGACCCATTTCCCCATAGTATGCAGTCTTCTTGCTGTTAGCGATAAACCTACCTGTGCTGAATGCAGATGTGTTCTAGGTGATTTTTGACTGTTGGGAATGGACAAGAGGTAATTCCTATATTATTTAAACTATTCCAGGTCATATACCATCTTTCTTTAGAAAGTAGAAATTCAATAGGTTGAAAGAGGTTAGAATACCCAAAAGAATTTCCTTCTGTTCACCAGCTCCCTGAAGAAATTAGAAAGGATATACCTTTTCAGTTTTCTGAAACAATAAACAAGTACATATGATAGCAGAAATACTGCACTACCATCACTCATTTGAAATGTTCCAAGATTCCGTGGAAATGACATTGAAACTTGATTAATTATACCATGATTATCTTCTATCACAGGGCTACTATTTACCAAATTAACAACTCTTGGAATCAATTAATGTGCATTAGATAATTATAGAGATGTAGAAACTTTGACTTTTAGAACATATCCCTTTGCTTTGAGAAACCCAGGTGTTTGAAACTAAATTATCTCCCCTTTATCATGATCTTTGTATTTAGGAGACTTATCCCTAGTATCTAATTTAGTCTGAGGAATACCAGCTGACTGCTTTAGGTGGCATTGTAAATTGGTAGAATGCTTGTTTGAGGAGCAAAGCAAGGTTGCAAGCAATTCTATCTCCTTTGAGTGAAGCAGTGCGCATCTCTGTGAAGCCCCTCTGGGACCAAGGCTGAGTAACTAGCAGGTGTGTTGCACAGAGCAGCAAAGAGGGCAGGAGCTCTGCAGAGTGGATAGCTCCTCAAATCTACTTGGAGAGCAAAGCTGAGTTTCCCAGAATGTTTTTTTTTTCTTAGAGAAGCCAAGTCATACAAAGATATGTGAAATGTATAGTTCCTATGATAGGTTTTAGGATGATGGTTCTCAACCGTGGCTGCCCAGTGGACATATCTGGGAGCTTCAAAAATTCCTGATGCCCAGGGGCGCCTGGGTGGCTCATTGGTTAAGCCTTAATTAACTCTTGATTTCAGCTCTGGTAATAATCTCAAGGTGGTGAGATACAGCCTGGCATCAGACTCTGTGCTGCTTAAGATTCTCTCTCTCTCTCTCTCTCTCTCTCTCTCTCCCCTCTGCTCCTCCTCCCCCACCCACTGCTCATACACACACTCTCTCTCTCAAAAAAAAAAAAAAAAAATTCCCAATGCCCAGATCACACTCCACACCAATTAAATCACAATCTCCAAGGATGGGACTCACACATTTATTAAAGTTCCCTAGACAATTACAGTATGTGGTCACCGTTGAGAGCCACTGCTTTAGGAATAAACTGAGTTACGTACAGTAGTATGTCACTTAGAAAAACTGAGGGTTTCAGAGAGGAGGGGTGTGGGGGGGATGGGTTAGCCCCGTGATGGGTAATACGGAGGGAATGTATTGCAATGAGCACTGGGTGTCATATGCAAACAATGAATCATGGAACACTACATCAAAAGCTAATGGAGTACTGTATGGTGACTAACATAGCATAATAATAATAAAAAAAAATCATGTGATCATAAAAAAAAAACAATAGAAGATTTTAGAATGGGTAGTACATATAAATACAGCCTCCCCCTTCCCGTGCCACCCCCCCTCCCCCCCCAGAAAACAGGCAAGCTGCTTCTTGTAGCTTTTTGTTAAAAAGGGTATTTCTGTACGGTGGTGCTAAAGGTTACACGAACATATTTGAAATCATCCTATTAGTCAAGATTATGTTTAATGCCCCACCAGTTCTACATTTGCTCTTGTTTCTCTGCCAGAAACACTTAGTTACTTTTGAGCTTGAAATTTTGTGAAATTTCTAACATAGGAAACATCTACATTGACTAAGCATGTTGAGTAATCAGTATTTATTGATTTTTTAAATTTTTCTTATTTGAGTATAATTGACACACTAGGTGACATTAGTTTCAGGTGTACAACTTAGTGATTTGACAGTTTATACATTATGCTGTGTTCACCACAATGTAGCTGCTGTCTGTCCTGTTACATTGCTGTTATAATATCATTGACTGCATTCCCTATGCTGTGCCTTTTATCCCCAGGACATATTTATTCTGGAACTGGAAGCCTGTTTCCCCTTCACCCATTTCCTTTTCTTCCATGTTGCCAAAACTCCTACTGCCCTCCTCTCTGGCAACCATCAGTTTGTTCTGTGTATTTATAGCTCTGATTCTGCTTTTTGTTTTTCTTCATTCTTTTTTTTTTTTTAGATTGCACTTATGAGTGAAATCATATGATATTTGTCTTTCTCAGTCTGACTTATTTCACTTAGTATAATACCCTGTAGGTCCATTGTGTGTAATATTCCATTGTGTGAGTATGTGTGTGTGTATGTGTGTGTGTGTATATATATATATATATATCTCACATTTTCCTTATCCATTCATCTATAGACAGACACTTAGGTTGCCCACACCTTGGCTATTGTAAAGAATGCTACAATAAATATAGGGGTGCACATATCTTTTCAAATTAATGTTTTCTTTTTCTTTGGGTAAATACCCAATAGTGGAATTATTGGATCATATGGTATTTATATTCTTAATTTTTTGAGGACCTCGATACTATTTTTACAGTGGCTGCACCAGTTTACATTCCTACCGACAGTGCATGAGGGTTCCTTTTTCTCCACTTAATAATCAGTCTTTATTAAAGAACAGAATTTCTGATTAATTTGACAGGATTATCAGCTTATATTATTAGAATGCTCTTCTAGTGGTTATCATTGAGTTATTTTTCATTAGAACTTGTGTTAAGTCTTTACCCAATTAGTAATTTGGTGATATACGTATCTCTTTGGTTAATAGCTTGGGTTTTTATGTTAGACGTCTTTGAATTCTGGCTAGCCATGTGTCCTTAGTAAATTAGGTACTTAACTTGCCTCCTTTTCTCTATATCTGTAAAATTGGGACATGTGTGCCTAATTCATAGAGCATAGAATTAAATGATAAAGCACATGAAAAGTGCTTTGCAGAGTGCCTGACACTAATAAGTACAAGTAATAGCTATTGTTATTTAATTTTAGTAATACTATGCACATTGCTATAATCAGGAGTAACTAAAGCCTCTCGTTTCTATATATCAAAGAGAGGACTATTAATTATGTATTTCGAGTAACTAGAATATATCAAACTTTGGACCAAGAGGCTTATATAAATTTCTCATTTAGTCCTCTTTGTGTGAAGTAGATCTTATCGTCCCAGCTTTATAAATGGAATCCTGATGGCAAGGGAGATATAACAGTGCATCCTAATTTTATTCTAGTGAGCACTTTTATTGATAGTAGCAACCACCCTAATAATGAATCCCCACAAACCCTTGCCTTCATAATAATTTAAATAAGAGAAAATAGTACTGCATTGTGTGGAATATTTCCTATGGTTCTCTTTGTGATTATTTAACCTTAGAGCCTAAGACAAAGAAAGTCCAGGAGATGTGGGAGTATCTCCATGGGCAGCACTAACGTGTTTTCTCCCTCCGGAAAACAGAGGAGAAAGTGATATGAAGAGTTTATAATTCAGAAAGAAACAGACCTGAAGGAAGTAACGCTGTATTGGCCAGAATGACCTAATCAGAGAAATGGTTTGATTTTTAACTTTGGTTAACTTTTTTTCCTAAGAAAAGTAATCCAGATGGACCAACTGGATCTTAAATGAGCAAAGAGAAACACCAGTCCCTTTGTACCCTGGCTCCCTTTCTCCCCACTCTGTCTGCCTCAGAGGAGACGCATCCCAAGCAGGTGTATTTTAATTAACAGGAACAGGGAGGCTGAGTGTGTGCAGGGGAAGCATTACGGGAGTTTAGAGGTGGTGGAGCAGATATAGAGACTATTTTGCTTGGATATAATTATGCTTTGAGGCCGTACTTGTATGCCAGTAGAATATTCTCTGTAAAAACAAAATAAATCATTAATATGCAAGCCCAGTGGAGCCTGGGTTTTGCCTAAGAGGCTCATAAACATAATATTCATCACTATCCCATCCATCCTGAGTAAGAATATCCAGATGGTGAAATTCACTCTCCTGTGACCAGAACTGTGAGTACTTTCTGCCACCTCTTTTTAGCCACAACACCTAAAATAATAAGGCTCTTTTTTTTTAATTAGTGCCTGATATTAGTATTCTTAATTTGGTTGAAACTTGATCTTCTATAATTCTTCAGTTAATCCATATCTTAATCTGAGATCTTCTAAAAAGCATAGTCTGAAAAAAGAATTTGTGTGTCAGTGGTTATTTGGGAAGCAGAATGACAGCAGCGAGGGCGAAATCAAACCGCAAGGCAGGGGAAACCAAGACAAAGCTAAGTTGCTGAGAAGGTCATTGCTAATAGGTCACAAGGGCTCCATCCCTCCGGGGAAGTGTAGAACACCTTGGGACTGTCTACCTGAGGGCGCAGAGGACAAAGCATTTGCCCTTTGCTCTCCTACAGCCCTGACTGAGGGTTATCTGTTGTTAATTACTGCCCGACTACATCTGGGTGTGTGCTGAATGGAATGCTGCGGGACTCTCAGGGCACAGAATGAAGGCCCTGGGGCAGTTGCTTGAGGCAAGATGTTGTCAACACCAGTGAGTCAAAGCAAACCCTTAACTGATCCCCAGAGCCAAGGCTGCGATCAGAGGTGAGGCCTGAGGAAAGTGAGAAAGGACATCTGGATTAGGCAAACAACCTTTATATGACAGTTCAAACTGGATTTGAATCTCGACTCCATAACTTGCTCTGTGAGTCATTTTGGACCCATTTTTTTTTTTTAATCATTATTAGGTCACAGTTTACTCATTGTAAAATGGAAATAGTTATGTGTTTCATAGCAAGGAGCTGAGTATTAGCGCCACGATGGGAAGTGTTTGGTGAATATTGCCTGGAAGATTCTAAGTCATGTAGAAGAGGTGGTTTGCAATCACATCGCATATCTTTAAAAAGGCTCATCAAAATTATTTCTGTTGAACCATACAGGAATCTTTGCTTTGAGTAGGGCAAGTATTATATTTATTTCATAAGGACTTTGAAACACAGAGAGATTATGTGATATAACTAAAGTCTATCACCTAATAAGGGGCAATGGTGGTTTTCTGCCTCTTCTGTTTAGTTTTTTTTAATTATTAAAATTTAAAATAATTTTTAAAATTTAAGATCTGCTAAATTGATCTGCAATTTGCAGATTATAATTTACTTATAAATACAAGTTATGGATCAAGGCTTAATTACAGTGGACTAATATCGGTTTCCTCACTGGACTTCGTGAGTAGCTCCTTCCCTGTCATTGATTTTACTGTTGGGAATTGGGCAGGGCCTTGCCAAGTCATTTTCCCATGTCAGAGTTCACTATGGAAGGACCAGTGCAATTACCTCCACTGATTTCTGGCTCTTAATTTAATTAGTGATTCCTGTGCTCTGCCTTAAATTAAGTTCTTAGGAAGCAATTTAGTCATCAAATGATTCAGATTAAGTATGCACGTTTGGATGTTAATTTTTTGAATACCTCCGTAACTAAAGAAAGTATACAAAACAGGTTATAATTGAAAGAGTCAGAAACAGAGTTATATAAACTTCATTAATCGAAAATTCACCCTTTAACAGAAATGTTAGTGAACACATTAATTTTATGAAGATTATTCTTTCTATTCATTTATTTAGTAAAAAGTGTATTGCAGTTCTATACCACAGCTTAAAAAGTAGTATCATCTTCTTTTTAAACATTATATATTTATTATATGCCCAACCCTACTCTAAGACTCTTACATATACTAACCTATTTAATCTTTATAATAGCCTTATGAAAAAGGAATAATTATTTTGTATTTTTTAAAAATTTTTTTTAGAGAGAGAAAGAGAAGGGAGAGAGGTTGGGGGGGGAGGGAGAGAGAGAATCTCAAGCAGACTCCCTACTGAGCATGGAACCCCAGGGCTTGATCTCACAACCCTGAGATCATGACCCGAGCACTTCACTGACTGAGCCACCCATGTGCCCTGGGATAGGAAAAATTATTATGCCCATTTTATGAAAGAGGAAACTAAGGCACAAAGAGGTTACATGACTTGGTGAAGGTCACAGAACTAGGAAGTGGCAAAACTTTGTGGCAGGGCTTTAAAATCTATACCCTTAATCACCTTGCCTATTTCCTCAGGTGATCGCTGAAAGAAAAAAAAATCAGCATTTCTATGGAGTTTAGTAAACATGGGTGATTCTAATCAGGGATTTTTGTTTGCTGGATTCTCCGAAGAAGCTTTTAAGTAAACATACATAGTAGACCTTTTTATTGAACTGTTTAACAAGATTCATGAAATGGACTACCACAGATAAAATATGCTGAGATGCCTGTGTTTCTTTTATTTTGTCTATTCAGTTGTCCTGATCAAAATTTTCATGTTCTGGGTCATCTATGTCATCTTTGAGTTGCTAGGGCCAGAAGTCCCATTAAATTGGTTTAACAAGAAAATGAAATTTATTGGCAAATATAACTGATAATCCTAATGGTTAGTGCTGGTTTAGGACTTGATTCTATGCAGGAGACCTTTTTCTTTTTCTTTCTCCATCTCTTGGCTCTGCTCTTCTCTATTTTTCCCCACAGGCAGGCTTTCTATACACGGTATCAGTGTTGACCCTGGAGACACCAGAGCCTATCATCCAGAGTTCATATTAATTTCCAGAAAGGTACTGATTGGCTCTGCTTGGGTTGACTGTTGGCTCCTGCTATAATCATTAATTCCAGAGGCACGTGACGCATGCTCGACCAACCTGGGTTGGTTGGGATTGACACCTTGTTGGAATCACATCAAATAGGTGACATGCGATTCCCTGAAGAAATAGAGGATTCAATTGCCAGAGGAGCAAAAGCAGTCTGTGTCGCTCATAAGTCACAGTTATTTGAGATTCCAAAATCCTCAGGTCCTTTCAAGATACTGCGTGACAATGGCAACTGCAATGGACATTTTCCACCCTTTTCTTATTTTCCCAGAAAGCAAGATAGTGAAGAGGAACAGTAGGTACCCTCTTCATTATTTATCATCTTCATTAAAGGGACCAAATAAAAACATGTTTTTTATTATTTATGATGGGTCTTAATTTGCTTCAGGTGATCAATAAAAGTAAGCTATTTAAAGTTAAAGTAGTATAATATAACCTTTTTGCAGCTTATATAATACTGTATAGAAAACATGCCTCAGGATATGTAAGCTCACCCCTTCTCCTCCAGGCTCATTTTTTCACTGTTCCTTTAGATTCACTTTTATTCTAACCATGGAAAAGTTTTGGGATTTCCCCAAATGTGCTCTCGCTTTCTATATTGGCACGCATTTATGCGCTGCTCTCTCACTGCAATGCCAGTCCTTATCTGCCAAACATATTCTTGATTCTAAGGAAATCTACCCAGTCCACAGCCCTTACAGCCTTGCATTGACCTAACTCCTATTCTTACTTCCTCCCCGACTGCTCCAGCAATAGCTTTTCAGACTAGGGAGAATCCATGTCTCGATTAATACAGCAACCTCCCCATGAGAGAGGTAGTATTGTTATCCTTAAATTACATTTGAGGAAACCGAGGCTCTGAAACACTGCAGAGTTGGTTAATGATGGAGTCAAGACACAAGTTCAGGTAGATTAGTGTCCGAACCCATATTTTTAAGTATATTCCCTCTCATTCAGGATGCTTATTGAGTGAATGGATTAATGGTTATTGAAAACCATCCCCATTACTATGCCATGACTAACTAGAAAAAATAAGAGTTAAAATTTTTTTAAAAAGGAAGAAAAACAAAACTGCTGTTAGGTTCACTTAAAAAGGAAACAGAGAAGCCAATCCTCCCACATTTTGTGAATGCAATGTTGATTGGGCAAAGCTTTTAGAATAATGTGAGGTATTTTTATAGTTTCTGGGAGAAAATTTTGATCTGTTAGAACCAAAGCATTTGATTTAACACACACATGCACACACACACCCGCCCACCCACCCACATAACCACCTTTCTAGTATGACCTATAAATTCAATATATACATTTAATATTTAATTTTTTTCCTTGAGAGAAGAGTCAAGCTTATGGCAACGTACATACATTTGCTTTTTCTTTCACAAAATGTCATTCAGTGTTTGTCCTTTGACGTTTCTGGAGCAAAGGCTTCTGATGGTGCTGCTGAATCAGTGACTGCTTTGGTTGGAAATTCAGCTGTGTTTAGCGAGATGTGATACTTAGGAACTGCTGAGAACTGGCAGTATATGGTTACTTTTGCCTGAGAGCACTGACTTTCAAGGCAAACACTTTGAATGTATTGGAAAATAGCAAGATAGGGAATGGAAGTAAAGAAGAGTTGATGGGTTCATGCAAAACCAAACCAAACCTACAAAACTAAACAATTCTTGAAAGCAATCATATATTGGGGCGCCTGGGTGGCTCAATCGTTAAGCATCTGCCTTTGGCTCAGGGCGTGATCCCAGAGTCCTGGGATCGAGCCCCACATCAGGCTCCTCCACTAGGAGCCTGCTTCTTCCTCTCCCACTCCCCCTGCCTGTGTTCCCTCTCTTGCTGGCTGTCTCTCTCTCTCTGTTAAATAAATAAATAAAATTAAAAAAAAAAAAGCAATCATATAGTCTCTGCAGGATCAAAATTTCTTTCCAAAAATTAATAAGTTTTGATGCCAAATAGCAGAATAGTTTCACCATACTCCATATCCAGGAGAACCTTCTCGGATACCCACTTAACAAGTATCTTTATAGAATTCCAAATTTAATTTCCTCATTTAAAAGATCATTATTCGGGGCGCCTGGGTGGCACAGCGGTTAAGCGTCTGCCTTCGGCTCAGGGCGTGATCCTGGCATTGTGGGATCGAGCCCCACATCAGGCTCTTCCGCTATGAGCTTGCTTCTTCCTCTCCCACTCCCCCTGCTTGTGTTCCCTCTCTCGCTGGCTGTCTCTATCTCTGTCAAATGAATAAATAAATAAAATCTTAAAAAAAAAATAAAAGATCATTATTCATTCTAATTTATTGGTCTCTCCCTAGATAATAGTAAATGATCCTGTTTTTACCTGAACTCTGCCAATTACCTGATGAATCTTTGTCACTTCAATTCTGTTATTCGCTACGAAGAACTTCATTGCCTTTCCTTTATTCTTTAAGTAAATCACTGTTTTTGACTTTTGAAATTATATATTTGGGGATCAATTGCAAGTAGTCATAGAAAAATAATTTTACTTTATTTTAAAACTAGGTACTTTTTTCACCATCTTCCTAAAATACTTAACATCAGGTCTTTAGAATCATGTTTTTAAATACTTTAAAATGTTAAAATTCCTCAACATTTAAGCTCTGTTCAATTTGTTCACTTCACATAAAATACACAGTAATGCGAAAGACCTGTGGAGAATTGTCTCCCAACCCTTGGGACTCTTTTCTCCAATGAATCCCCTATTATTTTGACTAGTTCACCTCACAGAACAAATAAACTAGTACTGGCTGTCTACAGTATACTCACACACGTATTATCCCTACTTCAGTGGACTTCCACTCCTTCTCTATAACGACATGGGTTTGTCTAGGAGTCTATAGCAACAGGTGTTAATTACAAGGAACCTGTTAAGGGTTGAATTTTATGTCCTCAAAATTTATATGTTGAAGTCCTAACCCTCGGTGCCTCAAAATGTAACCTCAGAGGAAATAGAGTCCTTGTGGATGTAATTAGTTCAGATGAAGTCATATCAACATAGTGTGGCCCCTAATCTAATGTGATTGGAGTCCTTACAAAAATGGGAAATTTAGACACAGACATGCACACGAGGACATTGCCATGTTAAAATGAAGGTAGAAATTGGGTTGAGGCTTCTGGTACAAGTCAGAAAAAGCCAAAGATTGTCAGCAAACCACCAGAAGCTAGGGGAGAGTGGTAGGATCAATGCTTTCCCATAACCTTCAGAAGGAACCAAGTCTGCTGACAGACTTCTAGTCTTGGATTTCTAGTCTGCAGCACTGCAAGACAATAAATCTCTGTTGCTTAAGCCATCCAGTTTGTGGGACTTTGTTACAACAGCCCTAGAAAACGAACACAGACTCACACAGACTTGGAAGACCTGACCCTAATGAGCACTGACACTTGATGAGAATCTTAAAGTCCTTCTCCAACCTGAGCTCATATTACCCCCCAACCCAGCCCGAGTTACAGTATTACCATTTGGTAAATTCCCCAAACTCAGCAGAGCCTGTACCTAGAAGCCAACAGCCAGAAAGAATATCACTAATTTCAAATGGTATTTTTAATGCTAGGATTTAAGAGCCAAAGCCACTCTTCAGATCTGAACTGTTGATATTCTTGATATGCCCCTCCTGAACTCCCAACCAAGTTTCCTTTGCTCTCAGCTCTTGTAAAACCCAGTCTGTCACAATTCTGCCCACCACCTACCTTTCCTGGCTTTTATTACTGGACTACTCGCAAACCTTGCCTAAATCATACCATCATTCCTATCTTCATAGTGAGGGAGGTAGCCCCGCTTCTGGTGATCTGTGCATGCACAAGAATGAGCATAATAGAGAACTGGCAAGGTGGGAGAGTAGAACTACCTTTTCTCCCTTCACCGCAGAACAATGCTTACCTACACATGGGTTCACGTGCCGTGTAGCCTACGCATCCAGCTTGAATAACTTAAGTACTCCGCCTCTGGAATAATAGTAACACCTTATGAATTCCAACATTTGTGTTATGTCCTGCATGAGGTACTATGCCTATGAATTTCAATTTGACCCTAATAATGACCATCATTTTCATCATTTACCAAATACCTACAGTGTGTTTGCACTGTAGGAGGTTTTAATACACTTAATTTTTATTTATACCTAGTACAGAACTAGGCATTATTCTCCACATTTTACAGATAAGGAAAGGGAGGTTCGGAGATGTTAAATATTTATGTTAGCAGGGCAGGAATTCTCACTGACAAGATTAATGCTGTAACAAGCTAGGACAAAGTTATAGATATAAAAAGACAAAAAAAGGGAAATTCAATAAATAGAAGTTTCTATTTACATTGTTTGTAGTCAAAGAGATTTATTGCTCTTTTGGACATGTCAGTGAGCAACAGTACCTCAAATCTGAAAGTAACACAGTAATGAGCCTAATTCTTTCTACATGTAACTCATTAAACTTTTAACATTTCCCCACTTCCAGCTCAAAATGTATCGCTCTCTTTTTCACCTTCCCTCCTTCCCTCCCTCTGTGCAAGCACCGGCATGGCCTGAGTGCCCTGAGAACAGGCAGAGTGTGGAAGCACTACCCCTGCTCTGTGGCTCGTACCATTACTGTACATTTTTCCCCCATTACTTCAGACAAGTGGACCTTTACTGGAACTCTAAGTGAGAACCGATTTCTAACAAAATTTGGAATAGCCTGTTGAATTACTATTGAAATGCAAAGACTGTGGCTAAATCTACTGTCCTCGAGACTGTAGAAAATGGAGTTTCCTGAAGCTCAAGGTTAATATTACTTGCAGTAAGAAGATTTCCCCAGAGGTGCTTTTTCGCTGTGGAACACCCTAGATTTACGGCATGGTTTCAGGCAAAGTTCTGGTTTCTTTCTATCAACACCCTCTTAAAAATTCATGAATCAAAACACAGATTCAGAAATTAATGGAAGCATGAACCTGAAGATCACAATTCCAAAGGCCAGTTTGTCTTTTATTGTCATGCAGGAAAAAAAGACTCTCGCTGGGAACTTAGTTTAATTAACTACTCAGATATTCTATTCTAAGGATTATTGACACTTTAAATGGATTCTTTGGGAAGTAGTTAACAAAAAATTTGTTGGGAGATTGTTAAGAAAAAGCAATAAATTAGAGCTGATGAAATGTATGTAGAATGGTTATTCCTTATTTGAGGGAAATAAATGGCAAGTTGCTGATCCATTCCTTTTCTTGTAAGCAAAAGAGAAAAGCAATCTTCCAAGATCTGCAGTAACATTGATTCAGGGATTCGTATCTCTGGAAGACACTAATTGCACTTTTTCTTTATTCCTGCTCTTGAGACAGTAGGACAAATGAGATTTTGGAGCAAGAATTAGAAAAGAGATATGCTTTTTTGTGTTTATGTTTTCTTTCCTGACAGCTTCTTCCTGGTGCTGGGAAGATTTTAGCAAGTAGATAAACTGTAGGATCTGATAATTATTACCAAATGGTAATGCTAGGTAAACAGAGAAGATTAAACCAAATGATGTAATTCTTCCAATGGTTTTAAGTTTCTAGGAATTAAATAAATGTTAAATAAAATACATAGTATTAGACATTTAGAACAAGTGATCTTTGAGATCATAAGTAATTTCCTTTATTCTCATTTAACATTTATTTTTACTTCCTTGTTTTTTTGATATGGGACTTCAAAGCAAAGCAGGATGGTGTATTTATGTTTATATTTGAATTTACAGTATGCATAAGTGGTATACAGGATAGTGCCTAAGAATGCAGACTTTAGAGATAACTTGGGTATGAATTCTGGTTGTGCTGGTTGGTAAGTCTAACCTTGGACAAGTGATATTACATCTCTTTGTCCAAATATTCTCCTGTATAAATGGGTTAATAGTAGCTACTTCATGGTGTTGTTCTAAGAATAAAATGAGTTAATATGGTGGCCTAACCCTGGTACATGAACACTTTAAAGGGTAGGGACAGTTTTAAGGGAATCCCTTTCTAGATCCTGAAGTCCACATGCTTTCTGCCTGAGAACTTGTGGCTGGGGAAGGGATCATGTCAGAGAGGTCATGCCTGTTTTCTTCTTTCTTTTCACAACTGTTCTTTCCCACACTTTAAAATAAGGTGCACATCTTACTCTGCTGCTTTCACTTAATGTAGAAATTCTCCAGTGGCAAAGAAAGGGACTATCTGAAATAGGGTTGTCAGGGTTGAGATAGTGAGTGACACTAATGAGTTAAATTATGTTTTTATACAAGTCTGGTGATTTCTAATTCTTTACTTTCAACAAAATTGAAGGAGGACTTAATTGAGTTTTCAACTGATAGATCATTAGAAATAATTAACGATGATAAGACATGATTCTGCCATTCCTATCTACCACTGTATATGAACAAGTTTTTTTAGCTTGTTCTGTGTCCCTGCTCACAATTTAAAAATTGTTCTGTGTGTGTGTGTGTGTGTGTGTGTGTATATATATATATGTATATTTGTTGTTTGTCATTTTTGTGTGTGTGTGTTTTTTGTATCGGTGATTATAGCTATCAAATTGCTTTATAATCTAGTCTCAGAAGGCAGAAGGCATTACTCTGGTTGTAGTGCCTAGCCCACTCACGTTCAAGGGAAGGCACATAGATTCCACCTCATGGTGGAGAGCTGCCAATGACACATTGTGACAGAGTTTGTTGGGTGGGATGTATTATTACAACCGACTGAAAAATATAAAATATTACATATTATGAGAAGGCAAAATCCTACAGTTTTAAATTTGCAAGCAGTTTTTTGTTTCTATAAATAGGGAAGGTTGAATTTGCCTTTGAGATCAGCTATTTCTTTTATTTTAGGGAAGAAATCTAAACAGTTTAGTAGGGCTTTTCCTATGGTAAGCCAATATTGCATTCTGAAATGAAGGGATAGAGTACAGTGAGGAGTGAAATTACTCTGCATGATAAATAAAAGCTTTTCCTCCTAAGAAATGGAGCCACATCTCTGAAATTTGTTCCCTTTCAAAATGAAAAACTCTCTACTTTCTCCTCCGGTGGAGTCCTTGAGGGAGTCCTGGTCCTGAATTCTGAGCAGGACAGTCATGCTGAAGGACACATGGCAGGATACTGGGAACTAAGGGTAGAGATGGTCATCAGCAGTTATGTTGGAATGGTTTAGCCAGGAGATTCTTGGAGTGCTTATGTGTCACATCCAGTTTTGAGAGGTTTTTTTGTAATTCTGTCTTCTAATATGCTGAAGACTTCAGTAGAATTTTGGTTTATATTACATTATTTTACCTTTTTATTCTTTCTGGAATTAAGGAATGGGCTTTTGTTAGAATAACCAAATTGTCCTGGTTTGCCCAGAATTTTCCGGTTCTACTACTGAAGGTCCTAAATTCCAGGAAATCTCTCAGACCCAGGAGAACCTGGATGGTTGGTCACTGTAGCTGGAATCAACACTGAAGGTGAACTTGTTGGGAGAGAAGGGTGACAGCTTGGGGAAAGCTGGTTTTAGGTCAGTTAGTGGCAACCTTCAGAAGAGGTTCAAGGCCATCCTTGAATAGGGAATCAGTTCAGGTTTCGAGCAAATGTTAAGAAAAAGTATCCAAATCTTAGAAATAGGCAAAAGAGATCACTGGACATCATTTCAGTATCATGCTAGGTACTGAAGTTCACAGAAATATTATCTAATTCCCTAGAGGTGAGTACCTTTGCTTGACTTACTATTTTAATAATGATTATGACATCATATTTCTCTGTAAAGGTTGTTATTAACTTGTAGAAGCTGATGCACATAATTTTCTGATAGCAGTACAAATGAATTTTTTTCAAGAAATGAAATGATTTCTGTCCTATAAAAAGAAATGAACCGCAGAAGTTGTAGTTTTAGTGCCTTGCAGAGTATTAGCAAGTTTTATATTTTAATTAGTATTTTTATTCTACTATCCTTTCTTTAAGCCACTATAAATATTTTGATTTTTGCAATTCTTTTTTGAACCAGGCTTACCATCTTGCTAGTTTCCCTCATTATTGAGGTAAATAAATATTTGGTACTGCTAACTTTATTTAGGTGAGTGATATTTTCATCCTGTTGGAAATTATAGTTGGACATTAGAGATTTGTGGGATATACTAATATTCCTCAGAAACAGCCCAGAAATTCTTGGGGGGAGAGAACCTCCAAGTAAAAAGTAAAAGTCTGGGTTTCCCAGGGCCGGGGAGACAATGAACATGAGATTATAAATAAGAGATTAGTGTTCCTAAAGTGAGGAAGTCTTCCTGTTTCTCCTTCATCCTCAGTGCCAATGCCCCCCAGGACTTCCTCTTTCTCCCCATCTGCAAGTCCTCCCCTTAGAGGATCCTATCAGTGATACTGTGGTGGGGTCTGGGGTGGGGCACATTCTTCCAAGCACTCAAAGCAAAGCAACTGTAAGTCAAAATTTCTCAGACCAATATGGGCCTCTTCTTAAAACGTAATTATACCACACAACCTAAGGATCCTAAAAGAGTCTGTGTTGCTTTCCTCAGTCTTACCAAAGATGCTTTCCTAGGAAGGTGTTGGAGATGGAATCAGAATCAGAATAAAACTATACGTACACATATAAGCATATGTGTGTGTTATGTATATTGTCAGGGTTCTAAGAGGAAAACAGAAACCAGAGACCACTCTATATGTTTTTGTTTTTTTTTTTAATGAAGTTAATACCAGGAATTGGTTAAATAGATCATGGAAAGACTGAAAAACCAAGTAGGGGACGGGGAGGCACTCCAGAAATTAGCAAGAGCAGGAAACTGCTCCACCCTTCCTGCTGGATGGACAGAGAAAGAGAAGACGAGGTTCCTGAAGCTCACTGGCTGGTGTTGCTGAATGGCAGTTATTGGATCCATGGGAAAATGGAGCTGTTGGTAGAGAAACCGCCATGGCAGAGAAAGGGGACAGAAGCACCCTGGTTTCTTCCTTCTTTCCACCTTCCCACTGGCCAGTCTAACAGGGAGCGGTTGATTACAAAGCCTGGGAACTGCAGCTACAGGGCCAGCCCTTTGAGAGGAGAAAAGAACAGCAGAGGGGGGAAGAAGGAGGATAAGAGGTGCACTGAGCATACACGTATTATTTAGTGGGACATATGGTAGATCAATAAATGTTAAATTCCCATTTCTTCCAGTTTCCAATTTCATTGGCCATTTAAATTCTTTATCTGATGACTAAAGATGTTAAGAAATCCTTTTTCCCCCAAAGATTTATTTATTTATTTGAGAGAGAGAGTGCATGTTTGCCTGCGTGCGTGGTTGCAGGACTGCATACCTGTGAGCACGCGCCCATGTGTGGGGAGGGGCAGAGGGAGAGAATCTCTAGCAAACCGCCCGCTGAGCCTCGAGCCCAATCAGGACTTGATCTCACAACCCATGAGATTATGGCCTGAGCTGAAACCAAGGGTAGGATGCTTAACCGACTGAGCCACCCAGGCACCCCGAAAAGTGTTTTTATAATATGCCCCAAGACCTTGAATTAGGTCGAAACTTTCTAAGAAGACAAAGGGCTGTCCTGCTTCAAATTTCTTGAAACTACCCGGCTTGGAAGATAATCAACTTGGTCAGGCTAAATAAGCAGTCACTCTGCCAGCTCTTGTACTTAAATACTTTTTCAGGATCTCTCTTTTGCCTGGCCTCCCAAAGATCTTCTTTCCATTTATGATGCATCCCTAAATCCCACAAAAACCCCCCAGACTTTTCACTGTTTATTTCTAATTCAGTTGCTGCCCTGTTTCACACATACACATGCAAAATACTGGGGTTCATGGTGGTACCAATTTTACCCCCTTTTTGCTTTGAGTTCTGAAAACATTTAAAAAGTAGATATAGAAGTGAGGTAAGGAGTAAAATATCAGCTGTACGCTGCTGGAAAAGCTAGATCGAAGAGCACAGCTGGCCTTTGAAGGTGAAATACCCATTTCCTCCCAGCGAATCAAATTTACCATGTTGTCGTAGGTAAAGAGAACAGATAACTTGCAGGCCCGGGTCCTGCATGCTCAATTCTGACCCACTTTCACCAATTTGATAAATCAATTTTTCTCGCTGGGGTCTGTTCAAATAATGAGGTAGATGGAATGACCAGAAATAATTCCCATTATTCCTTTCTGGGTTATAGAGGAGACGGCCTCTTTCCTTGCAGAAATGAGAGAAGTAGATGTCTCCCTCAGTCAAACTACTACAACGTAAAATGTCAATCAATCTGCTAAAAACTAACTATGGGCCAGTTTAGACCCTTTGGTTACCAATTTGTGTGTAATCCATCCTGGCCTCAAAACTTTGCAAATCAGACATTCCCGATTCCTAATTAAGAAAATTTAAAAATCCGATTAAAAGTTTAAAATTTTCCTTTAAAACTTCTGTGTTGAAACTTGTTTTATAAATATATTATGTGCTGTTATAAAAGTTAGCACAGCATAAACAAAAATACACTCTTGCACACAGAATATAGTCAGTAACTCCAACTCTCACAGAGTACTGGAAGCATAAATAATTCTGAAAATACTCTCCTGAAAGAAAATGTAAGTAACAAACGTAACAGCCTGTGAACTCTATTTTAAAATGTCTAAATCCATTTCTTTTAGATTAAATATGAAAATGAAAGTATATGCCCACTAGATGGCAGCAAATTAAATCTTTTAAAACCATCTCTGCTGAAGTAGAGGTCAGGGGAGTAGAGGCTGGTCATTAAGTTGGCAGACAGGACTAGGAATTTAGACAGAAACCATGACTTGCAAAATACACTGGCAAATCGTAAAAACTCTCAACCAGATTGTGATTACAGATTATCTACATTGGCTTCCTAACGTCAAACTCTTACAACACCAATGCCTTTGGACCCATGTGTTCTAAGATCGTACCACAGACAAACTGATTCGACAGTAACTCCTCACAGTCTGATGAGTTCTGAAAATACAATCATTGACTGTGACAGAGACCGACCTACTTTACAAATTCTGACCAGTCTTTGCCAAGACCACTCTGTGACTAAGTCTAGCACCAAGCCCTTTCAGTACCCTTCCTTCCCTGACTCCCTCCTATGATATTCATTCTGTCTTGCTAGAGGTGTTAGACTCATAGAGGTACTGGACTTGTAGAGGTGTTCCTAGTTGTGTTGATTGTGAGCTTTAAGACACCATGAAACATGCTGTTTTCAAACTTATTAAGGGATTATCTTCAAAATTCCCTATAATATTAAAATTGATTTATTTTAGGGGTGCCTGGGTGGCTCTGTCAGTTAAGTGTCCAACTCTTGATCTCAGCTCAGGTCTTGATCTCAGGGTTGTGAGTTCAAACGCTATGTTGGGCTGTGCACTACCATGGAGCCAACTTAAAAAAAAATACAGTAGATTTATTTTAAGTAGTATAAGTCGAGTGTTATCAACAGTACAGAAGCAAAGCATCAAATATCCTGACAAAGACTTTCTCCTTGACCAAACTTTAGACAGACCCGCCCCCCCAAGCCTTCTTTTTAACTAGTCTAAAACAGTCTTAGCAAAGAATCCTGCTAAGACATCATCCCACTACCCTTGATATTGGATCACCCTTAATATCTGATCAAGTTCCTTGTCCCCAGCTTTGATCTATTAAGTCCTTGGCTTGCTTTTAGCAAGAGTCCTGTTAGCAAGAATCCCCTCGTGCTTGATGTCTCCTCTTAGTAATTTTCTATTAACCCCTCAGTCTGCTCTTTAGCTATAAATCCCCACTTGCTTTCCTGTATTTGGAGTTGAACACAATTTTCACCCTTATTGCAAAGTCTTTTTTTTTTTTTAATTTTAAAGATTCACTTACTTATTTGAGAGAGACAGAGCATGAGTGGGAGGGGCCGAAGGACTGGGAGAGAGAATCCCAAGCAGACTCTGTACCAAGCGCAGAGCCCATTGCAGGACTTGTTATCACAACCTGATGCCAAGAGTCAGATGCCCAACCAACTGTGCCATCCAGGCATCCCATACAGTCTTGAATAAAGTCTTCCTTTTCATTTTAATAATTTCTGTTTATTTTTTAATGTTTTACTTGTTTTTTAAAACATTAACGTGTAATCTAGTAATCATTCTGAATGGCTTTAAATTTGGAGTTATTTATTAAAGTGTATTATCTCTAACAGGAATTCATTGCTAAAGGTCTTCTTCACCATTTATCTTCTTATTCAGCTGCTTATTACTTCATTGATTGACCTAAATAATCTACTCTCTCCAACCTCAATCCACTCAACCATTTGCACACTGAATTTCTAGGCTTCACTAGCTAATGAGTAAAAATTATATTTATTTCAACATCATACATTCTTTTATTTCTTTTAAGATAGTGGGGTTATGGTCTATTCTTATTGCTATTTTCTTCTCCTCCTCCTTCTTCTTCTTTTAATGATTTTATTTATTTATTTGAGAGAGAAAGAGAAAGAACACAAGCAGAGGGGCAGAGGGAGAAGCAGACTCCCCGATGAGCAGGGAGCCTGACGTGGGACTTGATCCCAGGACTCTGGGATCATGACCTGAGCCGGAGGCAGACGCTTAACTGTCTAAGCCACCCAGGTGTCCTCAACATTATACATTCTTAATTGTAGAACTCAGCTCTCCCAGATACTTCCAAGAGCCCCCTATTTCCACAAAGATGTCAGTCAGGGAGTCATTCCTGAGCATCTAAGTTTTTTGTTTTTTTTTTTTGCAGCTCATTCCCTTCCAGAGTCATTTGTTGTTGTAAAGTTGCCTCAGGAAGCCTTAAAACTCTTTGTTACAGTTTTAAACTTTATTTCTAAGTGTCTTCAGCTTTATCTTTAATGTACCTCATGGTTAACATTGATTTCGGCTGTTATGTTTCTTGCAAGTCATTACTTATTCAAGTTCATTGAGGATACTCTCAAGTGTTATCCTCTCGCTGTGGCCTTCTGTGAGAGCATGTGCTGATATATGACCCCCTCAATTAAGTCAACTTCTACCCATTGATGGAGGGTTTAACTTATAGAGGGCTATGCATAGTAGGTACTTTTTAATATACAGGTTTATGATTGTAATAATCTGATAAATAATTATCTTTGTTAAAGTATCTACTATATACCAGGAAATGTGCTAGCACTTTTAGCGTATTACTGCTAACCCTCACAATAATCTTTCAAATGAGTTACCATTATTTTCATTTTACAAATGGAGAACTAAGGGTGAGAATGTTAAAATCACATAATAACTAAGCAGAAGAGCCGGATCCAAATCTAGTTTGAATTGTCCATACACGATTCTTCCTTCATGCCCCCATGTTTGTCTTTCTCTGAGTTTAAACATTACTTAGCATTTCGATTATCCAGCAGTGAGACCTTTAATCTCAATAAACTTGGGAGGCAAGATACTAGAAACTGTCACTACACTCAATGAGATAGGAATCAAGAATCATTTACCAGGGTACCTAGGCAAACCGGGGCCATTTACTACAGACACAAACAGTTCTGGATCCCTTAATGAGGAAGCATCCCTGTGTTAAACTACAGTACAGTAATTTGTACCATCGTTTTTTTTTTTTCTGGTTTATTGACGCATTTGCCAAAAAGAGTTATACGAAATACCCTCAATAGGTTACTTTAGTGAGTTGTTCTTTCTCTAAACATACATGTTTAGAGGTTTTAGCTGAAATAGGTATTATATGGAGGATGTTTAACAGCACCTCATAAACATTCATTGTTTAATTCAAGCTTGTCTCTTGAAATGTCTTAAGCTCTTGAATTGCTTAATTTCTCAGGGACTGCTTTAGTTGGTAGCTATATTCACTGCCCACTTTGAAATTTTATGCGACAGTCACTTGTTAACTTCCAGAAAACATGCAAAATTATTTTCATATCCATGTTTACAGATTCAAAGACAGTTTTTTTTCTAAATTTAGTACTTCCAAAATTGGGATGTGTTTTATAACTTTGTTTACATTTCTATGAAAAGTTGTTTTAAATCAGTGACCCGTTTTCCAGAAAAATGCTCTACGTATGAAGATGTCCATTTAGTACTGTCAAAGCCAAAATTGGAAACAAGCCATACCATCAATACGGGAGTGGCTTAATTATAGCAAATTCGTGCAATGGGATTTTATGTAAACCTGGTATCATCAAATAAAGATAGCCAACATGGATTCTTCAGTGTGATGTTTACTAAGGTTAAACATGCAAGGCAAACAAAGGTCTGTTATTTCTTCTTACATACTAGTCTACAATGCTTGTGGTTGGATGGCAGTGACCTCTATTAGAAAATAAAAACCTTGTGATTAGACATTTCTCCCCTCAAATAAATGCTATTATTTAGGGGAAAAAAAGACACAATGAAATCATTTAGCTAGCTTTTAAAAAATTTATTATAAAAATGGGAAAAAATCAATTTATTATAAAATATAGTAAAAGATTTGCTATTAACAAATTCTAGCCCCCAGATAACTTATAAACTTAACTTTTTTGAACTGAAAAGGAGCCTCTATAATCACACTCTTCATTCTGGCAGCCACTGGCCCCATATGGCTATTGAGCATTTGAAATGTGGCCAGTCTGAGCTGAGATGTCCTGTAATTACAAAATACAAACTAAATACTAAAGGCTTACTGGAAATAAAAGAATACAAGATAGTCCATTAATAATTAATGATTTCAAAAATATTAATTACATGTTGAAATGCTAATATTTAGGACATATTAGGTTAAAAAATATATTACTCAACTTAATTTTGCCTGTTTCTTTTTAATTTTTTTGTGGTGGGGACTAGAAAATTTTCAATTATGTATGTGCTGATGTTTTATTTCTGTTGTACAGTACTGCTCTATAACTGGTTTCTTACAGACTCGAAAACTTCAAAGGTCTCATTTCTGGCTAAAACTGAAAAGAAATTAGTGAGACACCACTTATTATTTCATTTTCACACTCCTTTGGGCTTTAAATTTTTTTTTGTGATCAAAACAACAACCATTAAAAAAAAGCAGATTTACATGGGCAGATCTTCCCCTAGGACCCCATCTTTCTATCAGGGGCAATTATGTTAGTAAACAACACTACAGGTGTGGCTGCCCTGACCTTCTAGCTCATACTCTCTGTTACAGTGAAAAGGACATATCTTCTTATGACTGTCACCTGCTCCTTCCAATAGTGATTTCTAGACTTACTTTCTTAAAGGGCCAAATCATCTTTTTCTCCATGGGTATTTTAAATGTTGGCTATTGAAAATATGGCTACACTTTCCCACAGTTGTTTCCTGCATAAAGGGTTACTCAAATAACCCTGGAAGCAAGTCAGAGTCAATAGGTATGATACTATTTATCAGTTTGGGGCAGTTCCCTTGTATATTTAATTTCTTGTGTGTTTTTATCATGAAAAGGTGGTGATGAATATTTTCAAATGCTTTTCCTGCATCTATTAAAATGATCAGGTAAATTTTGCCTTTTGTTAATCTGGTGTATTACAATAAATGATCTTCAAATGTTAAACCAACTTCGTAGTCCTGGAATAAATTCCACTTGATCATGGAATACAGTTTTTTTGATATGTTGTTGGGTTTGACTTGCTTATTTTGAGGGGGTATTTTTGCTTTGTTTCATTTTATTTTATTTTATTTTTTTATAGTTCCTGACATCTTTTTGAAAGCTATTTTGATGGATAAAGAATTTTTGGTTGGAGATTTTTCTTTTATATTTTAAAGATAGAGTTTTATTATATTCTGACTGCATAGTTTTTGATAGTATAATTCACTATTATTTATATGATTTTTAAAGTTTTTATTTATTTATTTATTTATTTTTAGCATAATTTATTTTTAGAATTTGTTTCTCTATAAATTATATTTCTCTTTTCTCTGACTTCCTTCAGACTTCTCTAATTAGGCTTGATTTTTAGCAACTTGACAGTGATATGTTTAAGTGTGTTTTTCTTTTTATTTATCTTGCTTGGGATTTTCTGAGATTATTGCTTATCTTGTTCTATATCTTTCATTAGTGTTATAAAATTTGTGACCATTGTATCTTCAAAGAATTCTTCTACCTCATTGTCTCTCTCTGGTACTTCAATTATACATGTGTTAGATCACTTACTACTAATTTTCAGACATTGTATATGAATGTGTATTGCAGACCAATGTATTTGCACCTGGAAGTGATGATTCTTCTGACTGTTAGTGTAGGTCGGTCAATGTTGACAGGGTTAGAGATGGATTTGGGTTTTGTTTTTGTTCTATTTATCTTTGGTGCATCACAGGCTTAAAATTCATCTAGTGGGAATTGAAACTTCCTTATGCTTGGTCTGAAACCTGGAGTGCTTGAGAGTCTTTTGTCAGTGTTACTACTCTACTCTCAGCCTTCAGTAGGTCTAGTATGCCTGCACCACAGAGGGGGTCTCCCTCTGCTCTCTTGACCCACTTACATTGGTGCAGTGCCACTGATTTTGTATTCATGCAAAGGTCATAATGGAAGCAAGGGTTAGGTTCCCCTGCACCAGCCCCAATCTTAGCCCCTGAGTGTCTGAGCCTCAATGGTTGGACTTTGCTTGTTTTGGTGGCAGGTCTTGGGAAGGAATGATGTCCCTGCCCCTCCCTCTTTGTCGGATGATTTGTATTTCTACCCTTCCCTCTGGTGAGGGAACCACAGAACAGGATGTTTTCCTGCCTCTCTTTCAATGACAAATGGCTTTTGCTCCATTCCTCTTGCTTTACAAGTGATTCGGGGGCAGGAGGGTTTCCTGAGGCAGAACTGCTTTTGCTTTGCTTGTTAAAAGGGTTGGGAACATAACACTTCAGAATAGAAAGGTAAGCCAGAGTCCCTGCTTCTCCCTTGAGAAGTATCGCCTACCACCACCAAATGCATTCCTCCTTAAGGGGGCCTCTCTTGCTCTGTCAAATGGCAGAGATCTGATATGTGGGTGTGGATTCCCCTTATTTCTGAGGTTCCCAGGGCTTCTAAACCATTATGCTACCCCTCACTTGTGCGTTAAGAATTAAGATTTCAAATGTTTTCTTTTTATCTTCTTTTATGGTTGCTACCTCCTCCTTCTGTGTTCTACCAAAGGTGAAAAAGTGTGTCTCATCCTTCTTCCCAGGGGTTTGCTTCCCTCTGGAAGCAATTCACCTGGTTGCTTCGCAAATGTAGCTCTCCAATGGGCTTAAAAAGTGATAATTTTTTTATGTTATCCAGGTTTTTTTTTTTCCTTTGGTTATTATTGTTGTTAGAGTCAGGTAACATTCTGTTTGGCTCTCTATATTCTGAGCAGAAGCAAAAGTCTTAGAATAATCTCTTTTGAACAGAGCCATCTTGTTCCCTCTGCTCTCAGGTGGTGCCCAGTTGGGTACCAAAGCACAAGAATAAGAGTCCCCCCTCTTTCCACCCTTGTAGGCATCCTGTTTCCTTTATGCTTATTAATATCATGAAGCAATGTGAGGGGGTACCCTCACATATGATGAATATGGAAAAACTAGGGCATTTTTTCTACTTATGCAGTGATCATGTATTTGACAAACTGGGTCTCTTAATAAAGGCAAAATAACATTTTGGAAATAACATTTCCACCCACTGATGGGCACATAGTAAGGCAAGCTGAGGGTTCAGGCTGGAGGTAGGGTTTGTGGTACCCTCTTCCCCAGCTCTTCTCAGTGGTTTTTTTCCTGGTCTACCAGCCCTAGCACTTGCTGGCTGCACATAATTTTGTTGAACATCTGCGTTGTTTTTAGTAACACAATGTCTAATCCATTGGAAGGAAGATAGTTTCATTTCTCCTGTAAAATCACCCCACCTGTTATATGGCCTGAATAAGGTATGTCTGCCTGAGAAAAGAAAGCCAATAAGAAGGTGAATTTTTACCATAAAAATATACAAGTTTCATATTCTGCTACTATTCTCCTACATTCTTTCTTTTCAGTAAACTTTTTGTACCTGAGAAAGTAAAACATACCCTGGGTCCCATCCCCCTCTTTAAGGAGGAAAATAATAATCCTTTCTATTCTTGGCTAAGGATAGTTTCTAGGACAATAATTTCTCTGTGTTTTAAAACACTTAAGAGCATTCATTGGGACATTGCTTTATGATCTTTGCTGGTTTCTCTAAATATGGTAGAAGTATCTTTTTCATGTCTCTGATTTTTCCTGGTCCTTCAACAATTTTCAGGTTGTTTATAGTGAGATCATGCAGTTCAAAAAACATTACAATAAGTCTGGGGAAATTGGGGGACAGTTCCACTATCGCCTCACAGCACAATTTTCTTTCCTTGCTTCCTAAGTAAAAGTATTAATCTGGCATCTTTTGACTTCCATTAGAGTTATTCTGGCGCCCCCTGCTTGTGTTAGCAATGATCAGAATCTAATAGTACTACTCCCCCCCTCCTCTTCCCCACGTGGAAGCAGAGAAGGAAACAGCCTTGGAAGTTCTCTCTGAGCAACTGTCAACCTTTCAGGGACGTTTGCTTTCTGCTCTAGGAGAAACGTTCTCTCTGGAGGCTTGGGCAGCAGGCGCCTCTGGTGGCCACCAGTTCCCAGACGACCAGGCCGGCTGGCCTTTCAGGAGAGCGGGTAGAGCAGGAAGCCCCTGGAAACAACAGGGCACACCTCCTCTGGCCCAGGGCCGCCCTCTGTGAGCCAAGACCCCAGCCTCCGCAGGCCATCTATCCACCATGGCAGACGCCCTAGCGGAAGTGGAGCCGAAGGCTGCCCAGCCCCAGCGTGGTAAAAATACTTTGGCCGTGGAGGCGGAGAAGGGCAAGAAAAAATCCCGGCTTTTGAGGACGGTTCCTGCTAGCCTGATCAAGTTCCGGGCTTTCCAAAACCGAGAAAAAGTTCAGGCTGGGGCCACACCCCCTGTTACGAAGAAGACAAAAGAAAATTTGGAGGGGCCCTGCGGCTTGGGCTGTATAGTTATTCCCAGCTGTCAGCGTTTGAACAACTTCCATTGCTTCCTGTTTTTCTACAGCCTCCTGATAACCTCTCAGGGTGAGCCTGGGTGGGGGTGGCGGTCACTCTGGTGAGGGCAGCCACGGCGCCTTGGGGTTGCTGACGTGGCAGAGGCGAGAGGGACAGGCGTGAGTGGGGGACTCCCTGTGGTGACCGAGCTTGAAGCAGCTGTAGTCTCTCACGTTCTCAAGGTCTGTCTGGAATCAAAACAGGTTAAATGGGCCATTACCTTGGGTGTGTGTACCTGTCATTGCTTCACCTCAGCAGGCACGTGAGTGACACAGGCCACCTTACACAGTGTAGGTGACAGCGGCCTGATCTCCAGATAGGAAGGTGCTGTAGGGTCATTTAACGTTGTTTGGTCATGGATCCTGGGAGGTTCAGGGTTGAATTATTTGGGGGATTAAAATAAAATTGAATATGGTGACTGTGACCACCAGTCTGTTTCTGCTTCTGCTCACAATTTTGAGACTGGCTGGCCAAGCTGCTCCCCGCCTGGATTTGGTATCCTCATATGGGAATTGAAGAGGTGAAGTGGGACCTCAAACAGCTTACATCAGAGAACCCAAACTGGAAGGTGTTTATCTTTGCCCATACAGTTAAACAAAGAATGTGAATTTGAATGCCTTTAGAGGGGGTATGTGTTCTTTACTTGGCCACAGCCCTCACTACTTCCACTATGCTTAAGATTCTTTACTATCCTGTTTACACTGATGGCATTGAAGTTTGCCAGACGTGATCTCTCTTTTTGCTCTAAAATGTTATTTCTAAATAAGTACAATAAAAAGGCTGTATGTGATAAGAACCATATGACAGGAACACATAAATAGTGATCAGTTTATCTTGATTTTTATTAAAGAAGTTTCTTGGGGAAGAGACATTTGAATCATGCCCTGATAAATAGGGTACAGTTGTGATAGGTGGAATGTAGTTAAGGACTATTTATTGTATAAGGAAATGAATGAGTGAACGAACGAATGAATGAATGTTTGGATAAATAAACACTCAGATACAGGAAAGCCTTGTTCCAGAATGGTGAGTGATGAGTTTGGCTTGGGTGATGGTTTCACCTAAGCACCAAAAGGAATAATTATATTTGTTTTATTCATCGTGTCTCCCCAGGACCTAATTATAGTGATTAAGACAGAAAAGGCACTTATTAAGTATGTATTGAATACATAAATGAATAAAAAAAAAGAAGGAATAGACAATTTTATGAAGGTCTTTAAATACCAGACTGAGAATTTTGAGAGGATACTAAAAGTTGTTCACTTCCTACTAGTGTACTGGGTGATGAGTAAGGTGCTTTACAAGTATTATCTCACTAAATGTGATCTCCTTACTAGGTTGGTAATGAGGAGCCATTGAAAGTTCTTGAACAAGTGGTTCACAGTGAATGTTTTTAGCTCCACTACTTTTCATCTGACTTCTTATAGATCATTAGCTCAGTTTGGGTATAACATTGAGTTTCCATTCATAAAAATGACTTATTCCGTGGGCATTTATCAGTTGATCTATTTATTATTTGTTGTTACATTTTAAACAATTTTGAAATAATTTCAAACA
Organism: Ursus maritimus; assembly: GCF_017311325.1. NCBI lineage: Eukaryota > Metazoa > Chordata > Mammalia > Carnivora > Ursidae > Ursus > Ursus maritimus. The sequence continues at coordinate 9,342,216 of NW_024426663.1, forward strand.
TACAGAAAGGGTGCAAAGGTGATATAAAGAATTCCTGCATTCCCTCTCCCACATTCTCTAGTTGTTCACATTTTACCACATTTTTTCCTTCACCTTTTCTTAATACATACAGACTTTTTCAGACATGGTGCCCCATTACTGCTAAAGTCTCCAGTGTGCATTCTCCCAAAATGAGGACACTTTTTGACCTAACCATTATACACCCTTCTCAGTCAGGAATATCAGTGCAACACTACCATCAAATTAGGCATTGGTGGCCCCACTCAGATATTGCCAACTGCCTCGATATTGTCTCCTTTTCCTTTCTGGTCCCAAATTCTATCCAGGAACACACAATGGATTTAGTTGTCGTATTTTAGACTTCTTTAGTCTGCAGCAGTTCTCCACTTTCTCCCTGTTTCTTATGTCCATGCAAGTCTTAAGGTATATGGGTCTTTCACTCTGTATGGGGAATTTCAACTTGGGTATATCTGCTGTGTTCTCATGACCAGACTCAGGTCATGCCTGCCTGATTGAATCCAGACCATTATGAAATTGTTATCAGGCATAGTCCCAGAAGATATATCCATAAAGTTGGGATTTTAGTGGTAGATGGGTATTTTTGGCATGTAGTGGCATCATAATGAATCAAGCTATCACTTGTGTTTGATTGGGATGAAGTACCAGTTCAGGTACATATCTTAAAAGCCCAAGTGGCTCTTCATTTTACCTGATGATAATGATAAAGACTATAAGGATTCTGCTGTTGGATGGAATCTTTTGAGTGCCCTTAAGCACTTACGAAGAGAAAATGACAAATTCAGCTCAAGTCCTATCTGAGAATTCTGGAGCTCTCATCACAGCCATAAAAGAAGTTCTTATTTCTTTTAACCGTCAATCTTATGCTTTTGGAAATCAAACACAAAATTTAAGTGTTTGGGTGGATAAGTTGTAATGGCAGTTGAATGCACAGTCTTGTTAAGTTTGTCTTGCATCTTCTCTTCTGTTACATATCCAAAAATCATTGTTAATTTTTTAGTCTGTTAAGTTTGTTACTTGTTAGGATAGAATGGTGACTTCCAAACTCTTTACATGTAGGACTGGAATGGTATATAAGTTTTTGTATGGACACATAGTTTTGTTCCTCTGAATTTTATACCCAGGAGTGGAATTGCTGGGACCTATAGTAACTTTATGATTCACTTTTTAAGTATGCTGTAGGTTTTTCATGTGTGTGTTTTATCAGTTTGAAGAAATTGCCTTCTATTCCTACTTCATTGAGTATTTTTACTAAGAAAGTGTGTTGGGTTTTGTTAAATGCTTTTTCTGTTTGTGTGTGTGTGTGTGTTTGTTAATGTGGTTCCTGCCCATTATTATATTAATATAATGAATTACATTGATTCACTTTCATATTTGGTATGAAATTAGAAGTCCCATGGCTTTGCACATTTAAATTTGGTAAAACATTCAAAATAATCATAAACAGAAACAACTTATTTGAAGAGTTTTGTTTTATAATGTATTTGTCAAAAATTCTCTGAATATTTTGGCTAAAATACTTCAATAGGAAAAAAGAACTTTATACATTATTTAGTAGTGTTTTCCTGGAGCTTACTAAATATTTATGCACCTGTAGAGAGTGTTTTCTCAATTAAAATGTGACCTACAGTGGAGAGTCATTTGGAGACTTCACATTTATTAACTATTATGTTGGAAGTCCATAAGACCTCATTCAGGCTGAATGATTCATTAGAAGGATGTGGGACTCAGAGAAAGATGTTATATTCATGGTTATGATTTATTAAAATAAAAGAATACAGATTAAAATCAGTAAAGAGAAAAGCACAAGGAACAAAATCCAGAAGAAACCAGGTCCAAGCATCCATGTATCTTTCCCAATGGAATTGCATGGACATGCTAAATTTTTGCCCAACAATGTGTGATAACACATGCAAACAGTTGCCAAACAAGCTTCTGTGAGCCTTGGTGTCCAGGTTCTTTTGGGGAGGATCAGTCATGTAAGCATGCAACATCTGTGAGACTGACCTCAGCTACTCAGTCTCCATTACCGCACTCCCACACGCACAACAAAAAACACATTCACCAGAAATCATATTGTTAGCATAAATTATCTGATCAAACTGATACACGGCCCAAGGCCTCAGGCATACAGCAACAGATAATCACCTTAAATCCCCATGTTTAATATAAATTGTTCTGTGTGGTCCAAGGCCTCAGGCAGAATATTCCAAGGGCTCAGAGTCATCTTCCAGACACCAACCAAAGGCCAGTCTTGAAGACAGGCATTTTTGAGCAACCAAGGCCTGCTGAGTTAATGCTTTACTGCAAAACTATACAAAGCAAGTTGGGTGAATTGCAGCTAATTTCATGGAAGCAATTAGAAAAAAAGATCATATTAAAAATATATTCTTCAGAAAAAAATATGAATAACATTTTATTAGAGATAAGTATGGCTAAGAAATTAAAGTATGTGAGTGCATATCAAGAACATATTCTTTTATTTTTTTGAAGTTATGATATATAATATAAAGGTGTTTGAAAAGTTTTTGAATAAACTTTTAGCTTCACCATGTAATAAAACTAATTTGTCTATAAATGACAAAAATCATAGAAGTTTTTTATATACTACTGCATTACCAGGCATTGAACCAGGGAAAAAACAAACCATCAAAGATGAAATCTGAAGTTGGTTATCTGACCTGACTGGGCTTGAAAACAATGAAAACAGCAATATTTGTGCCTGTGGAAAATGGTTATACTGGATGTGTATGTCATGTAGTGATGTTATTTAAAATGTTGCCTAAAATCAAGTTCTTATTGATGGCAAGACTTTGGGAGATGAGTGGCTTCTCTAGCTGACTCATATGGTAGAACTTTCAACTAGAAAGATTCTGGGGTTGATCAAGTTCTTCTGACTGCTCTGGAAAGTTTACAGAAAAAAAATAAGAAGTTTAAGGCATGATTAGGAAAATGTGTGAGCTTCTCTGATGGTTCTACAAGAATCTCATTACTTTTAGCCACACACTGCATATTTTGAACAGTTCCAATGCAGGATTACAACATAAGTTCAATGCACAGATTCACCAGATCACTTTTGTTAGAGTTGAGATTTTGATTGGAGAAGAGTGGAACCTTAAGAATTGGGATGAAGGCATTTGGCTGGAATTCAGTGAATCTGAGGAGCATAAATCCCCAAGTCCTAAACCTCCTTTCCCAGTAGGAGCAACGTATCTCCCATGTCTGAAGAAAAAGCAATTCCTTTTTTGAAGACACTGAATTTACCTCACCCAAGCTAGGGGAGTGCTGATCGCCTTTATGATGCATGCCACTACCCCTTAATTGCTGTCAGACTCGTAACTACAATTAGATCCCAGCCTTCCCACAATGGCTAACATAAAGTCTATCCTGGGAGGTACTATACACCACAGATTTGCCTGCCACTTCAGTGATGTCTCTAGGGAGCAATTGGTTTGGAGTGTGAGGGCTGTCTCTTCTAAAATGAAGGAAAAGTTTCTCCACTTGTTCCATTCACTATTAAGAAACATAATCTTCAGGGGCGCCTGGGTGGCATAGCGGTTAAGCGTCTGCCTTCGGCTCAGGGCGTGATCCCAGCGTTCTGGGATCGAGCCCCACATCAGGCTCCTCCACTATGAGCCTGCTTCTTCCTCTCCCATTCCCCCTGCTTGTGTTCCCTCTCTCGCTGGCTGTCTCTGTCAGATAAATAAATAAAATCTTTAAAAAAAAAGAAAAAAAGAAACATAATCTTCAGGGAACCTGTGTTTTTTTTGAAGGTGGAAGTATGTTATGGTAGCACTATAGCTCTCCTTAGGGGAGGCCCTGAAAAAATAGAGGAAAAAGGAAATCTTTCCAGTGGGGAGACCATTGAGCAATACATCTGATGATCCATATTGCCTAGATGCCATGCTGCCATTGCCTAATGGTTTGACCATTTGGTGGCTAGGAGAGCTGGGTAAGTGGCATGTCTCTTTGAATGGGCAGAGTTATGCTGTGTGGATGTTCACCAAAAGAAATCCATTGCAGAGGAAGGTTTCAGTAATGAGATAGGTAGCCATCCTGTGAAAATTCCCCATTGTATGTCTTGTTCAGTGGGCTCATGTTTATGGTGACAATTGCATCAAGCATAGAGGTTATGCCAGAGCTGAATGCATGAATTTATCCTTACCAGTGCTGATGTGGCTATTGCCCTTATTGAATGCCTTATACACCATCATGGTCATCTTATTTATTATCACATTGCTTTAAATGAAGGAACTCATTTTCTAGGAGAAGAAGTATATCAGGAAGTTCATGTTCATGGAATTCACTAATCTTACTACATATTTCAATAACCAGAAACTCTTGGCCTTATAGATAGTTATAATGTCCTATTGAAGACTTACATAAAGTCCAGCTAGGAGACAACAATTTTAAAAAATGGGGATGCTGTCCTGTAAGGTGAGGGATATGCTTTGAGATAGCAACCTACATATGTTATGTGTGATCAAGGAGTAGAAGAGGGAGTGAATAATGGAAGAAGGAAGTTATCAACCGTGTTTGCATAACCATTTAGAGAAATAGAAACTGCAGCAACTGTGCATTTTTTCTTATTGTTTTATGTGTACACACACACACACACACACAAACATATATACACATTTGTGTGTGTGTGTGTGTGTATGTATGTATTCCAATTTCTTTTTCTTTTTCCCTTACTATTTTATAAAAGAGCATTGTGGGAGATAACATTACAAATTCATCTCTAGGTTACAGAATATCCCTGAGAAGGGGAGTTAATACCCCAACCTCAGAGATGAACATAGTTACTGACAGGACAGTTCTTGCCTTGGCCATTATCCTCCTTGGCCACATTTAAAATGAGAGTTGAAGGAAACTCTTCTGTTTGATGCAACAAAGTTTTTGTATCTTGTCTCCTGCTGGTCTTGGTCTGTTAAACTGTTGTTGCTCCAAGTCTGACTTAGAGTTTCTTTTTCAGAACAGTTCCCTCACAAATTATTTAGGTCTATGATGTGTGAGAAATTATTTATTTATACCTTTCATACCTTTTTATACCATTTATACCTTTGCAATTTACTTTTTGTATTAAGAAAAACCATTTAGGTTTATGATTGAACTAGAAGATGGAGTAAAATTACCTTGTGATGGATAGGATGATTGGTTGAACTCTGTGTCTCTGTTGTTGTTGTTGTTGTTGTTTTTCCCTTGGAAAGAGTAAGAAATCTTTTTAAGAATGATAGTTGCACAATGTTGGGCAGAAACGTGATGGTGTTGCTATTAATTTGGTATTCTAGTTCAAATAGAGGAAGAAGGGTGAAAATGAATCCTGAGTGGTGTAAAAGGTGAACTCTCCAAGTTTCTTGTCTGTTGGCCATAGACTTCATTATTTGTGGTCTGGACTCACTCCTACTTCCAAGGGGCCTAGCAGCCTGTAAACTACATTTCCCAGCCTTTCTTTCTCGCGGGCTTCCACTTAGGCATTGCCAATGAGAGGCTATGGCAGTAGATTTGAAAAGGGGGCAAAGGAAAGCCCCTCTTTTGTTTTTTCCTCTCTGTGGTGATGTTTTTGGCAATAGCAGCAATACTGGGTGAATAAGAACTCCTGGATTTATGCTCAGGCATCACTGCAGCTCCATCAGCAGCAATAGTGGGTGCTTCAGCAGCCAATGGGTATGGCTCTTGCTCTGCAAATGCAAGAGCAGCAGAAGCAGTGGGTGACTGCACGTTGCCTCTCAAACCATTAGCAGTAGTGTAGGTCCTGGCCTTCCGCAGAAGAGGTGGTGATTGCAGTTCCAACAGCCCCAGCAGCCCGTGCTCCAGCAACTCCCACCTCATAGGTATCATGAGTTTTGATTGGTAACTCTTTTCCCTTTTCACTCCAACAAATGTATTACTTTTGTAACCAACCTCTGTATTAATTTCTTTATGTTTCAAATATTTAGTACAATTTTTTCCTAGTTGGATACTAAGGGATAGAAATGCACCTACATGATACCATTTACTTAATGTTTAGGAACATGACAAACAATTCTCTGTATTGTTCAAGGATATATACATTGTCCAAAAAAAGGATTTAAAAGAGTCAGAAGTTATAAACTTCAAATATAGGATACAGGTTATGGAGAGAGAAGAATGTGTTTGGGGAGTGCATGCTGGGCTTCAAATATGTTATATTTCCTATTCTGGGTGGTAGATAAATATTCATTAGATTGTTATTTATTCATTTTTTAAAAGATTTTATTTACTTATTTGAGAGTGAGTGAGAAGAAAGCGGGGGAGAGAGCATAAGCAGGGGGGAGTGGTAGAGGGAATGGAGAAGCAGACTCCCCACTGAGCAAGGATCCTGATGCAGGGATCAATCCCAGGACCCGAGGATCATGACCTGAGCCAAAGGCAGATGCTTAACCCATTGAGCCACCTCTGTTATTTATTCATTTTTATAATTGAATTATAATACATTAAAATAAAGATCAGTACTAAGTAAGATGACTAAAAAAGATGAGTATTCTCCAGTAAATAGGTACAGAATAGGTATAAAAATTTAATTAGCAAATATTTCATAGAGGTTAAGGCCTATTAGTATTTTAGAAAACGAATCATGTGCTTATGGATCTTAAACAGTCAAAATAATGTAAAATAAACTTAAATCAATGTAAATTGTTTTGGTTTATAATGATTATAATGGTGTTCTCTTTTGTCTCTTAAAATGCATATTATTGCTTTCTTTTTTTCTTTTTTCATTTTAGGTATTGTGTTTGGTCTCGTAGATCTGAGCATTGACACTTTTGAGAAGGAAAGTCATCTGAACAACATGGAGAATTTATTGTTGTCTTTGACTTATGATATTTCATCTTGCCTGATTGTGTTGTTTATAGCATACTATGGAGGGAGAGGAAACATACCAAGATGGATTACATTTTCCTCCTTTTTAGTAGGATTTGGATCACTTTTATTTGCTTTTCCATATTTTAGTGGTGGAAATGATAGAGCAAGTGTAGACATTGAAGGTAAGATTATAAAAGGTGCATGAAATTATTATTCATTTAAACATTGGCTTTAGGAACTTAAAATAGACTGTAATACTTGTCTGTACATCCGTCCGTCTGTATCTATGTATATTACCATGTTTGTTAAGCTAATTAACTGTAGCTCCCTACTAACATATATATGCTATTCTCTTATCTTCTCATGATCATATATCCTTTCATGTAAGAGATAGGCATAAGAAGAAGAATATTTTGGGATAATTATTTTATGAAATTGTTTTTCTTTCATCAGTTTTCATATGTATTATAAAACTCTTGAGAACTTTGGTAATTCCTTATGTCTTCCATAATATGCTTTCCTTAATCCTTTATTTTGACTTTAACACACATACACGAAAGCACAGATTAATACATAAATAAACACACAGAAAAAGAAAGATCAGACTCCTACCATTTCAAAATGGGAGCTGCTCTTTGGCATAGGACTTGGAATCTAAAAAGATTAGTGGCTTCTTCACTTTGTTCATTTTTAAAAAGACTTATTCCGGGCTCGGGGGTGGCTCAGTCGGTTAAGCGTCTGCCTTCAGCTCAGGTCATGATCTCAGGGTCCTGGGATTGAGTCCCGGATCAGGCTCCCTGCTCAGCGGGGAGCCTGCTTCTCCCTCTCCCTCTGCCTGCTGCTCCCCCTGCTTGTGCTCGCTGTCTGTATCAAATAAATAAATAAATAAAATCTTTAAAAAAAGAGAGAGATTTATTCCACAATCTTTTTGCTATTGCTAGTAGATAAAGGTTACTTTGAAGTTTCAAAGCACTGTTCCTGGCACTGTTGTGTTGGGTAGTTTCTTGGTGTGTATAGGTCATAGCGATGTTAAAATGGATCTACCCATTTTGGCAACCTTCAACTGGCCTTTAGCAAGACATTGTAGAAAAAGCCATGACGATGTCTCCAGGTGTGTATGTATGTGTATATACATGCTTATGATATTTAAAAGTATGCTTATGATGTATGCTCACAATTTAAATAAATAGTACCTATTAAATGCAATTTATATAACATACTTGTATACTATATAATTCACATATTAAACATTATGTTGATATATATCCTCAATATATGAACTATATAATATTCACATATATTTATAATATTTTATTCTCTTGGTGGAAAACATTTATTTTCAGATGTTGGACAGCAGGAATCTCAGGACCATGATCCCTAGGAGAAGGGAAACCAACAAACTGAATTTTATGGGAGAAGGCAAGAGCTGCAGACAACGGACATATTTGATTATCAGGAGGCTGAATGACCTCCTTGAGTTTAAAAATTATGAATTCAAAGTGAGATTTGCATGGTCGTGTGTTTTTCCCCAGCCATATTCAGCTTTACAAGTATAAGAGCAGAGTAGGGAGAAGAGTTTAATTTGATGAGGTTTGCAATTTTACCAAGGGATTACTTGGTAAGAGAGCAAGGGATTTAAAAGTGCTAAAATGACAATGGGAGAAGTTAAGGAAAGAAGAGGATATTGGGATGGTGAAAAGGAGCAGTATCAAAATCCTAGTGCGTTTTAAGGATTGTTGGAGTTGGGTTACTAGAAGTGAATGTGGAATGCTTGAAATTGCAACTAAGAAAGGTTTGTAGTTATTGTTTTTGGAAGTTTAAAATCAATTAAGTGGAGTACAAGTACATGGGAGGAGAAAAATTCAAGGGACTATGAGATTAGGGTATTTAAAATATCACGTTGATACTGATGTGACCACAAGTTAACATATCTGTATAAAATTGACTCATCAGTATTTTAAATCACAGTTCTAAACACCTCCTCCCGCTTGACATGGAGTCAACTAGCAGTTGATACAGATACTGAACCAAATGAAAATTTCCGTTAGTGTACTATATTGCAATCTGCACTCTAGCCAGTTTTCTACAAAAATATTTTAAGAGCATTTGTTAAATTCCAGTCAAAATGGACACAATCAGAACAATCTAATAGCATTGCCTGGATCTACCAATCTAATAAAAAATGCAATTCCAAGAAACACTTCTTTACTATTGTTTTACAACCATGTGAATAAAAAAAGCTTAAGAGATAGACAGCCACCTAAAGGAATTTAAAATCTAGTGGGTTACCATACAATGACTAACTTTAATGGAAATACATTTTTATTATATAATGCCTTCTCTTTATGAGAAGAAGTTAGTGTGTCTAAAAAGGGAAATTATTCATTTATCTTATTTATTTTAAAAAATAAATAAATAAGCAGGGCAGAGGGGCAGAAGGGGAGGGAGAAACAGACTCCCCTCTGAGCAGGGAACCTGATGCGGGACTTGATTCCAGGACCCTGGCTGGGATCATGACCTGAGCCGAAGGCAGACACTAAACCAACTGAGCCAACGAAGTGCCCTGAAAAGGGAAATTATTTAAACAGAGTGACACAAATTTAATGTGATGATTCCTGAAGAAGTGGATATAGAACTAAACTCAGAAGATAATCTGATAATACAGATAATCTAGAACATTAGAAATACTTTTTCCTGGGTGTCAAAATTCAGGGATACCGGTTACCAAATTTAAGAGGAACATATGTGTGTTGTGTATGTGTGTATATGTATATACAAATACACACATAATTGTGTATATACGTTATTGTGCATACACATTTATATTTGGTTTATAATATATGCATCTTTTCCAGTATTCCCACAAAACTCCTTTTATAATTGCATTTTAATGAGAATATAATGACTGATTTTAGAACTGCTACATTCAGTGTAAATGAAATGTTAACTAAAAAAAGGCATACTGGTGGAAATAGCTTTGTACAAGGTAAAATATTTCGTGAGAGATACTGTATATTTGTTGTATGTTTAATTTTTTACTCATTTAACAAAAAATAATTATCTTTTCAAAAGATATCTGTCAAGAAATGAAGACTACCACGGTTTGCAATAAAGCTGTAACATCATTCCAAGCAAAATATGTAACTTCCTTCATCCTGGGGCAGATTGTGCAGGCAGTAGCAGGAATGCCTCTTTATATCCTTGGAACAGTTTTTATTGACAACAGTGTTGCCACACACTCAGCTGGTATTTACATAGGCAAGTTTTTTTTTCCCCCTCTCTAATATGGTTGACCCATTTTGAAATTTTATTGAACTTTTACATCTTGGTGTACATATCTAAACAGACATGTAAGTGCTAGTTATTGGCCCTTAAAATAACATTATAATAAATGATAATGGTATGTGTGACTTCAAAATCACATTGAGCTGCCTAATTCTGAGGAATTGCTTGAGATTTGGAATAGTAGACAAGTCATCTGAAAGTCATCAAAAAGATAAAGAGAAATGGGAAAAGGACATACTTTCTTAAGTAATAAGAATGATACTCTATGTATTATGTCATATATATAATGCATATAACATTTATGTATATATTTGTCATATCAAACTATATAGCTTGCATTTCATTTCTCTAGGAAAAAGTCTCAAATTATTAGATTGGATTGTTTGAATAGTTGTATGTTTCAAACTTTGGGGACATAGGTGGGAAGTTGCTGCCATTATGTTTATGAGGGGATAGAAATATTGTTTCATGCCTCCTCAGGACTGGATTCAGTGTGGTGTTGAAATCGTCATCATCATTGTACTAAGCTCTTTACATGCATTAACTCACTTCACCTTTTGGGGGGGCTCAAATATTTTGAAGTTAATGAAAATATAATCTTGTTCATCCTATGAAGAAGAGAAGTGATACGCTCTTTAATTGACTACAATGTAGTACCTTCTATTTCTAGTCTTTTGTGCCATGGTATCCTACAATAAGTAGCCCAGGGGTATATCTCACAATAATCTGTATTTCTTTATGTTGCAGTAGTTCTGGTCTTGGTAGATCATCTATCTGTACAGAGTTGTTTATCATAGTTTTTAAAAAATTTAAAAAAACTTTAAAGTATTGTGAAGGTGACTTAAGAGAACCTAGCATTTTGCACCAAAATAATTATTTTTCCACCAGAAGTAAGGAAAGTTATGTCAATAAATTAAAATAGATGATATTCATATTTATGTTTGCTTTTAGAAAAAAAATCGCAGTGATTTATTAATGTTGGCCGAGGGTGGCAACAGATCTGTTTGTTTTACTTTTGCTTCTACTGAATAAAATTAAAATGCACATCTACACACTGTAAAAAGTTGCCACCTCCTGCCACCATGGCAGCTAAGGTGAAGTGTACAAAGCTACCACAAAGTGTAATCAGGTATATTGAATTTATATTTATATTAAATGTAAATGTATTTATATTACATTAAATATATAGATTAAATAAGATACAGTGAATTATTATGATTATCTAAGTTTCTTTAATACAAGCATTGGGTAATATATATGATGGTTAATTATGTGTCAACTTTGCTGGATTTGTTTGGTCAAACATCAGTCTAGATGTTTCTGCTCTGTTTTTTAGGTGTGAGTAACACAGTCAGTAGACTGAGTAAAGCAGATTACTCTCCATTATGTGGCGAGCTTTATCGAATCAGTTGAAGGCTTTCAGAGCAAAAACTTAGGTTTCCCCAAAAAGAAGCAATTCTTTCTACAGACTGCTAGGCAGAAACTCTGCCTGAGTTTTTCAGGCTTTCTGACCTACCCTGTGGGTTTTAAGCGTTGGTATGGACTCAGTACTGTAACATTAACTCTTACCTGGGTTACCCACCTGCCAGCCTGCCCTACAAATTTGGACTTGCCAGTCTTTATAATTGCATGAGGCAATGCCTTAAAAATCTCTCTCTCAATATCCTATGGGTTCTGTTTCTCAGGAGGACCCTGACTAATAAAGTATGCCATGAGGCTTTCAGAAGTAATCTATTTCAGTGATATAATTTTTGTCATGACAAAGCTGGCTTATGTAGTTGTTTGATGTTCAGTATTCATTTTTAGGCATAATGGAAGCTTCGGTAGTACTCGGATATTCTTTGAGTTATGTGATAGCAGCATCCCTTACTAGGGGCACTGAGAACAGTATTTTTGCAATTAGGTAAGCCATTTTATTTCCTTGTTTGTGGTTTACATTGTATACGATATTTATTGGATCGATACTGTAGCCTATAAACATACATATATATTTAATTTGTAATAACCATATTTTAGGAAGAAAGTGTAAATGTGACTGATATGCACATATATGTACATATAAATCTAGAATATACACTTTTATCTTTACTGTTCGAAATGTAATTTTAAAAACACTATAATGACAACCTTATTACTAATTCTACATACAGTTTTTTGAGAAATTGTGGAGAAAACACATAACATAAAATTTACATCTTAACCATTTTTAAGTGTATAGTACAGTAGCGTTAACCATGTGCACAGTGTTGAGCAACAGATCACTAGAACTTTTTATCTTGCAAAGCTAAAACTCTGTATCCATCACACAATAACTTCCATTTACCCATTTCTCCCCAGCCCCTGAAAACCACCATTCTACTTTCTACAATTTTGACTACTTTTCATACCTCATATAAGTGGAATCATGCAGTAGTTGTCTTTTTTGTGACTGGCTTATTTCACTTAGCATAATGTCCTCAAGGTTAATCTATGCTATAGCATATACCAGTATTTTCTTACTTTTTAAGGCTAAATAATATTCTGTTGCATGTATATGCCATATTTCTTTATCCTTGTATCTGTCTATGGGCATTTAGTTTATTATGTCCACCCCTTGGCTACTGTGACTAATGCTGCAGTTAACATAGATAAGCAAATATCTCTTTGAAATTCTATTTTCAGTTCTTTTGGATATATACCCAGAAGTGGGATTGCTAAATCATATTATAATTATATTTTTATTATTTTTGAGTAACTTCCATCCTATTTTCCACAGCAGTGCTACCATTTACATTTCCACCAGTAGTACATAGGGTTCCAATTTCTCAACATCCTTGCTAGCACTTATCATTTTCTTTCTTCTTCTTCTTCCTTCTCCACCTTTTCTTTCTTCTTCTCTTTCTATGTCTCCTTCTTCTTCTAATAGCTATCCTGACAGTTATGAGGTGGATAGCTCATTGCGGTTTTGATTTTCTTTTCCCCAATGATTAGTGACGTTGAGTACCTTTTCATTTACTTGTTGACTATTTATCTATCTTCTTTGGAGAAATGTCTAAACATTTATTCTGTAACATCTGCATATAGTGCTTCTTCTAGCAACACCATTCAAAGACTTATAGGTGCCATATTCATCCCTGTGGTTTCTCACACAATACTGCCTCTGACAAGGGAGCATCTGATAAAACAAAAAAGTGTGATGGTATGACAACTACAGATTTCACTGGTCTTATTCTGTAACCCATTATCCAGAAATAGCTGACTTGATAGAATGTTGTCATGGCTTGATACCCTCAACAGTTTTTTGGTGGAATCTTTAGGTTTTCTATATTTAGGATCATGTCATCTTCAGAGACAGTTTTACTCATTCTTTTCTGATTTGAATACCTTTATTTATTTTTCTTGACCAGTTGATCTGGCTAGTACCTCCAGTGCTGTGTTGACTTAAAGTGGGCATTCTTCTCTTGCTCCTGATTTGTCATATATGGTTTTATTATGTTGTTGTATGTTTCCTTTAAACTCAGTTTGTTGAGAGTTTTTATTATGAATGAATGCTAAATTTTGTCAAATGATTTTCTATATCAATTGATATGATCCTATGATTTTTATCTTTCATTTTGTTCATGTGGTGTATCACATTGATTGATATGCAGATATTGAACCATCCTTGCATGTCTGGAATAAATCCCACTTGATCATGGGGTATGATTCTTTTAATGTATTGTTAAATTTGGTTTCCTAATATTTTGTTCAGGATTTTTGAATCTGTGCTCATTTTGGATATTGGCTTATAATTTTCTTTTCTTGTAGTGTCCTTGTCTGGTTTTAGTTGTACATTTAAATGCAATGTCCAATTTCAATTTATTTTTTTGTATAATATGACAAATGGGTCAAGTTTCTGTTTTTCCCCTCAAAGGGATATTTCACTGTACTGATGGCATTTAAGGATCATTCCATGTTTTTTTTTTAATTTTAATTTACTTTTTTATATGACACAAACTTCAGTACTTATGACATAAAGAATACCAGCTTAATACATTAAGATTCTTTTACAAATCCATAAAAAAAAAAAAAAAAAAAAACAACCCTGCAAACACTTGTAAAGATTAGCAGGAAGTTCACAAAGGAAGGAATGCAAATTCCCAATAAACATAAAAATACACAGAAATTGGTTCCATTTCACTATTAATTTGCTAAAAGAATAACAATGACATATAATATACATAATATATTATAATGATATAATTATACATTATTATATTACATATTATATATATAGTTAGCAAAGATTCTGAATACTTAGTGCTAGCTAATTTATGGTAAAAAGACACAAATAACTTTTGAAGAATATAATTAGAATAACTTTTTTTCTTTTTTAATTTAAATTCAATTAAAATATCATGTATTATTGGTTTCAGAAGTAGAGTTCAGTGATTCATCAGTCTTATATAATACCCAGTGGTCATTACATCACGTGCCCTGCTTAATGTCCATCACCCGGTTACTCCTTCCCCCCAACTCCCTTCCCCTCCAGAAACCCTCAGTTTGTTTCCTATCATTAAGAGTCTCTTATGTTTTGTCTCCCTCTTTGATTTCATCTTGTTTTATTTTTCCCTCCCTTCCCTGTGATCCCTTTCTTTTGTTTCTTAAATTCCACATATGAGTGAGATCATATGATAATTGTTTTTCTCTGATTGACCTATTTTGCTTAGCCAGATACCCTCTATCCATAGCCAAATACCATCCACATCATTGCAAATGACAAGATATCTTTTTTTTTGATGACCGAGTAGTATTCCATCATGTGTGTGTATGTACATGTGTGTGTATATGCACCACATCTTCTTTTATCCATTCATCTGTCAGTGGACATCTGGTTTCTTTCCATAGTTTGCCTATTGTGGACATTGCTGTTATAAACATTGGGGTGCAGGTGCCCCTTTGGATCACTACATTTGTATCTTTGGGGTAAATTCCTAGTAGTGCAATTGCAGGTCATAGAGAAGCTCTGTGTTCAACTTTTCGAGGAACCTCCATACTGTTTTCCAGAGTGGCTGAACTAGCTTGTATTTCCACCAACAGTGTAAGAGGGTTCCCCTTTTTCCGCATCCTTGCCAACATCTGTTCTTTCCTGACTTGTTAATTTTAGCCATTCTGACCAGTGTGAGGTGGTATCTCATTGTGGTTTTGATTTGTATCTCCTTGATGCTGAGTGATGTTGAACATTTTTTCATGTGTCTGTTGACCATTTGTAGGTCTTCTTTGGAGAAATGTCTGTTCATGTCATCTGCCCATTTCTTGATTGGATCATTTGTTCTATGGGTGTTGAGTTTGATAAGTTCTTTATAGATTTTGGATATTAGCCCTTTATCTGATAAGACATTTGCAAATATCTTCTCCCATTCTGTCTGTTGTCTTTTGGTTTTGTCGACTATTAACTTTGTTGTACATAAGCTTTTTATTTTGATGAAGTCCCAATAATTCATTTTGCCTTTGTTTCCCTTGCCTTTGGAGATGTGTCTAGCAAAAAGCTACTGCGGCTAAGGTCACAGAGGTTGCTGCCTGTGTCCTCCTCTAGGATTTTGGTGGATTTCTGTCTCATATTTAGGTCTTTCTTGAGTTTATATTTGTGTGTTTCACTCTTCTGCATGTGTCTCCAATTTTCCTAACATGATTTGTTGAAGAGACTTTTTTTCCATTGGATATTCTTTCCTGATTTGTCAAAGATTAATTGACCATACAGTTGAGGGTCCATTTCTGGCTTTTCTTTCCTGTTCCATTGATCTATGTGTCTGTTTTTTGTGCCATTACCATACTGTTTTGATGATTACAGCTTTGTAATGGAGCTTGAAGTCCGGAATCGTGATGCCCCCAGCTTTGGTTTTCTTTTTCAGCATTCCTTTGGCTATTCAGGGTCTTTTCTGGTTCCATACAAATTTTAGAATTGTTTGTTCCAGCTCTGTGAAAAAAGTTGATGGTATTTTGATAGGGATTGTATTGAATGGATACATTACTCTAGGTAGCCTAGATATTTTAACAATATGTGTTCTTCCAGTCCACAATCATGGAATATTTTTCCATTTCTTTGTGTCTTCTTCAATTTCTTTCATGTGTGTTCTATAGTTTTCTGAATACAGATCCTTTGCCTCTTTGGTTAGGTTGATTCCCAGGTAACATGGCTTTTGGTGCAGTTGTGAATGGGATCGACTCTTTTAACTTCTCTTCTGTCTCATTGTTAGTGTATAAAAATGCAACTGATTTCTGTGCATTGATTTTATATCCTGTTACTTTGCTGAATTCCTGTATGAATTCTAGAAATTTTTTGGTGGAGTCTTTTGGTTTTTCCACATAGTGTATTGTGTCATCTGTGAAGAGTGAGAGTTTGACTTCTTTGCTGATTTGGATGCCTTTTATTTCTTTTTGTTGTCTAATTGCTGAGGCTAGGACTTCTAGTACTATGTTGAACAACAGTGCTAAGAGTGAACTTCCCTACCGTGTTCCTGACCTTAGTGGAAAAGCTTTCAGTTTTTCCCCGTTGAGAATGCTATTTGCTTTAGGCTTTTTGCATATGGCTTTTATGATATTGAGGTATGTTCCCTCTATCCCTACACTTTGAAGAGTTTTAATCAAGAAAGGATGCTGTACCCTGTCAGGTGCTTTTACCGCATCTGTTGAGAGGATCATATGCTTCTTGTCCTTTCTTTTATTAATGTAGTATATCACATTGATTGATTTGCAGTTGTTTAACCACCCTTGCAGCCCAGGAATAAATCCCACTTGGTCGTGGTGAATAATCCTTTTAATGTACTGTCAGAACCTATTGGCTAGTTTCTTGTTGAGAATTTTTGCATCCATGTTCATCCGGGATATTGGTCTATAATTCTGCTTTCCAGTGGGGTCTTTGTCTGGTTTGACAATCAAGGTAATGCTGGCCTCATAAAAAGAGTTTGGAAGTTTTCCTTCCATTTCTATTTTTTGAAACAGCTTCAGAAGAATGGGTATTAATTCTTCTTTAAATGGTAGAATTCCCGTGGGAGGCTATCCATCCCTGGATTCTGGTTTGTTGGGAGATTTTTAAAAAAATATTTTATTTATTTATTTGTCAGAGAGAGAGAGCGAGTGAAGCAGGAGGAGTTGCAGGCAGAGGGAGAAGCAGGCTCCCTGATGAGCGAGGAGCCCAATGTGGGACTCGATCCCAGGACCCTGAGATCATGACCAGAGCCAAAAGTAGATGCTTAAGTGACTGAAACAGCCAGGCGTTCCTGTTGGGAGATTTTTTATTACTTCTTCAATTTCTTTGCTGGTTATGGGTCTGTTCATTTTTTCTATTTATTCCTGTTTCAGTTTTGATAGTTTATATGGTTCTAGGAATGCATCCATTTCTCCCAGATTGCCTAATTCATTGCCATATATTTGCTCATAACATGTTCTTATAATTGTTTTTTTTCTTTGGTGTTGATTGTGATCTATCCTCTTTCATTCATGATTTTATTTATTTGGGGACCTTTCTCTTTTCTTTTGGATAAGTCTGGCCAGGGGTTTATCGATCTTACCAATTCTTTCAAAGAACCAGGTCCTAATTTTGTTGAGTAGAATCTGTTCTACTATTTTTTTGCTTCCTATTTCATTGATTTCTGCTCTAATATTTATTAGTTTTCTCCTTCTGCTGGGTTTGGCTTTATTTGCTCTTCTTTCTCCAGCTCCTTTAGGTATGAGGTTAGGTTGTGTATTTGAGCCCTTTCTTGTTTCTTGAGAAAGGCTTGTATTGCTATATACTTCCCTCTTAGGACTGCCTTTGCTTCATTCCAAAGGTTTTGAACAGTTGTGTTTTCATTTTCATTTGTTCCCATGAATTTTTAAAAATTCTTCTTTAATTTCCTGGTATATATAGTTGGCTGCTCCCATGTTAGGGACATAAATATTTACAATTGTTAGATCTTTTTGGTGGATAGACCCTTACTTATGATCTAGTGTCCTTCCTCATCTCTTATTATAGTCTTTGGTTTAAAATCTAATTTGTCTGATGTAAGGATTGCTACCCCAGCTTTCTTTTGATGTCCATTAACATGATAAATGGTTTTCCACCCCCTCACTTTCAATCTGGAGGTGTCTTTGGGTCTAAAATAAGTCTCTTGCAGGCAGGCAGCATATTGATGGGTCTTGCTTTTTTATCCAGTCTGATATGAAGTATTCTTGGCTGCATATTTTTCTCGTCTAGCACCCTGAATATATCATACCAGTCCTTGTCCTGAACTGCTTTCAGGATTTTTTTCTTTGTCATTGAGATTTGTAAGCTTCACTGTTATATGTTCAGGTGTTGACCTATTGATTTTGAGGGGGGTTCTCTGTGCCTCCTGGACTTGAATATCTATTTTCTTCCTCAGATTAGGGACATTCTCAGCTATAATTTGCTCAAATATACCTTCTGCCCCCCACTTTCCTTTTCTTCTAGGATCCCAATTATTCTAATATTGTTTCTCTTTATGGTATCACTTATCTCTCGAATTCTCCCCTCATGATCCAGTAGTTGTGTATCTCTCTTTTTCTCAGCTTCTTTATTCTCCATCATTTTGTCTCTATATCACTAATTCTCTCTTCTGCCTCATTTATCCTAACAGTGCTTCCATTTTTTATTGCATCTCATTAATATCCTTTTTGATTTTGACTTGATTCGATTTTAGTTCTTTTATTTCTCCAGGAAGGTATTCTTCTTATTGAAAATATTCCACTAAGCTTATTCCTAGTAATTTGAAGTACTTCATTAGTATTGTGCATAGAATCTTTATTATTTAATTTTTTAATTATTTCTAGTAGGAGGAAAATCTATTGATCTGTAGTGCACTGTATTAAATTCTTTGCTTATACTTTTTTTCCCTTTGTTCTTTGTTTACACTTTTAATTTCCTCAGTCTTCTTGGTTATCAATTATTTACACATATGTAATAATCATATGTAGCATAGTGCACATGGTTACAATACATAGCTGGATTCAAAAACAAAAAGAGAAAAAAAGAAAATTTCTAAATATTATAATCACTGAGGAAACACATAACCCTAATGACAATCTAGAGTTGAAACTCCTTGTGCATAATATATACAGATATGTATACCTATTGGGTAATGGAACTCAAGATTTCAACCTTGTAGCATTGCAAGTTGGAACTTGTACCCCTGAATAATGTAGCAATGGATAAAGAGTTGTCCCATTAATGAATAAAACTGGGAATATTGTCCACATTCTATGAAAAGCAAGGTCTGTATGCAAGCTCCTCATCAGGTCTCTGTTGACAACAGGATTGCCTGTGAGAAACCAGCACCTTCAAAACTGTGGTTCTTGAGTATATAGGTATTTTCCCACAACAGAATGTTAGACAAGGTGTTAAATATCTGTGGAACTGAAGACAGTGGTAGCTGTATGGTAATGAACACACCCAAATCTTCTCCCTAAATGATATAACATAACTTCACAACTATGAAAATTTTCCCAAGATCATGGCCTTAGCATGACTGAAGACAAAGAATGCTGAAACTGCAAATGAACAGGGAATAAAAAGAGAAAATCAACAAATCCAGCACAGGATCCTTCACACATTCCCATCCCACCCTACTCACCGCAAAGTCTACAAAAGCAGACCAAGAAAAACTGCAGAGAAGAGGGAAGACAAAGCCTAACAAAGAGTCCTATGGGTGATTAGGTATGATCACTAGAAGGGTAATTAACACTCAATCTGAGTTGAGTCAGAGAAGGAATTTAAGAAAGAGATTTCCAAGTATAGGTGATTTAAAGGGTCAGATGCCAGATAAAGAGTTAGTTGTGTACCTTAGAGGTCCAGGCTTGCCCTAAAGGGTGTGCATGACTTAAAGGGGCAGGAGTGATTTTAAAGGATAGGTGAGATTTAAAAGGATAGTCTTCCAAACACATGGATTCTGCTGGAAAAAAAAGTTAAAAAGAACAAAGAATTACTTTTGCACCTGAGTGGATGTGGGAAAAGAAAGAAAAGGGAAAAATTTATATTCCTGCAGGATAAAAGAAAGCTATATAATTGGAGGACTCACAATCAGCAAAACAAAACAGTAGGGACAAATTAACAGAAAATGTTCCATTTCTCTCTTCTCTCTTTCTGTTTGATTATGGCATTGTCGTAATGAAATACACAATGTTGAAATTTTAAATTTTTTCTCTGTTAAAGTGCTGATGACAGTGATGAGCATCAAAGGCAGCTGCGGA
This sequence comes from Ursus maritimus, assembly GCF_017311325.1. Taxonomy (NCBI): domain Eukaryota; kingdom Metazoa; phylum Chordata; class Mammalia; order Carnivora; family Ursidae; genus Ursus; species Ursus maritimus. Next base: position 9,362,544 of record NW_024426663.1, read on the forward strand.
ATTGGTGGATTTATTTTGGTTTGGTCTCACTTATTGCATGGTCTACATTGATACCATTGTCATGCTTTCCACACAGTGTACGAGGTGACTATAAAAATATAATTCATTAAATTAAAAAACAATAGATTCCTTGTCCCCACCCCCATCTCCTCATGTCAGAATATGGCTGAACTACATTTCTTTTTGTCATGGAGCTATGGCGACATATAGGTTAGTGTTATTTGAGCAAATGAAGCTGGATGTGGCCAAATATTATTTTATTTATGTGCCAGATTTCATTAGTATGTAGTTTTGCTTCTTGTCATTCTTTAAATGCTAGAGTTCATAACATTTCTTTAGAAAGAAACACGTTTAAATCTACTTACCTAGCATTACTTAATATACGTACTACCTTAAAGAAATATTATAAGTTAAAATAGTATTAAAATTCTTTTGAAAACACTGAAAAATAATATGTAACATTAGAGAAATCAAATACTTTCCTAATGACAGTACATTTTATTGTCACAAAATATTTTTAGCAATGTCAAAATTACTCTTTTACATTTTAGGGCTGTGCTGTCAAGTACTATAGTCACTTGCCACATGTGGCTATTTAAATGTCAAATTAAATTAAAATTAGAAACCCATTTACTCAGTCATAGGAGCTAGATTTCTAGTATTAATAGCTACATATAGCTCATTGCTACAGTATTGGACAGTATAGCTATGGTAAATTTTCATTATCATAGAATGTTCTTTATGACAGCACTGTTTTAGGAAAATGTGCTTTTTACTTAATTAGATTGACTTTAGCCTGTTCACAAATAGCTCACTTGTCATTTCAAGAAAAACTGGGTTTATTAAGATGTATGCATATATTTGTCTGTGTTAATTATTCAAATATGCCATAAGATTCTTTTATTTCTTATCATATAGGTACAGCAAAGATAAAAGCTGAGAAGCGTAAACATCCTCATCCATTTGATGGAGAGATTAAAGATCAGGAATTTGGACCGATTAATATCAAGGATTTATTTGCTACTATTTGGGTAAAGTAAAATATTTTTCATGAACAAACCAAATAAGTTGACCTGTAGTGGATGTAAGAAAATAACCATAAAGTGTTCAACTTAAATCTGAGTGGGACTTTCAAAGTCTTAATTAACTTATTCATTTTATAGATAATGTAAAATAGGACCCGCCTTAACTAAGTGGCATTTCCAGGAACATGGCTAGTGTCAGAGGATGGTACTAGTATTTTCCTCCTATTTCTTTTAATTTTACTTTTGTGTTATTTTGTGCTTGTTCTTTCCCTGAAGAAATAAATAAGACATTTAATGAGATAACTTACAGGTATCAACATCTTTTTATTATGGTTAAATGACATAGCAGAGAACTCTAGAAGTTAGCAAATATTCTTGCAAACATCATATTTTATGGAAAATATCTCAATATCAAATAGAGAAGAAATCTTTGTTTCTCTAGGTGAGAAACACGGCCTACAATACAGACATAGTGGGGTTTAAAAACCCAACTTCTTTTTAAAATTTTTTAAAGATCCTATTTATTTATTTGTTTGTTTATTTGAGAGAGAAAGAGAGAGAGTGTGTGAGTCCAAGCAGGGGGAGGAGGAGAGGGGAGGAGCAGAGGGGGGAGGAGAGGGAAAGAATCTCAAGCTGACTCCACGCTGTATGTGGAGTGGGTGGTGGAGCTCGATCCTGCGACCCTGAGATCATGACCTAAGCTGAAACCAAGAGTCAGATGCTCAACTGACTGAGCCATCCTGGCATCCTGAAAAAAAACCCAGCTTCTAAATAGTGATTCTGTATTCAATTTACTTCCTCTTCTCCTCTTCATAACTTTATCCTTTATGTTGTGGGCAGAATCGCATTGAAGATATGATACTAACACCCATGCCTTTATGGAGCTGTGTTGTTGTGTGGGTCTCAGATCTTAAAAAATACAGATTAAAAACAAGTGATTGACAATTGTGTAGAGAAAATTCCATGTAAAATGTACTTTAGATATAGGTCAAAGTAGGCTTCACTGAACAGGGAGCATTTAAATAGAAAACCCTAAAGCAAGAGAAGGAATTATCCATGCAAAGAATGGTCATTAAGGAAATTTCAAGCATAAGAGACACATGTGGAAACATCTTGAGGCAGCAAAGTTTTTGCCTATGTTCAGTTTAGAGAAGACTTGTATGTTTAAAGCATAGCTGCTTGGTGGAGAGAGTGAAAGAATACTAGGTTGGAGAGATAAGCAGAAGGCTAGCTCTTGAAGGTCCTTGTGGGAGATTGTGAGAGCTTTAGATTTTGTTTTCAATGCAATAGGAAGTCACTAATATAAGTTAGGGAATGATGTTTTAAGAACTTTAAAACATGACTTTGTGTAAAAAATGGATTACAGTGGGGTGAGAATTGAAAAGGCAGTATGATTTAGGTGTTGTTACAGGAAGTTTTCTCTCGGTATTAAAAATGGTTAATTTTTATTCAGCTAGTATATAGGACCCAATTGCAAGAACCAATTAAAGAATTACTTGGCATTTATAAAATTCAGGGCTATTGACAATGATTTGTATAAGAAGAAAAAAAAGTAAACCTTTCACATAGCAATATGATCTGAGCTTCTGGAGTCTTAAAAAAGAAAGAAAATAAATTAAAACCTAAAATATGGGAAAGCAAATGTTCTAAAATCTACATATGGACATGTAATATCCAGATCCAACAGAAAGCTTATGTATCTAGGCTCTTGCCTTTAATCATATACCAGGCTGAGTTCAGAAAGAAAACAGGGATAACGGGCCACACTTTAGGGAGCCTACTAGATTAGAAAAATTCCCACTGTTTGCCTTGTTTCATGGTTTAGCACCTGCCAAAGCTGACTTTCTCAGTAAAGTGTATCTATTGAGCCATGTTGGTGAAATTATTCTATTTTATTTTATTATTTTATTTTATTTTATTTTTCATTTTGGTGAAATTTAAGTAGGGCATTTCTTCTCTGATCCTAAGGGAGTCAGCCAGTGTTTTCTATTAAGTTGGTGGTTACTTGTGAGTCAGTTAAGCAATGTAGGTTATTAAAGAATTCATGCAAGGAAGAGTGGAGTTAAGCAGTGGTAATGGTAATAATCCCTCATCAGGTAAGGGTGAGAGATGCTATGACTCTCTGGGGATGAGTAGAAAGTAAACTAAAGGTAAGTTTATGCTTCTCTGTGGTAGATCATAGAGAAATTTTCTTGTTAGGGTCTGTCACTTTTTACCTAAGCCCAAAAGTCAGACTTCTGTTAGAGACTCTGACCACCCAAGAGTAGCATCCTGTTCTTTGGTAAAGTTTTAGAGAGAGTAAGCTCTAGCCTTCTCTTTGTGACTAGTGGTTATCCAAGGGGTAAAAGGCAAATGATGCATCAGATCTCTCTTTATCCATAGGTTCTGATTTGTTAGCAGGCCTAACTACTAGAGGGACTACTCCTCAGGGACATTATGTAGCACTCACTACTGTGATACCTTACCAAATATCCATATTTCTTTCATTTGGAGACATACTTTTTTCCTTCACTTTTTAACATCTTTAAAATGGGTTGGTATTAAATTGATGGAGTCTTGAAATAACTATAAAGCAGGATGTAATTTTGACATAGTAGATAATGCCCGATATGCATAAACTTGGTGATGGCTGTTCATATTATCATTACCTTAACTAAGTTATATACTTGAGTGGTGCTGTCCATATTGAGTGAGCCTTCTTGGTTAACATTTCAAAAAGATGATGCAGTATTTAAGCATGGTATTATAAACTTATTATATATGTATAATATATATACAAATATTTGATGTTGAAGGAATGATCACTAGTTCACATTTTCTTGCAAAGTAACATCCAAGTATTTTATGAAACTTAAGTAAAGGAATCCCACAAATAGAGATAGCTTTATTGTTCTTTTATTGAGATAACTGCAAAAGGACTGACTAGACCACATGCCAAACTGTGTGGCTAAGTCAGGAAAAACTGGCAAGTCCTTCTTAATAGATCTAATATATTTCAAAAGCCGGTGAGACTAAAATCTGCATAGTATAGGATTTTCCTTTAAGCATTGTAGCATTATGTCAGTGGCCGTGATTTTTTTTTAATGTTTTTTTATTATATTATGTTAGTCACCATACAGTACATCCCTGGTTTTTGATGTAAAGTTCGATGATTCATTAGTTGCGTATAACACCTAGTGCACCATGCAATACGTGCCCTCCTTACTACCCATCACCAGCCTATTCCATTCCCCCACCCTCTCCCCTCTGAAGCCCTCAGTTTGTTTCTCAGAGTCCATAGTCTCTCATGCTTCATTCCCCCTTCTGATCACCCCCCTTTCTTTATCCCTTTCTTCCCCTACCGATCATCCTGGTTCTTATGTTCCATAGATGAGAGAAACCATATGATAATTGTCTTTCTCTGCTTGACTTATTTCACTTAGCATTATCTCCTCCAGTGCCATCCATGTTGCAGCAAATGTTGAGAACTCGTTCTTTCTGATAGCTGAGTAATATTCCATTGTATATATGGACCACAGCTTCTTAATCCAGTCATCTGTTGAAGGGCATCTCTGCTCCTTCCACGATTTAGCTATTGTGGACAGAGCTGCTATGAACATTGGGGTGCATATGGCCCTTCTCTTCACTACGTCTGTTTCTTTGGGGTAAATACCCAGTATTGCAATGGCTGGGTCATAGGGTAGCTCAATTTTTAACTTTTTAAGGGACCTCCATACTGTTTTCCAGAGTGGCTGTACCAACTTGCATTCCCACCAACAATGTAGGAGGGATCCCCTTTCTCCACATCCTCTCCAACAATTGTTGTTTCTTGCCTTGTCAATTTTTGCCATTCTAACTGGCGTAAGGTGGTATCTCAGTGTGGTTTTGATTTGAATTTCCCTGATGGCTAATGATTTTGAACATTTTTTCATGTGTCTGTTAGCCATTTGTATGTCTTCATTGGAAAAGTGTCTGTTCATATCTTCTGCCCATTTTTTGATTTATTTGTTTCTCGTGTATTGAGTTTGAGAAGTTCTTTGTAGATCTTGGATACCAGTCCTTTATCTGTAGTGTCATTTGCAAATATATTCTCCCATTCCGTGGGCTGCCTCTTAGTTTTTCTGACTGTTTCCTTGGCTGTGCAGAAACTTTTAATCTTGATGAAGTCCCATAAATTCATTTTATCTTTTGTTTCTCTTGCCTTTGGGGATGTATCATGAAAAAGGTTGCTTTGGCCGATGTCGTAGAGGTTGCTGCCTATGTTCTCCTCTAGAATTTTGATGGATTCCTGTCTCACATCGAGGTCTTTCATCCATTTGGAGTTTATTTTTGTGTATGGTGTGAGAGAGTGGTCAAGTTTCATTCTTTTGCATGTAGCTGTCCAATTTTCCCAGCACCATTTATTGAAGAGACTGTCTTTTTCCCACCGGATGTTTTTTCCTGCTTTATCAAATATTAGTTGCCCAAAGAGCCGAGGGTCCATTTCTGGGCTCTCTATTCTGTTCCATTGGTCTATGTGTCTGTTTTTGTGCCAGTACCATGCTGTCTTTGTGATCACAGCTTTGTAGTACAGCTCGAAATCCGGCATTGTGATGCCCCCAGCTTTGTTTTTCCTTTTCAACAGTTCCTTGGAGATTCGGGGCCTTTTCTGTTTCCATACAAATTTAAGGACTATTTGTTCCAGTTCTTTGAAAAATGTCCTCGGTATTTTGATCGGGATAGCATTGAAAGTGTAGATTGCTCTGGGTAGCATGGACATTTTAACTATGTTAATTCTTCTGATCCATGAGCATGGGATATTTTTCCATCTTTTTATGTCTTCTTCAATGTCTTTCAAGAGTGATTGAAGTTTCTAGAATATAGGTCCTTTACGTCTCTGGTTAAGATAATTCCAAGGTAACGTATGATTTTTGGTGCTATTGTAAATGGGATGGATTCCCTAATTTCTCTTTCTTCGGTCTCGTTATTCGTGTACAGAAATGCAACTGATTTCTGAGCATTGATTTTGTATCCCGCCACATTACTGAATTGCTCTATAACTTCTAATAGTTTGGGAGTGGCTTCTTTTGGGTTTTCCATATAGAGTATCATGTCATCTGCGAAGAGAGACATTTTGACTTCTTCCTTGCCAATTTGGATACCTTTTATCCCGTTTTGTTGTCTGATTGCTGTTGCAAGGACTTCTAGTACTATGTTGAATAATAGTGGTGAGAGTGGGTATCCTTGTCGTGTTCCTGATCTTAAGGGAAAGGCTTCCAGCTTTACCCCATTGAGAATAATATTTGCTGTAGGCTTTTCATAGATGGTTTTTATGAGATTGAGGAATGTACCCTCTATCCTTACACTCTGAAGAGTTTTAATCAGGAAAGGATGCTGTATTTTTTCAAATGCTTTTTCTGCATCTATTGAGAGAATCATATGGTTCCTGAGTCTTTTCTTGTTGATATGATGTATCACGCTGATTGATTTGCGAATATTGAACCATCAAATGCTTTTTCTGCATCTATTGAGAGAATCATATGATTTTTGAATTTCTCCTTTTGGATAAAATCTGTGACACTGATTGATTTGTGAACGTTGACCCACCCTTGCATCCCAGGGATGAATTCCACTTGGTCATGATGGATAATCCTTTTAATGTACTGTTGGATTCTGTTAGCCAGGATCTTGTTGAGAATTTTGGCATCCATATTCATTAGAGAAATCGGTCTGTAATTCTCCTTTTTGATGGGGTCTTTGCCTGGTTTGGGGATCAAGGTAATATTGGCCTCATAGAATGAGTTTGGTAGCTTTCCTTCTGTTTCTATTTTTTGAAATAGCTTTAGGAGAATAGGTATTATTTCTTCTTTGAATGTTTGGTAGAATTCCCCAGGAAAACCGTCCGGGCCTGGAGTTTTGTTATTTGGAAGGTTGTTTATCACTGACTCAATTTCTTCATAATTAATTGGCCTGTTTAAGAAATCAATTTCTTCCTGTTTCAATCTTGGTAGTTTATAGGTTTCCAGGAAGGATTCCATCTCTTCCAGATTGCTTAGTTTATTGGCATATAGCTGTTGATAAAAATTTCTAATAATCCTTCCAATTTCAATGGTGTTCGTCGTGACCTCTCCTTTTTCATTCATAATTTTAATAATCTGGGTCCTTTCTCTTTTCTTTTGGATAAGTCTTGCCAGTGGTCTGTCAATTTTATTGATTCTCTCAAAGAACCAGCTTCTAGTCCTGTTGATCTGCTCTACTGTACTTCTGGTTTCTGCTTGATTGATTTCAGCTCTAATTTTGGTCAACTGCTTCCTCGTGCGTGGATTAGGCCTGTCCCTCTGTTGCTGTTCCAGCTTCTTGAGGTGAGAATATAAAAACTGCATTTTAGATTTTTCTATTCTTTTGAGTGAGGCTTGGATGGCTATGTATTTCCCCCTTAGGACTGCCTTTGCAGTATCCCATAGGTTTTGGACTGTTGTATTTTCATTCTCATTGGTCTCCATAAATTGTTTAATTTGATTTTTGATTTCCTGGTTTATCGAGTCATTCCTGAGCAGGATGGTTCTTAGTCTCCAAGTGTTTGAGTTTCTTCCAAATTTTTCCTTGTGGTTGAGTTCCAATTTCAGAGCGTTGTGGTCTGAGAATATGCAGGGGATAATTTCAATCTTTTGGTATCGGTTGAGACCTGTTTTGTGTCCCAGAACATGGTCTATTCTTGAGAATGTTCCATGGGCATTAGAATAGAATGAGTATTCTTTGGTTCTGGGGTGTAGTGTTCTATATATATCTATGAGGTCCAACTCGTCGAGTATGGCATTCAAAGCCTTTGATTCTTTGCTTAGTTTTTGCCAGGGTGTTCTGTCTATTTCTGAGAGTGGAGTGTTGAGGTCCCCTACTATTAATGTATTTTTATTTATATGTCTCTTTATTCTGGTTAAGAGTTGGCTTGTGTATCTTGCTGCTCCCCTGTTGGGGGCATATATATTTATAATTGTCATATCCACTTGTTGAATACATCCTTTCAGAATAATATAGTGCCCTTCTGTGTCTCTAACTATAGTCTTTAGTTTAAAATCCAATCTGTCTGATATGAGAATTGCTACCCCAGCTTTCTTTTGAGGTCCATTGGCGTGAAAGATGGTATTCCATCCCTTTACTTTCAGTCTGAATGTATCTTTAGGTTCAAGATGAATCTTTTGTAGACAGCAAATGGATGGGTCATGTCTTTTTATCCAATCTGCAACCCTGTGGTGTTTTATGGGGGCATTTAGGCCATTTACATTGAGACTGATTATTGAGAGATATGATTTTAATGATGCCATGTTGCCAGTAAAGTCTTTGTTTCTATAGATTGTGACTTTCTGTTCTGTATCACTCTTGGGACCTTTTTACTTTTATAGAACCCCCCTTAATATTTCCTGTAGGGCTAGATTAGTGGTTACGAAATTGGTCAATGACTGGCGATTGTGGAAGGTCTTTATTTCTCCATCAAATCTGAATGACAGCCTTGCTGAATAAAGGATCCTTGGCTGCATGTTTTTCTCTGAAAGAGCTTTAAAAATGCCCCCCAACCCTTTCTTTCATTCCAGGTCTGTGTAGACAGGTCTGACGTAATTCTTGGTATGTGAGAAATTTCTTTGCCCTGGCTGCTTTCAATACTGTATCCTTGGATCTAATATTTGTGAATTGCACTATGACATGACGTGGCATAGGTTTGTCGTGGTTGAGCTTGGGAGGGGTCCTCTCTGCCTCTTGGACACGAATTCTTGTTTCCTTTGCTAGATTAGGGACGTTTTCAGCTACAATTTGTTCAAATATCTCTCCTAGACCTCTGTTTCTCCACCCCCTTGGGGATGCTGATGATTCTGACATTGGAATGTTTCATTGACTCAGTAATCTCCCTCAACCCACATTCTTGAGAATGGGTTTTTTTGAGCCAAGTTTCTATTTTAGCTCTCTCTTCTACTAACCCATCCTCCAATTCGCTGATACGTTCTTCTGCCTCATTCACCCTGGCCATCAGAGCCTCTAGTTTTGACTGCATTTGGCTCATAGAATTTTTAATTTCTGCCAGATTCACTCTAATTTCCTCCCTTAGAGATTCTATATTCTCATTAACATTTTCGTTAATACCTTTTTCAAGTCAACACATCATCTTGACCATTGTTACTCTGAATTCCATTTCTGATAATTTGGTTATATCCATATCCATTAGTTCTGTGGCAGGGGCCACAGACTCATTGCCTTTTCTTTGCTGGGGGTGATTTCTCCTTCTCGTTATTCTGATGAGGAGAGGTTGCAGGGTTGTCCAGAGCCCAAATTATTGACCGGGACCCAGGCCATGTGCCCTTGTTTTATAGGGACCTTAGGGATGTGGGCTTCTGATTTTCAGCCTGCCTCTGTGGGAGGGGCCTGCTCACGCCGATACTCAGGCAACCCTGTTTGGGTAGAGTCTCCGCGTCCCCTGTGAGGGGGTGGGGGTGCGGCACACTGTGAGCCGGTATTTCCAGGCTTTTGTTCTCTGGCTTGCTTTCCCTGGCGTGGTTTGTGTGCCTCTTTCTGAGAGTCAGAGCAGCAGTGCTTAATCAGCTCGCCTCCTGCTCAGAACAGAGGGATCGCGGACAAGATTCTCCACTGATGTTCTGGCCACTTTAACTCTGTTTCTGTTGGTGCTGCTCAACCCTGCAGCGTCCTGGGATGTGTGCCCCACAGCTGGTGTCCCAGCCCTCACTTCCAGGGCCAGCGCGTCTCTGTCCTTTGTGTTTCTAACACCACCAGCCGCCCCCCGTTTGCTCCCGGAGCTCCCGGTCTCAGTCTGGTTCCGGTGAGTACACCGGAGGTCCGTTTCAGCCTGGTGGCGCGCGTTCCCCGGCTCACGGTCTCAGTCTGCTCTCTCGCAGGTGCCATCCGCGAGTCCACCCGCTCCCCCGTGCAGGTGGCTACCGCTTCCCGGCACCCGAACGCGGCGGCTCCCTCCCCCTTCCGTTTATCTTCTGATATCTGTGCGTGGTTTCAAGGCTCCCCGCTTCGTACCTCAATACTCAGCGCTGGAGATGTTCATTTGTAGAGATCCAGATGTATCTTCCTGCGTCTCAGGCTGATTCCGTGGATGTTCAGACTGGTCTGGTACCTATCCAGCTCAATTCAGGGGACCGGCTGAAAAAGGGGTCCCCTACTCTTCCGCCATCTTAACTCCATCTGTGATTTTTTTTTTAATGGTACACAGAATAATGGTGTTTCTTACTGTTGATAGCATTTTAGATTAAAAAAATATGGTATTTTAACCTTTCTGAGCCTCACTTTCTTCAACCGAGAAATTGGTACAATAATGGTACCTTCTTCAGAGGAATGTAGGGTAAATAGATTTCTGCAGAGCCCATAGTAAAAACTCAGCAAATACATAATTAATATGAATGCCTACTTGAGATATTTCTGATTTTAGATTAGGGAAGGAAAGTGCACCAAAAAAATAAGGGAAAATGTTATAATATTTTCATCTTGATAAGAAGAATGGGTTATCAACTAGAAAATAAATTTAAAAGACTAGTGTGAGGAATTTGATTGACTAAAAAGCTTTGTCTTCCTACACTATTAACCATATAGTTCAGTACCTCCTAGTTCATGACACTTAATTGGTACTGTTTGCTTGAAGTTCAATGTCTGTTTACAAGTTCCTGTTTTAAGGGCTGACATAAAATCATTCCAGCAAGCAAGTTATTCCAGTCAGTAAAATGTATCACCATCATTATAAGACTTACTGACTAAAAACTAGTTAAAAAACACATCTTCTGATTTTTTAGGGATAGATTTTTTTTTTCTAAAAGAAAAGTCTTCTTGTCATAAACTTTTATTAAAAGAAGCCAGAGAAGTATCTCTTTTTAGAATGCATTCTCTTTACTCTTACCATATTTCCTGTTCATCCTTACTTATATATTTTAGAAAATTCTTCAATTAAGGAAAGAAGAGTTTTATTCAAATTTCAGTAAAGATAATTTTAATTTTAAAATTGATAAAATGGACATAAATAAAAGATAAAAAGCCAGAACAGAAACAAAATATTTAACATATTTATAAAGTTATAATATCCATTGCAAATCCTCAACAAGATATTAGCAAATCAAATCCAACAGTACATTAAAATAATTATTCACCATGATCAAGTGGGATTTATTCCTGGGCTGCAGGGATAGTTCAATATTTGCAAAACAATCAACATGATATATTACATTAATTTAAAAAAGATAACCATATGGTCCTCTCAATAAGTGCAGAAAAAGTATTTGACAAAATACAGCATCCATTTTTTATAAAAACCCTCAACAAAATAGGTATAGTTGGAACATACCTCAATATTATAAAGGCCATGTTTGAAAGACCGACAACTAATATCATCCTCAATGGGGAAAATCTGAGAGCTTTTCCTCTAAGGTCAGGAACAAGACAGAGATGTCTATTCTCACCATTACTATTTAACATAGTACTAGAAATCTTAGCCTTGGCAGTCGGACAACAAAAAGAAATAAAAGGCATCTAAATCGACTAGGAAGAAGTAAACTTTCACTATTTGCAGAGGACATGACACTTAATGTAGAAAACCTAAAAAAGACTCCACCAAAAAATTGCTAGAATACATGAATTCAGCAAAGTTGCAGGATATAAAATCAACATCCAGAAATCTGTTGCATTTCTATACACCAATAATGAAGCAGGAGAAAGAGAAATCAAGGAATCGATCCCATTTACAGTTGCACCAAAAACCAGAAGATAAGACTAAACCTAACCAAAGAGGTAAAGGATCTGTACTCTGAACACTTATAAAAGAAATTGAAGAGGACACAAAGAAATGGAAAAGCATTCCATGCTTATGGATTGGAAGAACAAATACTATTAAAATATCTACACTACCCAAAGAAATCTATGCATTAAACACAATCCCTATCAAAATACCACCAGCATTTTTCACAGCGCTAGAACAAACAATCCTAAAATGTGTATGGAACCACAAAGCCCCCAAATAACCAAAGCAATCTTGAAAAAGAAAAGCAAAGCTGAAGGCATCACAATTGCAGACTTTAAGCTATATTACAAAGCTGTAGTCATCAAGACAGTATGATACTGACACAAAAACAGACACATAGATCAATGGAACAGAACAGAAAACCCCAAAATGGATCCACAACTATAGGGTCAACTAATCTTCAACAAAGCAGGAAAGAATATCCACTGGAAAAAAAGACTGTCTCTTCAACAAATGGTGCTGGGAAAACTGGACAGCAACATGCAGAAGAATAAAATTGGATCACTTTCTACATCACACACAAAAGTAAATTCAAAATGGATGAATGACCTAAATGTGAGACAGGAAATCATCAAAATCCTAGAGGAGAACACAGGGAGCAACTTCTTTGATACTGACAGTAACAACTTCTTACTAGACACATCACTGAAGGCAAGGGAAATGAAAGCAGAAGTGAACTATTGGTATTTTGTCAAGATAAAAACTTCTGCACAGCAAAGGAAACAGCAAAACAAAAAGGCAGCCTATATTTGCAAATGACATATCTGATAAAGGGTTAGTATACAAAATCTAAAGAACTTGTCAAACTCAACAGCCAAAAACCAAATAATCCAGTTAAGAAATGGGCATAAGATATGAATAGATATTTTTTCTAAAGAAGACATCTAGATGGCTAATAGACACATGAAAATATGCTCAACATCACTCATCATCGGGGAAATACAAATCAAAACCATGACAAGATACTGCCTCACACCTGTCAAAATGGCTGAAATTAACAGCACAGGAAACAAAAGGTGTTGTTGAGATGTGGAGAAAGGGGAACCGTCTTGCACTGTTGGTGGTAATGTAAACTGGTGCAGCCACTCTGGAAAACAGTATGGAGGTTCCCCTAAAAAGTTAAAAACAGGGGTGCCTGGGTGGCTCAGTCTGTTAAGGTTCTGACTCTTGATTTCGGTTCAGGTCATGATCTCAGGGTCTTGGGATTGAGCCCCACCTCAGGCTCCCCACTTAGTGGGGGATCTGTTGTCTCCCTCTCCCTCTGCTTGCTCTCTGTCTCTCTCTCTCTCTCTCTCTCAAATAAATAAGTAAATATTTTTTTAAAAAGTTAAGAAAAGAGGGGCGCCTGGGTGGCACAGCGGTTAAGCGTCTGCCTTCGGCTCAGGGTGTGATCCCGGCGTTGTGGGATCGAGCCCCACATCAGGCTCCTCTGCTATGAGCCTGCTTCTTCCTCTCCCACTCCCCCTGCTTGTGTTCCCTCTCTCGCTGGCTGTCTCTGTCCTGTCAAATAAATAAATAAAATCTTAAAAAAAAAAAAAGAAGTTAAGAAAAGAACTACCGTATAATCCAGCAATGGCACTACTAGGTATTACCCAAAGGATACAAAAATCCAGATTCAAAGGGGCACACACACTTCGATGTTTATAGCAGCAGCAGCATCAATAGCCAAAATATGGAAAGAGGCCAGATGTCCCATCAATTGATGAATGGTAAAGAAGATGTGTGTACACACACACACACACACACACACACACACACACACACAAACACACAGAGGAATATTACTCAGCCATCAAAAAGAATGATATCTTGCCATTTACAAAGACATGGCTGGAACTATAGTCTATTATGGTACGTTAAATAAGTCAGTCAGAGAAAGACAAATGCCATATGTGGAATTTAAGAAACAAAATAAATGAACATATGGGAAGGGGGAAAAGGAGAGAGAGAGAGAAACAAATCATAAGACACTCTTAATGAGAGAGAACAAACTGAGGATTGTTGGAGGTAAGTGGGAGGGGGATGGGTTATATGGGTGATGGTTATTGTTATGATGAGCACTGGTTGCTGAATTCTACTCCTGAACCAATATTGCACTATATGTTAACTAACTAGAATTTAAATAAAAATTTGAAGAAAAAAATAAGTAAAAATAAGTTATAATATCTGTGAGGTGAAAAGTTATAAATAAAAAGTCAAAGGGTTTAAGCTTAAGAATAGAAAGTTGAACAACGAATAAGAACAATAACTATCCATAGCTCTCAGAATATAATGGATTAGGAATATATTTTAAAGAATAAAAATAGAAAGCTTGGAAATTAGGGAAATAAGTCAGGGAAAAGGAAAAAAACAATGAAATTAAGACTGGCTAGAAGCAGGTAAGGAATAAGATTTTATATGAGAAAACTGTTTTTAAATGTATGGAGCAGAGAGATCTGCACTTTACCTTCTTTTTCTTCACCTCGTGCCTTAAGTCTCATACCTTATTCACAGAGAAGACATTTATATACTAGAACTCCAGTGAACAAAGAATTGTCAATGAATTTTATGATATGAAAGAACTTCTTGAACTAGAAAGGACTAATTGAATTTAAAGTGTTATTCATTACTTGTGTGACTAGAAACGGATGACAGAATATATCAAAGGAAGCTAGTGTCCAAGTTATTTAGATATTATACTGTTGTTAGTCAAAATACTGAACTTTCTTTGAAAGGAGGTCAATTACTATCATAGAAACTAGAATCAATGTACATTTGACATAAGTAATATGATTTTTAAAAATATATTTATTACTTATATTTATGTCAGGACATCATGTATTATTTTCAGTCTCTGAGTTGTCTACTAGGTTTGGTGAAATAAATTGGTGTTTATAGAAGCTGAGTAAGTGAGGTTTCAGGATAGAGGGCTGAAACATTTTAAACTTGAAAAAGCATTTTATACATGAGGTATTTTACTCTTATTGACAGATTTAATAAAGATAGCCATTACTTATTTTCTATGGCTAATAATAGATGTTCTTCATGAGGAACCAAGACCAGAGCAAAGGCGAAGTTAAATGATCAAGTAAAACACTTGAGAAATTCAAAGTTTATTGGTATCCTCTACAACTTAAGTTTTCTTCCTATTTGGAAGACACCAAAGCCTTTTACTGGCAAGATCATTGTCTCCTGTCATGCTACCTTGATTAGGGTAGGAAGTAGATTAATGCTTCTACCACATGAAAGAAAAAGTTCCATAATTAATTGGGACACTACACACCCATCTTCAGTGAACCTTGGTTGAGTCTTTGGGAGCTCTTTCCTTCCTGCAACATTTCTTTGCATCAGTTTCCTCGTTGACATTTGTTTCCCACTGCTACTTGAGCTCTGTCCTGTATCTTAGTCTACTTGTCTGTGTCCATTATACCATTTACTTTATATTTTGCTGATCCTGTCCTTGTTTCAGACTCTTACTAAGTAAGTACATGCAGGAGTACCATGTTGATTGGTTACCATTTAAAACCATACCTCCCAGACCAGCATGGACCTCCTCTAGTGTAGTAAAGACCATGGTTTTAGACAAACTCTGTGATGGAGTAGGGCTGGGAGCCACAGTGCTACAAGAAATGGCTGTTGCATGAAATTACCTGCTACTGTGCAGAACTAATTCAGTTCCTCCTTTTCTTTTTCGACACCTACCATAATTAAGCCTGATTTTATCACATGAAATCCCTTGAATACTGGTTTTATGTCTAGCCTTTTTCTTTGTCTCCCATATTTATATTTAAGTAAAAAATAGATTTTTTTTTTTTTAAAAAAAGAGGAAAGCCTAGACACTTCATTGGAAAGGTCTGTTGTATTCCGAGTGTTTGCTATGTTTCCAGTTTCTTTCTAAGTAACGTTCCCATAGCCCTTTTGAATGAAGTGCCCAGAAGGGTTTCCTTGTGCATGAGTTGCCATGCTCTATGGTGTACTTCAAATGTCCTGGTAAAAACTAGGTGTGGTATCAGAACTTGAGCCTAAGATAGCAATCCTTAGAATTCCCAAAAACCAATTAAGTAACTTGAGAAAATATCCAATAGGACACCTGTTATAAAACAACTAGTTAATTTCTCTTTCTTGGAAGAGTATAAATAGGAGAAAGGCTGGGAAACTTAAACGACACAGCTTTAATAAACTGACATAGAGAAAATGAATGTGCAAAGACCATTGAGATAGAGAAGCAAATGGAGAGACATTATAGTGAGTAGCTGTGATAGAAGTAGATATAGGCACAATAAGCTGACAGAAACTGAATATCTGGGCCTTTGTAGCAATTAAGACAAAGCAATGGAATGCCCACTAGAGAGCAGACCAGGCAGACCAGGTTAGCTGCCATTTGCTTCTGAATCATTTTCTCTTTATGAGTGCTGAATCATTCAGCTACTTAGAGAGTGTTTTTGGCTTTCTTACTTTACTGTGTAACATTATAATAAGTCTCATCAACTGGATTAACCTATGAGTCTGTTCATTTTAATTCTAAAGAGTCCAAACACAAAAATTATCTAGTGCAGTGGTTCTTAGTGTGGCTCCCAGGCCATCATCATCATCATTGCCTGGGAATTTGTTAAAAACGCAAATTCTTGGACCCTGCTCCAGACCTACTGAATTAGAAACTCTGAAAGTAGGACCTGCCATACTCATATATAAAAATTATAGGTGGTATGGAGGTCAAATAAATAAAAATGGTTCAAACACTACATGTCTTTAATGGTATTTGTATATTGGTGAATTGCAAATTTTGATATATATATATATATATTCAGTTTAGATTGGGAAAGGCAAAATTTTTGCTAATTGGTCATTAACATGTGAGTGAATAAATCTATTCTTCTTTACTTAACAAAATAAAATAATTTGTATATAACATTTCTATTTCAGGTTCTGTTGAAGAATCCAGTATTTATATGCCTAGCTCTGACCAAAGCTTCAGAATCTTTAGTTTTTATTGGAGCTTCTGAATATTTGCCTATATATATAGAAAATCAGTTTTTATTAAAACACTCTACAGCAACTAAAATTGCAGGTAGACCATTTCTGCTCATTGTACTCATTTTGAAGTTTTTATATAAAGTTTTCTTATATGTATTTATGAATATTTCAAATAAGCATAAAGTAGGAATAATAGCATTTGCTCAAGTTTTATTTATCTTATTTTATTTTATTATTTTTCAATGATTCTGTACATTACTCAGTGCTCATCACAGTAAGTGTACTCTTAATCTCCTTTATTTTACCTACTCCCCCACCCACCTCCCCTCTGGCAACCACCAGCTTGTTATCTGTATTTAGAGTCTGGGTTTTTGTTTGTCCCTTTTCTCTTTGTTCATTTGTTTTGTTTCTTAAATTCCACATATGAGTGAAATCATATGGTATTTGTTTTCTCTGACTGACTTATTTCGCTCAGCATTACACCCCCTAGGACCATTCATATGGTTGTGAATGGCAAGATTGCATTCTTTTTATGGCTGAGTAATATTCCATTGTATATATATTTCGCATTGTCTTTATCCATTCATCTATCAATGGACACTTTGGCTGCTTCTACAATTTGGCTTTGTAAATAGTGGCTGTACCAGTTTGCATTCCCACCAACAGTGTACAAGGGTTCCTTTTCCTCCACATCTTTGCCAACAGTTTGTGGTTTTGATTCTAACCATTCTGACATGTGTGAGGTGATATCTGATTGTGGTTTCAATTTGAATTTCCCTAATGATGAGTGATGTTGAACATCTTTTCACGTGTCTGAAATATGTCTCTTGTAGGCAGTATATAAGTTCTATTTTATTTATTTATTTGAGAGAGAGAGATAGAGAGGTGGGGAGATGGGCAGAGGGAGAGGGGGAGAGAGAGAATCTTAAGCAGGCTCCACACTAGGTGTGGAGCCTGATGTGGGGCTTGATCTCACGACCCTGAGATCATGACCTGAGCCCAGATCAAGAGTTGGGCGCTTAATCAACTGAGTCAACCAGGCGCCCCCTCCCCCACTTCTTTTAGAGAGAGAAAGAGATACACATGTTATTTTTAATCCCTTCAGTCTAAATGGGGACACTTAGACCATTTACTTAAAAATAATTATTGATAGGTACATACTTATTACTATTGAGTTTACTGTTTTCTAGTTATTTTTGTAATTCTACTCTGTTTCTTTCTTCTAATTGATGACTTTCTTTAGTGTTACGTTTGGATTGCTTTCACTTTATCTTTTATATGTCATTATAGGTTTTGGTTTGTGGTTACCATGAAGTTTCTATATAACATCCCAAGTATGTGACAGTCTGTATTTGGTTGATGGTTGCTTTAGTTTGAACACATTTTAAAAGCTCTGTATTTTTACTGTCTACCCTCCATGTTTTATATATGTGCTTTTGCATTTTTAAAGTTTATGAAACTGTTAACTAATTTTTTAGATGTAATTGCTTTTACTACTTTTGTCCTTTAACCTTCATACCAGCTTTATAGGTGATCTACAAGTTTTACTTTATATTTGCTTTTACCAGTGAAATTTTTCCTTTCATAATTTCTTACTTCTAGTTATGGCTTTTTATTTTCCACTTAAAGAAGTCCTTTTAACATTTCTTACAAGGCTAGTTTAGTGGTGACGAATTCTTAACTTCTATTTATCTGGGAAATTATTTTTCTTGCCTTCAATTCTGGATGATAACCTTTCTGGGTAGAGTATTCTTGGTTGTAGTTTTTTTTCTTTCAACACTTTGAATATTTGTGCTACTTCTTTCTGGCCTGCAAATTTTCTGCTGAAAAATCAGCAAATAGCCTTATAGGGTTTCACTTGTATGTCACTAGTTGCTTTTTCTTGCTGCGTTTAAGATTCTTTATCATTAATTTTTGACATTTTAATTATTATGTCTTGGTGTGCA
This sequence comes from Ursus maritimus, assembly GCF_017311325.1. Classification (NCBI taxonomy): domain Eukaryota; kingdom Metazoa; phylum Chordata; class Mammalia; order Carnivora; family Ursidae; genus Ursus; species Ursus maritimus. Next base: position 9,381,224 of record NW_024426663.1, read on the forward strand.
CTTTCTTGGATTCATCTTGTTTTTGACTTCTTTTTTTTTTTTTTAAGATTTTATTTATTTATTCGACAGAGATAGAGACAGCCAGCGAGAGAGGGAACACAAGCAGGGGGAGTGGGAGAGGAAGAAGCAGGCTCATAGCAGAGGAGCCTGATGTGGGGCTCAATCCCATCATGCCGGGATCACACCCTGAGCCGAAGGCAGACGCTTAACCACTGTGCCACCCAGGCGCCCCTTGTTTTTGACTTCTGCATTGCTCCTGTCCCACCTCTCTTCCTTTCCCCTTACAAATAGCCATTATTCTAAAGTTAGAGTGCAATCATCCCAAACATGTGTGTATTTTTACTGCTTGTAGGCCTATCTGTATAGTCTGTTTTTAAAATTCATGTATCATTTTGTTTATATTCTTCTGCTACTTTCATCTGAAATTATTTCCATCAGATTCACATTGTTGTCTATCTATTTAATGCTGTGGAATTCTATTTTATGAATATACCACTGTTTATTTGTCTATCATTGTACTAATGGGCATGAATTTGCCTCCAACTTTTCATTCTTCCAAACAATGCCATAATGAATAGGCTCATACATGTCTACTTGTGCACATTTATAAAAGTTGGTCTAGGGTTAGACATTAAAGGTGAATTGATATTGTGTACATCTTCGGTTTTACTAGATACTAAGAATTGGCTCTCCAAAAGAGGTTGTAGTTAGTATTAAATGTTTTAAGATTCTGGCATTAATGGGAAAGTTGTAAATATTATCATTTATTTTATGTTGTAAAAAGTCAAGGACACACGCAGTAACATTTAGGGTAACCAGTAATAGTTAAAAAAAAAAAAGAGTAAACGAGTATATTAATTTGAAAAATTTGATTAATAATTTAAAAAAAACAAGAAAGAAATACGGAACATAAAACATGTGGGACAAATAAAAAACAAATATTGAGATATGCAAAAATTTTGGCCACCAGCCTATTATGGAGCAGATTTTATGAAACAGGGCATACCATTGTCAGACTGCAAATAGTCCAAAGTAAAAAAATACGGCAGTTTTAAGGGCCATAATGACAATATTTTGCCATGAGTCCACCATGTTGTTTGCCATTCTGATAAATCTCATGAAAAGAGTGGGACTAAATTCATTCAATTTGTTTAAGTACAGTGTTTAATTAAAGGATAATATCAACAAAACTCCAAGCAACAGGGTAAGGCCACATGGAGTATTTGGCCTCAGTCATGCTGTTAAAGTCTTGGACCCAACCAGCTAAATAAATCCTTTGGCCCTCATGGTCTACCTTAGAATGCAAGATGGCTTTCTCCTTAAGTTTCTGTATTGACCTTTTAACTTAGCCTGAATTATTAATTCAGATATAACAGAAAGTATTAGCAATTGTATATATTCTACCTTGGCCTACAAGGATGAAGTTTTGGGCAATTCTGTCTGAAATAGTGCTGATCAGTGGCAGAGGCTGATCAGAACGCTTTCTGAGGAAGAGGTGTAGTGTCACGGATTATTTCAACTAAAGTCAGGAAAAAATTTTATACCACCTTTTCTGAGAGTATTACTCTTATTATAGTAATAACTGCCTTCAGGGTGGTACATATAAATAATATGTCAATAATCCATCCAAGAAGCTCCTCTGAGAAAGATTTCCACAGTCTTCTGAGGGCTATTTGATCTACTGGTGATGTTTCTTTGAACACTCGAAGATCTCTTATGAATATCCCTATAGCCTGAATATACCATTTTCACTTGACAAGGAAGGCTTGTCAAATAGTTGTGAATAGGATTTAGAGTATCCCGAAATGAGAATATCAGTCCACAGAGTCACAAAGCCTCCTCGGGTCAGGGCTTCAGTTTTGACAAGAGGCCAGTAGTAAGCTAAGAGTTGTTTTTCCAAACTAGCTGTTTTAGGGAGTCAGTGAGTCCAAACCCCAAGGGATGAGGAGGCTGGCTCCCTCTTCCAGAATGCTCCAGTACACAAAATGCGCAGTTATAGAGACTTGTAGCTCAAATGGATAATTAGGTTTGTGGTGCCTCGAAGCAAGAAGTATGCCATAGCCTGTTGCTTAGCTTCAAATTTGGGTCTGGATTACACCCCTTGTGGGTTAGCTGATTGAAAATACCACTAAAATAGAATATCCATGAGTCAGCTACTGCTTGTAATCTCAGAGTCCAAAGTGATGCTATGCTGCCTTTTGGTTGGGGGGAAGAGGGACAACAATTTGTCCTTAATTGACAGAGGGGTTGAGCATTGTGAATCTGTCTGAATAATTCCCCCAAAACTTGATGAGCAGTCTTCTGGATTTTGTTGGGCTTTATCAGTCATCTTTGCTGATTGAAGGTGTGGTTACACCAAAGTCAGAGCCTTTGAGTCTGAGACTTCTGACCCTTCATCCAACTGAATATTTATTTATCATTGAAAGGTTTTGGCACAGTGAGTAATGGTACTCACAATAAATCCTGATATACCCCCTTGTAATAGTCAGGGGAGTTTAGGAAATACTGCATATATATATTTGTGGCCTTGCAGCATGACTGAGAATTTGTCTTTGGTTGCTAATGGGATACAAAAGAAGGTCTTGGCAATGTCCAAGACAGCATCTCAAATGCCATTCAAGTGTGCCATAAATGTAGTTACTTCACAACGTCTGGGACTTCAAGGAATATAGGAACAATAACTAAATTTAATTGGTGGTTAATCTGCTGTAAATATCAATTCCTTGATAACTGTTTTCACTGGGCATAAGGTCTGTTGAATTCAGTTATTGCTCATTCTTATTCTCTTACTACCCCTGCTTCCTTTAAGGCCATAATCAAGGCTGGGATTTTCCGTTATCCTCCCAGGATTCTATGTTATTTCTGTTGGACCATACAAGAGGAGATAGGGACACAGGTTTTGGTATTTCAATTTATGTATTTCATCTTTACTTTTGGAGTTTAGGAGCATATATAGCACAAGTTTTTAAATATAATTACCAGTTATACATTTTGGAATTTAATATACAATTGAAAGCTACAGCATTAGTATATTGAAGCCACAACAAAAGTACACTGAATTCCAAAGCCTCACCCACAAGGTCATTTTACCTCCTTTTCTGAGGCAGTTTAAGAGTCCAAATTCTATTCAGTGCCTCATCTATGGTTTTACACGGGAAAATGTTTTTCTTAGGGAAATCTTCCTGAGAGGGTCACAATATTATAGCAAAACAACGGAGATGTTTTACTTTTGTCCTAGAATGGATCCAAGGTTGGCATGACAGACTGTAGGAGGAATTAGGCCCTCAGACAGCCTAGCTATTACCAATTTACATTAACAAGCAATTGCTCACTCCGCTATCTCATCAACAAACCAACAAATCAAATCAACTTCTAATGATTCACTGGTTTCTGTCTATAGTGGTTGTAAATTTCCCTCTTTTCACATGCATTATAATTGTACGTCTCTATAACTGTTGTCTGAAATCAAGAGGAATCCTTTGTCTAACCAGTATGAGTCTTAATAATAGTTGTTACAGTGTGGCAAACCTCAGCTTTTTATGGTTTGAGATCTCACATTTAGGTCCTTAATCCATTTTGAATTTATTTTTGTACAGTGTAAGAAAGTGGCCCAGTTCCATTTTTTGCACATCAATGTCCAGTTTTCCCAACACTATCTGTTGAAGAGACTGTCTTTTCCCCATTACTATTCTTTGCTTTGTTGAAGATTAATTGATCATGTAGTTTTGGGTTTATTTCTTGGTTTTCTCTTCTCTTGATCTCTTTATCTATTTTTGTGCCAGTATCATACTATTTATGTAAAGCTTTGTAATACAGCTTGAGGTCTGGAATTGTGATGCCTCCAGCTTTGCTTTTCTTTTTTAAGGTGACTTTGGCTATTTGGGATCTTTTGTGGTTCCATACAAATTTTAGGATTATTTGTTCTAGCTCTGTGAAAAATGCTTTTGGTATTTTGACAGGGACTACATTAAAGGTGCAGATTGCTTTCGGTAGTATAGACATTTTAGCAGTATTTGTTCTTCTAATCCATAGACATGGTATGTTTTTCCATTTCTTTGTGTCGTCTTCAATTTCTTACATCAGTGTTTTATGGTTTTCAGTACAGGTCTTTTACCTCTTTGTTTAAGCTTATTCCTAGGTATTTTATTATTTTGGGTGCAATTGTAAGTGGCATTATTTTCTTAATTTCTCTTTCTGCTGCTTTGTTATTAGTCTATAGAAATGCAACAGATTTCTGTAGGTTGATTTTGTATCCTGTGACTTTTTTGAATTTATTTATTAGTTCCAATGATATACTTGGATTATTTTCTCTTTATTTTTTACATATTTATTACTGGTTTTTGATTTGCGGTTACCATTAGGTTTATATATAATATCTTCTGTGTAAATCAGTCTATATTAAGTTGATGGTCACTTAAGTTTGAGCCTATTCTTTATTTTTCAACCCTTCCTCTATGTTTTAAGTAGATAGCATCATAGTTTATGTCCTTTTATTTTGTGAGTTCCTTGACTGATTTTTACAGATATACTTATTTTCACTGCTTTTTAAACTTCCTATTTTTCTTACTTTTACTTATTTTTTTTTTCCCCTCACAGAGTCCCCTTTAACATTTTTTTCCCTCACAGAGTCCCCTTTAACATGGACTCTTTTAGCTGTTGTTTGTCTGGGAAACTCTATCTCTCCTTCTATTCTGAATGTTAGCCTTGCTGGATTGAGTATTCTTAGCTGTAAATTTTTTTCCTTTCATGTCATTTTCTTCTGGCCTGCAAACTTTCTGCTGAGAAATCTGCTGATAGCCTTCTGGTGTTTTCCTTGTATGTAACTGTCTTCTCGTAGTGCTTTTAAAATTCTCTCTTTATCATTGCTTCTTGCCATTTCAATTACTGTGTGTCTTGATGTGGACATCTTGGGTTGATTTTGTTGGGGGATATCTGTGCCTCCTGGATCTGGATAACTGATTCCTTCCTCAGACTAGGGAATATTCAACTATTTTTTCTTTTTCTGGGATCACTATAATGTGAATGTTGTTGTGCTTGATGGAGTCACTGAGTACTATAAGTCTATTCTCATTTTGCATAATTTTTTCCTCACCTGCTCAGCTTGATTTCTTTCCATTACTCTATTCAAGTCTCTAATTTGTTCCTCCACTTCCTCTAGCCTGCTATTTATTCCATCTAGTGTATTTTTAATTTTGTTTGTTGTGTTCTTCATCTGATTGGTTCTTTCTTGCATTTTTCTATCTCTTTTTTAAGGGTCTCACTGAAATTCTCCACTCTTCTCAAGTCCAGTGAGTATCTTTATGGTCATTACTTCGAATTCTCTATCAAGCATACTACTTATATCTGTTTCACTTAGATCTTTTGCTGTGGTTTTGTTTTGTCCTGTTATTTCATTTGGGACATATTCCTCTGTCTCCTCATTTTGTTTAACCCTCTGTGTCTGTTTCCCTTTGTTAGAGAGGTCAGATATGTCTCCTACTTTTGAAAGTAATGGCCTTATGAAGAAGAGGTCCTGTAGTGCTCTATAGGGCAGCGTCCTCGGTTCACCAGAACTTGGCACTTCAGGGTCGTCTCCTATGTGTGTTGTTTGTGCCCAGCTCTTGTATCCTGGCAGCACTGGTTGAATTTTCAACTGCTTTGTTTCCTTTTGGGGTAGCCTTCAAAGAGCTAGCCATTTAATTGTTGAACTCCCTGTGCCAGTATTTTCTTATTGCCTAGGGCAAGAGCCTGACAGACAGTATTTTCCTAGCTGAGTTGGGTTCTCAGTTTTTTGCTCACAAATGTTCGTGATTCTCCCAAATCTGTAGTTGTTGGGTTCAAGCTAAATAAACCAAGGGCCTTTTCCTGGGTCAGTTATATGCCATGGGGATGGAGCTAGGACTTGGAGCTCAAACATTTTATATAGACTGCCATCCATTCCCCTTGTTTTTATCTTTGTCTCAACTCCTGCTTTTAATGGTACCTATTGCTCTTCATTTCTGAGATTCTGGGATAATGGTTTGCCTCTTCTTGACTTCCTTACTTTCAGGCTTACTTCTCACCCTCTGAAGTCTCCTGATTCAGTTCCAATTCCCACAATTTTCTTGATAAATATTGCCCCAACTCTATTAATTTGTACTTTTTTTGTTTTCTAATGAATTTGTTTGTGAATGTCTACCTTTTTTCAAACATTCATATATTTACTGTGTTCCTGGATACTTTTCTAAGCAATTAATATTGAGTCAATTAATTCTAACAACCTTATCATGGTGGCATAATTCTTTATAGATTTTCCTTAGTAGCATCTCATACATTTAGATGTAATTTTCATTATTTTTCTATTGTAAGTATTTTTAAGTTATGGTTCTTATCATGTTTTTATTTAAGTCATGTCTTATTGAGAAAAGATTTTTAGTTTTTAAATATATGGTTTTGTTTCTCTTTTTAAATAACTATTCACATCAAGTAATACTTTCCATATCTTTAGTAATGTTGTAAGCTAAGTCTCTGTTTATGAGAAAGCTGAGAAAAAATACTTTGCTTATGGTTTCTTAATTTTCTGGGCAATTTTAACATTTATTTTATACAATGTCATTAGGTATATATATATATGTTTATGAGCTACATTTCATGGCACATTTTTTAAATAAAGATTTTATTTATTTATTTGACAGAGAGAGACAGCGAGAGAGGGAACACAAGTGAGGGGAGTGTGAGAGGGAGAAGCAGGCTTTCCACTGAGGAGGGAGCCCGATGCTGGCTCCATCCCAGGACCCTGGGATAATGACCTGAGCCGAAGGCAGATGCTTAAGGGCTGAGCCACCCAGGCACCCCTTCATGGCACATTTTTTAGTACTTTATTTTCAGATTTTTCTTTAAAAAATATCCAATTTGATAATCTGTCATTTTAATAGTTAGGCTTTATCCATTTATCGTTATTGTGGATTCTGACATTTTTTAGTAGCTTTTAACTTCTTAATTGTATTTCTTTATTACCCTTCAAATTGCTTCTTTTCTCCCCTACTATCCTGTCCTCTCTCAATGGACTCATTTTTCTTTTTTTTCATTTTATTCCCTTTGTTTTCTTCAGGAGATTTTAACTACACATTGATAGTTCACTAGCCCCAGTCTTCAAGAGTGAGTGAATGTGTTCATGTCTAGTCTAGATTATTAATTTTATCATTTTATGAATTAGCTATAATTATCATTCTTTGGCAAGTAACGTGCTATTTGGCAGATTTCACGATTTTTGCTTTATTCTTGATGGTATGAAGTTTTCTTACCTTACTTCTGTGTGTCTTAGGATAGATTTAATTATTTATTCTTAATCATTCTCAGTGGTTGGAGACTAGTTTTATTCCCACAACTAATATATTTTTTAATGATGGAAATTTCTCATTCTCACTTTCAATTCTTCATATATTATTTCTCTGACATTCATTCTATTATACTTCTCACAAGTGCTGTAAAACATTTTGTAGTGCCTCTTATTCTTTTCCCACTGTGTTTTTTTTTAAAGTTACTTTCTGATTAGTTTTAAATTTTCAAAAAAAAAAAATGAAGATAGTACAGACAGCTCCCATACACTGCACACCTAGTTTCCCTATTATTAACATCACATTAGTATGGTAGTTTTGTTACAATTAATGAACCAATATCAATACTAACTAAAGTCAGTATTTTATTTTTTTTTCCTTTGCTTTTATATAATGTCCTTTTTTCTATCCCAGGATCTCATTTAAGATATATTATATTTAGTTGTCATATCCCTTAGGATTCTACTGGGTTTGACAGCTTCTAAGTATTCCATTGTTTTTTATGACCTTGAACAGTTTTGAGATGTGCTGGTCAGGTATGATTTAGAATGTTCCTTAATTGGGAATTGTCTGATTTCCCCCCGCCCTGTGATTAGACAGGGGTTATGGGTTTTAGAGGGAGGATCATAGAAGTAGAGTGGCATTTTCATCAAATCATATGAAGGGTGCGTACTATCACCATGGCTTACTACTTTTGAATTTGACCTTGTTCATCTGGGTAATGTTTATCATATTTCTCCACTGTACTTATTGTCTTTTAACTGCTTATCTTGGTTATTCTCCTTTCACTCTTTTTTTTTAATAACATAGTGCATGAAAAACATGATGCCGTCTTCTAATTTATTAACTGCAAATGTCTCTGGCCTGGGACTTCAGTTTTTATTTTAACAATTATATTTTTAAATGTCCAGGTTTATTAATTTTTTATTCGTCTGCTCTTTTCATTCCTTTCTCTTTTTATTTTATTTCTTCTTCATTTTTATGGCAGTTAAACTTTCATTTATCTTTTTAAGCATTCTAAAATTACTTATTTACAAGCTTCCCACAGATCTTCAATGATATAAATTGAATCTGATGTTAATGGGAATTTATTTTGCCTTATATTTCTCTTGCTATATTCCTATTTAAATCTACCACTTCTTTATATTTGGAGCAAAGGAGATTATATCAATGTATGCATTTACTGTACTACTTTCATATGACTATTTTCTAATTATATGTCTTCTTCCTCCTCTTTCTTATCCTCCTCCTGCTTGCCTCTATCTAATCCTTTATGCTTGATTGAAAAGAAGTATTCCCGATAATGGCTATTCTGAAATCCCACTTTGTTGTGAGATTGTTAATATTGCACACCCATTCACAGAACCAGTGGGTGGCTTAGTTTAATTCTTGGTAATGAACCTCTGTTTTTGAATTCTTGTCATGGGCATGTCTCTTGATGTAAAGTATAAATCCAGGCAACTATTCAATAATAGCTCTGAATAAGACAGTTCTCATCTTCTGTTTTGCATGAATTAAGTTCTGGATTTATCTTAGATGCCATTACCACATAGGAGCAAAACTTCTCCATCATTCCATTAGGCCTATAGTTTTAGCCCTACTCCCAAATTTGTACTCTTAAGGTTCAGGTTTGTTGAGATGTTTATCATGCCTTTAAGTTTTCATTGTCTTTTTATTTAAATCTATGTTTGCTGTATGTTTAGAGCAGGGGGATTGCATCTACATATGAATTTTCTGTACTATTTTTTTAGCTGACTATTTTTTTTAAACTGTTTTCTTTCCTTCTCTGCCTTTCTTTCAGGATTTGTTTTACTTCCAGGAGGTGGACTTGGCCAGCTTCTGGGAGGTATCATTGTTTCCAAGTTACGCATGTCTTGTAAAGCCCTTATGAGATTTGTAATGGTTACATCTGTTATATCACTTACATTCTTTGGGTTTGTAATTTTTGTACACTGTAATCCAATACCACTTGCTGGGATCAATGAAGATTATGCCGGGTAAATATTATTTTGTATATTGGATTTTTACATTTGAACCAACAGTGTATTTCTCAGTCAGTTAATAATTATCTAGTAACCCGTGTATATATATATAGATATATATATCTATATACCAAGTTTATACCATTCTTGGAATTATTTAACATGTAAAATAAATATAAAGCATAATTTCACCTTTCATATTAAGGGCAGAAATATCATGATGGAAGCTAGCGACGTGCTGCTTATGCATAAAGTACTAAAGAAAAAAAAGGCATTGAAATGATTCAGAACCTAGAAGTAATATTCTGTATTAAAGTGGCTAACAACTAAGAGACAATACTGACTATATGCAGCCTTACCTTGTGTTCCTGAATTGGTATATCTGCCTTTTTATAGACATCAAAGAATAGAACTGAAGTTCCTCTGAAAGTATGTGTAAGTAAGGTCTCCTTTAAGCTAAACATGCAAAAATTCAAAGAACTTGGCAGAGATTGATACTAAATACAGGGGAATAGAATTTCAATAGAAAACCTAAGGATTGAGCAAGTAAAGTAAGTAAAAAAATAAAGAGTTTCACTTCTGCCTACACTGGAGTAGCTTGTGGCAGACCAATGCTCCCACTGAGAACAACTATAAAAAACTGAATCAAGTTTAAAAGATTTGTCTCAAGGCATCAGAGGATTGTTTAGGCAAATAGAAATTCAAAGGCCAAAATTCTGAAATACGGCAGACCCTTAAGAAGAGAAGCAACTTTTTGCAGCTGGATACTTTAGAGATATTTGCTAATTCTCAACATTGTCAAGAAGCTGAGAATTTGGGCAAAGGTCTGGGCAAAAAGCATCTAGTTAGATGATAAGAAATAGCACACATTTGTGACAGATGCATCAACCTAGAGAGACAAAAATAGGGTTGGGCAGGATATCAGAGAGAAGAGAGAGAGAGACAAATGAGGCAATACTCTTGGGTTTTCACTCAGTACATTTGCTGAATTATGAATGTAAGTTGCTGAAATCAAGCAGAAATCTTATAAAAAGTAGAGGAAAAGTCTAGCAGTACTGTGATACTCTGTAGTAAATGAGAGTGCGTTTAGAAAACACTGGGGAGGGGAACTGTGATAAACACTACAAGTTCTCTGATATCTCTGTAAGGCTAAGACCTAAGAAGGAGGAACTTCCAGAAGTACTGTAGCCTAGCCAGGAGTTAATTTGGTCTCTAATTGGATTAATTTGGTCAGCCAGCACTCTAACTAGCAGCAGAAAAAACCAACACTCTAAAAAAAAAAAGATAATACCAAAAATTATCAGACAAAACAGACAAGAGAACAGACCACAAGGGATCCAGATAGCATCATTATTAAATAACAATGTTAAAACAATATTGATATGAGCAATAATACAAATGACCAAGAATTTCTCTTCAGAAACCATGGGTTCAGAAGAGAGTAAAACAATATCTTTGGAATCCTGAAAGACAACAAAACAAAACAAACTGTCGACTCATAAATCATTATCCAGTAAAAATATCCTTCAAGAGTGAAAATGAAATAAAGATATTCTCAGGCAAAAGATAACTCGTAAAGTTATTATCTCTATGTTATTATCTCTAAAAGAAATTAAGTATTTTTTCCGTCTGAAGCAAAATAATCTTAGAGGAAAACTTGAAGCACAAAGGAAGAGTAAAAGAAGTGAAAAGTATACTAGGAAGTAGACTAAATTTTCATCTGAAGTTTAAAATATATGTAACTCTCAAAATCAAAGAAGTATAACATTGTCTGGTGTAGTTTTTCAAAGGTTATAGATGTTGTATATATGACAACTATAAAGGGAGAGAAGAAAAGGACCTCTGTGTTTATAAGACTTATACATATTAAATATTGTGGTAAAACATCAACTCAAAGTAGAAAAGTAAGTACATATACATAGAATTTAGGTGTCTATCTATATCTGTATTTCCTGTCTTTGTATGGGCTGCACACTAAGATTGTTTTTATATTAGTAAGTGTCATGAAAAACAATAAAGAACAATAGGACTTATAGTTTCTACTCCAGTATGTAAAGAACTTGTAAGTCATCACTCCCATCCTCACAATAAGAAAAGGGTTGAACAAATAAAAAAATCAATAACAGGGGCGCCTGGGTGGCACAGCGGTTAAGTATCTGCCTTCAGCTCAGGGCGAGATCCCGGCGTTGTGGGGCCTCCGCTATGAGCCTGCTTCTTCCTCTCCCACTCCCCCTGCTTGTGTTCCCTCTCTCGCTGGCTGTCTCTATCTCTGTCGAATAAATAAATAAATAAATAAATAAATAAATAAATAAA
>NW_024426663.1:9392823-9654395 GCF_017311325.1 Ursus maritimus
AATAAATAAATAAATAAATAAATAAATAAATAAATAAAATCAATAACAGAGGGCAGACTGGGCAAACTGCTGCCCCCCGAAGTGGAGAGAAAAGCAAATAGAGAGAATTGCAGTTTACTGGGAACAGAAGCCATTGGAACTGAATATTGAACAGCACCTGACTAATTGCTGGAGGTGGAACATGTAGTAACTTAAGAGTTAAAATCTGGGGACCCAGTTGTAGGAGGACCCCACACACTTTCATGACTCTAAACATCCAGGTGCTCTGCCAGGTTCTCACAGTGGAAACTGAGAGGAAAATCATCTTGTGTTTTGGGCAGGAGGAGAAGGAAAATAACCATTTGAAATAATACCCAGGAGGCGTCTGCTGTCTGTAACAGAAGCCTACCCTGTAAGAAACTACTTTTCCAGAGTTTCCCCTGCCAAACTTGAAAAAGGAGGGCAATCGGACAAGTCAATCCTTCTCTAACCTTCCTGTCTCACATAAGGGAAGGGAGAAAAAAGGGTAGAAAAACTTCTGAAGGTCACAGCTTAGAGACTCAGGGGCACTGGGACAAAAAGAGACGCAAAATCTAAGATTTAATCTTAAGATTATAGAGTGCTTTCCCTCAACAATATCTTAGCACCACACCAATAGATATCCAATGTTATAACAGAGAAGCACAATTGAGAGAGCTGCAAGACACACACTGTTTAATAAAAAGATTCTAGAGAAACCTAAAGACAACCGGGAAGACAGAATGAGGACACCATGGGAAACTGCGACCTTTGTCACCTATAGCTACAGCAAACTTTAAACACAGCCTAACTCCTAGACAGATAAACATAAAAACCTCATACTAAAAGGCCTATTTACCTCTGTTCTTGTTAACATGATACCTAATATCTGACTTTCAACAAACACATTACAAGGTATTCTAAGGACAAGAAAACATGCAAACTGAAAAAACACAGCACCCATCAGACCCAGACTCAGATATGGCACAGGTTTGGGAATGATCAGACTGGGAACATAAAATAGCTATGATTAATATGCTAAGGGCTCTAATGGGAAAAAGTGGGCAACATGAAAGCAAAAATAGGTAATGTAAGAGAAATAGAAATTCTAAGAAAAAAATCAGAAGTAAATTCCAGAAAGCAAAAAAAAAATAACAGAAATGAAGAATCCCTTTCATGGGCCCATCAGTAGACTGGAGAGAACTGATTAAAGTACCAATGACTGTGAAGATATGTCAATAGAAACTTCACAAACTGAAAAATACAGAGAAAAAGATTAAAAAAAAACTGAAACAGAATATCCAAGAACTGTACACAAAGGTGTAACAAATGTGTCACACAAACACCAGAAGGAGAAGGACAGAGAGGAACAGAAGAAGTAAGTAATAATGGCTGTGAATTTTTCAGAATTAATAAACACCAAACTACAGATCTGGGAAGCTCAGAGAACACCAAGAAGGATAAATACAATAAATAAATAAATAAATAAATAAATAAATAAATAAATAAATAAATAAAACAAATAAAATAAAATAAAATTACAACTAGGCATATTATATTCAACTTGTAGAATCAGGAAACACTGACAAAATCCTGAAAGAAGCCAGGAGAAAAAAACCTCACTGATAGAAGATTGGGGATTATTTATCTCAGACTTATCTTACAAACCATACAAACAAGAAGAGAGTGGAATGAAATATTTAAAGGACTGAAAAAAAATCATTAACCTAGAATGCTATGTGCAATGAAACTGTCCTTCAAAAATGACATAGAAATAAAGATATTCTCAGGAAAACAAAAAAATACAGGAATTGCAAACCTGCTTTGCCAGAAGTGTTTAAGGAAGTTCTTCAGAAAAAAGAAAGATGGTATGAATCAGAAATCTGAGTCCAACTAAAGGAACAAAGAAACATGCTTTGCAGGTAACTTGCTTTGCAAGAAATGTTTATAGAAGTTCTTCGGAAAAAAGACAAATGACATGAGTCGGAAATTTGAGTTTATATAAGAAACAAAGAACACCAGAGAATGAATAAATGAAGGTATACTATTTCATTTTTTATTTTTAATTGGTGTAATTGAGGACTTGTGTTCAAAATAATAATGGTCATAAGATGTTAATTGTTTATGGATAGTGAAATGGATGACAGAAATCTCATAAAAGAGGAAGGAAGAATTGAGAGTATTCTCTTATAAGATACCTTTGCTACCCATGAAGTGGTATGGTGTTATTTGAAAGTAGACTTAACTTGCTCGTATACTGGGAATTCTAGGGAAAGTCCTAAAACATTTTTAAGAAATGTTGCTGGGATGCCTGGGCAGCACAGGTGCCTGAGCATCTGACTTGATTTCGGCTCAGGTCATGGGGTCCTGGGATTGAGCTTCCTGTTGGGCTCTGTGTTTGGCAGGCAGTCTGTTTGAGGGCTGTCTCTCTCCCTCTGCCCCTCCCCCTGCTCATGCATACGCGCTCTCTCTCTCTCTCAAATAAATCTTTAAAAATAAAAATAAAAAGTTTAATTGCTATTCTAATAGATGAGAGAAAATAGAATCTCATAAAGTACCCAATTAAAACCAAAGCAGGCAAAAAAAAAAAAAAAGGGGGAGGGAAAGATGAAAGCAAGAAAGAGCAACTGGTTGGCATGTAATTGTTCATAGTCATGTCTTACGATCTTTTGTATTTGTGTTGTGTCATTTGTGATGTCTCCTCTTTCATTCATAATTTCATTTGCTTGAGTCCTCTTTTTTTTTTTCTTGGCAATTCTAGCTGAAAGCTGTCTATTTCATTTATCTTTTCAAAAAACTATCTTCTGGTTTCATAGATCTTTCCTATTGTTTCATTAATCTTTTCATTTATTTCTGTTCTGATCTTTGTCATTTCCTTCCTTCTACTAACTTTGGGCTTAGTTTGTTGTTTTCCTAGTTCCTTGAAGTGTAAAGTTAGGTTGCTTATTTGAGATCTTTCTTTTTTCTTAATGTAGGCATTTATCTCTGTGAACTTCACTCAGAATTTCTTTTGCTGCATCCTATAGGTTTTGGTATGTTACATTTCTACTTTTATTTATCTCAAGGTATTTTTTAAATTTCTTTTTTGATTTCTTCTTTGATCCATTGGTTGTTCACTAGCATGTTTTAAATCTCCACATATTTGTGAATTTTCCACTTTTCTTCTTGAAATTGAGTTCTAGTGCCATACGATTGTTGAAAAAGATGCTTAATATGATTCCACTCTTCTTAAATGTAATAAGACTTATTTTGTGACCTACTATACGATCTATTCTGGAGAATGTTCCATATGTACTTGAGAAGAATATGTATTCTCCTGCTGTGGATGTAATGTTGTGTAAATGTTTGTAGGTCCATCTGATCCAATGTGTAGTTTAAGTCCAATGTTTCTTTACCGATTTTCTGTCTGGATGATCTATTCTTGTTGAAAGTAGGGTGTTAAGTCCCATACTATTATAGTATTGCTGTCTGTTTTTCCCTTTAGGTCTGCTAAAATTTGCTTTATATATTTAGATGTTCCTCTGTTGGATAAATAAATATTTGCAAATGTTATATTCTCTTACTGGATTGATTCTTTTTCATTAAAATGATATTTATCTCTTATTACAGTATTTCGTCTACCCCAGCTTTCTTTTGGCTTCTATTTGCATGGAATCTTCTTTCATGTCTTTACTTTCACTCTGTGTGTGTCCTTACATCTGAAGTGAGTTTCTTATAGGCAGTATATAGATTGGTCTTGTTTTGTTTTGTTTTATCCATTCAGTCATTCTATGTTTTTTAATTGGAGAATTTCATCCATTACACATAAAGTAATTATTGATAGGTATGTACTTACTGCCATTTTGTTAATTATTTTCTGGCTGTTTTGTAGTTCCTGTTTCCTTTTGTCTCCTCTTGCTTTCCTCCTTGTGGTTTGATGATTTTCTGCAATGGTATGCTCAGATTCCTTTCTCTATATCTTTTGTGTGTCTACTATAGGTTTTTGGTTTCTGGTTACCATGAGGTTTACGTAAAATATGTTTTCAACGGCCATTGTTAAGCTGATAACAGCTTAACCTTGAACATATACTAAAGCTCTAATTTTTTACTCTCACCCTACATTATATGTTTTTGATGTCATAATTTATGTCTTTTTACCTTGTGCATCAATTAACAAATTCTTGTAGTCATATTTATTTTTAATAACTATATTAACCAGATAAACCTTATCTATAACTATAACCTTACCTATAGTTATAATTAGATGAAACTTATCATTCAGCCTAGCTTGGGCTCTTTCTGCTGTGGTCCTATGGGACCCATCAGTGCAAGACCTTTTGGCTATGAGAGCCATACAGTCCTGAGATCCATCCTTTGGGTGGCAACCACAAAAACTGGAATGCCAGCATATGTGCAAGCTGCTTCTAGGGAGACATTGACAATTTGTAGTGAGCTGAATTGAGAAGGCAAAGCTGAAGTCTAATGGTTTCCCTGATCTCTGGGGAGGATTGCAGTCAACCCCTACATGCCTTCTAAATTAGAGACCTGACCCTGACAGCTGCTTTTAAAATATTCAAATAGGCCTCTTCCAGGGAAAATGTGAAAGTGGGTGTTTTTTGGCTGCTCCCTCTGCACTGAGCCCTGTGGGAATAGCTAGCTGTTTGAGAACTGTTTCTTTGTTTGCTACAGTACTATGGAACGCAGCAAGCCCTGTTGGTTATCAGAGGCAGGCCATCAAGAGGCTCTTTCCCTGGGAGGATTGTGATCAGCCCCTGGATATATGTTAAATTAGAAGACTGACCCTCAGATAGTGACTTTTAAATTATGCAGATAGACCTCTTTCAGGCTAAGATAGAGATGGGCATTTTTTGCCTTTTCTTTCTGTGCTGACCCCTGGGGGGGATAGTCATGGTAAGTCTGTAGAGCCCATTAAATGTTTCTTCTTTGCCACAATCTCATGGATATGTGGATGCAAGCCCCATTGGTTTTTGGAGCTAAGTGTTTTGGATGCCCACTACTCAAGTGTGAGTCTTTAAAGTTGGCACACTAGATGTGGGTCCATACTCTTCATTCCCTAGAGAGAAGTTGCTAGTTGGGAAGTCCCTCCTGAATATCAGGTACTGGACCTGGGGTAGGGTTTACTGTAAAAGTGTGTCTCAGGTTTTCCTACCTGTTTCAGTGTGGGTGATGGTATTTTCTCACTTGCCCAATGTGTAGGAGGTATTCAGCTAGTTTTTGGATTTCTTTCAGAGGGAATTTCTCTGTGTGGCTGTAGATTTGGTGTCCTTGGGAGGAGGTCAGTTCTGGAGGCCCCTATGTCATCATCTTGGACTGCAACCAAGATAATCTTTTCAACAAATGGTGCTAGAAAAACTGAAGATGTACATGCAAAAAAAAAAAAAAAAAAACCACAAGAAAAAAATCTAGAGACAGAACAGACTTCATGCTTCACAAAAATTAAATCAAAATTAACTCAAAATGGATTATAGACCTAAATATAAAACACAAAACTATAAAACTTCTGGAAGATAACATAGGATAAAATCTAGATAACCTTGGGTTTTGTGATAACATTTCAGATACAACACCAAAAAAAGGAAGTATGAGAGAAAAAAATGATATGTTAAATGTCATTAAAATTAAAACCTTTCTCTGTGAAAAACACTGTTAATAGAATTAAAAGACAATGCACAAATTGGGAGAAAAATACATACTTGATGCAGGACATATCCAAAATATTTAAAGAACTCTTAAAACTCATCAGTTTATAGAGAAACAACCCAATTAAAAATGGCCAAAAGGTCTAAACATTCACCTCACTAAGGAAGATGTACAGATGCTGATAAGCATATGAAAATATGTTCAGTATTATTTGCCATCAAGGAGTTGCAACTTAAAACAACGAGACACCACAACACTTCTATTGAAATGGCTGGAATCCAAAAAACTGACAAAACGAAATGCTAGCAAGGGTGTGGAGTAAAAAAGACTCACATTTGGTGCTACTGGTAATATAAAATGGTAAGTCACTTTGGCAATTTGGCAGTTTCTTACATAGCTAAACATAGTTTTGCCATTCAGTTCAGCAATTGTGTTTTCAGGTATTTACCCAAATGAATTAAAAACTTACATTCACACAAAAACCTATTAGTGAATGTTGATAGCACCTTCATTTGTACTCGTTAAAATCGGAAACAATCAACATACCTTTCAGTAGGTGAATAGACAAACTAGTACACCATACATGGAATATTATTCAGTGATAAAATGAGCTACCAAGCCACAAAAAGACGTGGAGGAACCTTAAATGTATATATTGCTAAGTGAAAGAAGCCAGTATGGAGGCTACATATTATACGATTCCAACTATAACATGTTCTGGAAAAGGCAAAATTATTGGCAAAATTGCATATTTGATTTGGGCTTTTAAAAATACCTTCTAGGGGCACCTGGGTGGCTCAGTCACTTAAGCATCTGTCTTCAGCTCAGGTCATAATCCCAGGGTCCTGGGATCTGGGATAGAGCCCCGCATCAGGCTCCCTGCTTAGCAGGGAGCCTGCTTCTCCCTCTTCCACTCCCCCTGCTTGTGCTCTCTCTGTCAAATAAATAAATAAAATCTTAAAAAAATATCTTCTACTTAACCTTTTGAACATATGGAATACTGATGTAATAACTGATACAAGATCAATTGTAAAAAATGTACCACACTAAGGCAGCTTACTAATAATAACAGACTGTGTGTAGAGGGAGAAAGAGGTATATGGTAACTGTGTGTGTGCTCAATTATTCTGGAGACCTAAAATTGTTCAAATATATAGTTTATAAGTCAGAATATAATAATCTAAAATGATTTTTAACTATAGGTACTTTTTCAAATGATTAATAATATAAAGTAAACCCCTTTGGTTTCATTCTAAATTTATATTTGGAAATTGTTCTGGGCTTTCACTTCCAGCCAAGATGGGATAACAGATTTCCTCTCCTACCAAAACAACCAAAAATTTGACAAAAATTGAAACAGTGGTTTTCGAGACATTGGAATCAGTCATTGAAGGACAGTGGTACATGAGATGAGAAGCATTCAAGGTGAGCCCTGCAATTCCTCTAGCTTACTGCCTGATAGAATTTTAAGGTTGTAGCACAGGGAGTGGGGATGAGACAGATTCTGGCTGATTCCCTGAGTTGAGGAAATTGAGCTGAGAGTTCAGAGAGACCAATACAGCTAGGGCTCACAAGATTGATAAATAATTCTAAACTGAGTACTACTCTGGCTCTTCCTATCAAATCTGCATATCAACTAAGACAAATAAAAGTGTTTCTAAGTAAATTAGCTGCATTTCAGAATAAAGTTTAAAAATAGTCACAAAAATACAAAAATATTCAACATCCAAGATTGAAATTTACAAGGTCCAATATCCAGTAAAATGTAAGGAATTCAAAGAAGCAGAAAAATACAACCCATAATAAGAAGCTAAATCAGTTGATCAAAACTGACCCATAACTGACTCAGATGTTAATATTACCAGAGTTGACAGTTATTAGTATTCCATATGTTCAAAAACTTAAATAAAAGATATCTATACCAAGTCAGAATGTCTATAAAAAATGAAGGAGAAATAATTTTACACATAAAAATGTAAATAATATTTGAACAACAGACTTACACTACATGAAATGTCTAAAAAAGTCTTTCTGGCTGAAATAAAATGACACCAGGTAAGAATATGAGCTACATAAAGCAAAGAAGAGCAAAGGAAATGGTAATTTATAGGTATTTTTTCTTATTTAAATCTCTTTTAAAATAATTGTTTAAAACAGATTAACATAATATGGGTTTACTTGAAGTGCCGTATATCACATGTTGGTAGACTGTGTTAAGTTAAAGCTGTATAATATGAACTCTGAAGCACCATAAAATAACAGAATCACAGCTAATAAGCCAAGCTGACACATGAATTAAAATAGAATTTTATAAAAACATTTGTTTAATCTCAAATTAGGCAAAAAAAGAAAAAAGAGAACAAAGAAAAGATAAAAAAGAAAATGAATAGAAAGGATAGGTTCAAACCTAACTATATTAGCAATCGCATATAATGTCAATGGAAAGGCAGAAAATTTCCAATTTGATTAAAAAAAATAAAGACCCAACTATATGTGTTGTATAAAAGAAATATGCTTCAAATATGGACACAAGTAGATTATGAGTAAAAGGATGGGGAAAGATGTAGCATATTAACAGTAATCTAAAGAAAGCTGGAGTATGATAGTAGACCAACTAGATTTGTGAGCAAATAATATTAGCAGAAATAAAGAAGGTGATTATGTAATGATAGAGTGGTCAATTCATCAAGAATTCAAACAATTCTTAATGTTTATGAGCCTAATGAAAGAGCTTTAAAATATGTGAAGCAAAAAGACACTGCAAGTAGAAATACAGAAATCCACAAATATAGTCAGATATTTTGATACTCTTCTCTTAATAATAGAAGTAGGCAAATCTCTAGACAGAGAAAACTACCAATATCAAGAGTTAGAGTTCTGTTGTGATGTTTTTATAGATTCCATCAATATTAAAAGGATAGTAAGGTAATGTTATAAACAACTTTATGCCCATAAATCTGACAACTTCCATGAAATGGATAAATCCTTCAAAAGACACAAACTCATTTAAGAAAAAACAATATGCGTCTATTAAATAAATCATATTTGTATTTATATACTTTCTGACAAAGAAAATTCCAAGCCCAAATGTTTTTACTGGAGAACTAAACCAAATATTTAAACAATACCTGACTTTACACAAATTCTTCCAAAAAATTGAAAAGGAGTGTATACTTTCCAACTTATTCTATGAAACTTGCATTATCTTTATATCAAAACTGGACAAAAGACATTGTAAGAAAAGAAAACTATAGACCTATTTCTCTCATGAACATAGATTCAAAAACTGTTAACAAAATTCTGGCAAATTGAACCCAGCAGTATATTAAAAGGAAAATAAATTATGATCAAGCAAGATTTATCAAAGGAATGCAAAGTTGCTTTAATATTTGAAAGTCAATTGGTATAATCCACATATTAATAAACTAAAAATGAAAAAACCTATAATCACAATAGATGCCAGAAGCTCCATGATAAAGTACAACATCTACTCATAAACCAGGAAACTAGGAATGGAAGGGAACTATGAAAGCATACAGCTAGCACTATACTTAGTGGTTATTATGGAATGAATGTGTTTAACCCTCCTACTGAATTTGTAAGTTGAAGCCTAAATCTCTAATGTGATAGTGTTAGGAGGTGGAGCCTTAAGGAGATCATTAAGTTTAGATAAGGTCCTGAGGGTAGACCACCCTACCCCTGATAATGGAAATTAGTGTCCTTATGAGAACATATAGTCATTTTAACAAATGATGGTGGAACAAATAGCTATCTGTATATAGACAAATGAACTTTGGGTCATACCATGTAGCACATAAAATAGTTAAAGTGGATTGTAGATGGGAATATAAAATACCAAGAGTATAGGAAAATATTTTGTAAACTTGGGTTCAGCAAAGTTTTCTTAGATAATGGCACAAAATACATGATCCATAAAGAAATGCATTGATTAATTGTTGTACATCAAAATAAAATATTTCTGCTCTTTGAAAGACCCTGTTTAGGGAATGAAAAAACAAGCCATAGATTGTGAGAAGATATTTGAAAATCATATATCTGATGAAGGACTTGTTTCCAGCATATATAAAGAACTTTCAATGCTTAATAATAAGAAAATACTCAATAAAAATGGGCAAAAGTTTTGAACAGACATTTAACCAAATATATATACAGATGAGAAATAAGCATACGGAAAGATGGCCAACATCATTTGCCATCAGGGAAGGGAATATTAAAAGCCACAATATGAAAGTACTATGTCCTTGTTCGAATGTCTAAAAATGACCAGCAGCACCTGGGTGGCTCAGTCGGTTAGGCATCTGCCTTTGGCACAGGTCATGATCCTGGGATCCTGAGATGAAGCCCTGCATTGGGCTCCCTACTCAGCTGGGAGCCTGCCTCCCCCTCTACCCCTCATCCCTCTTGTTCTCTCAATCTCTCTCTCTCAAATGAATAAATTAAAAAAATCTAAAAAAAAAAAGACTGATTATACTAAGTGTTGGTGCGGAATGTAGAAAGCAACTGAAACTCTTATACACTGCTGATAGAAATATAAAATAGCACAACCAAGTTGGAAAAGTGACAGTTTCTTAAAAAGTTGCATGAACACCTACCGTATGATCCTACTTCTTAGTATTTACCCAAGACACATGGAGACATATCATCATACAAAGACCATATAAAGAATAACTGCATGGAAGAAGCCAGACAAAGAAAGTGTACATACTGTATGATTCTATTTCATGAAATGCTATAAAATTCAAATTAATGAATAATGGCAGAAAATGCATCAGCAGATCCCAGGGGACAGAGGTATTACAAAGGGGCACAATGAAATTTAGGGGGTGAGGATTATGTTTGTTAACATGATTGTGGTGATGGTGGTGATGATTTCACAAGTGTATACATGTATCAAAAACATTCAAGTTGTATATTGTATATATTGAGTATACTTCAATAAACCTGTTAAAAAGAAATTATATTTCAGTAATCATATTTTTTGGATTTCATTGATATCCTGATATATACATTAGTAAGTATAATACTGTGGTATAATTATATTAAATTTTTTTTTTACAGAACAGGACAGTTGGGAAACCTGACAGCTCCTTGCAATTCTCACTGTAAATGCTCATCTTCATTTTATTCTACTATCTGTGGAAGAGATAATATTGGATATTTTTCTCCTTGCTTTGCGGGCTGTACACAATCTAAAAAATTAAATGATCAACAGGTAATTATTTTTTTATTATGCTTCTCCCTCTCTAATAAGACGTTCAATTTGTAGTTGGTGTTTACATTTTACTCCTCACTCTCTATAAAAGCTTTCTTCCCCATAATTTTTTTTTTAAGATTTTATTTATTTATTTGACAGAGATAGAGACAGCCAGCGAGAGAGGGAACACAAGCAGGGGGAGTGGGAGAGGAAGAAGCAGGCTCATAGCGGAGGAGCCTGATGTGGGGCTCGATCCCATAACGCCGGGATCACGCCCTGAGCCGAAGGCAGACGCCCAACGACTGCGCTACTCAGGCGCCCCCCCCCCATAATTTTTTTTTTAAACAGGAAAAGAGTATTTGCTTTAGGTGACCATAATCCAAAAGGCTTATGGGAATTGGCAGTGGAAAAAATACTTCTATATTAAAACATGCCTCAATAAGAAAATTATGAAAGGAAAAAAAAACCTCACAGGTAAATAAAAACATAATAAAAGTAGTACATTAATCACTTATAAAACCAGGATGGAGATTAAAGCGCAAAAGCAGTAAAATCAATTATAACTATAAAAATCAGTCAAGGAATTTACAAAAGGATGTAAAATATGCTATCATATACATAAAAAGGTGGGGGGGGAAATGTAGTGCTTTTAGAATGGGTTCAAAATTAAGCATCCATCAACTTAATATTGATGGCTATATGTATAGGATGTTATAGATGAACCTAATGGTAACCACAAATCAAAAACCTAAAATAGGTATGCCAAAAATGAAGAGAAAGGAATTCAAGGATACCATTAAAGTTAGCCATCAAACTGCAAGGGAAAGAAAGCAAGGGAAGAAAAGAATGGAGAACTATAAAAGCTACCATTATAAAAAAAGTAACAAAATGGTAGTAAGTAACAAAAGGCATACCTATCAATAACAACTTTAACTATAGATAGACTAAATGCCAATCAAAAGACATAGGGTGACAGAATGGATAAAAAAGCAAGACCCATCTATATGCAGCCCATAAGAGACTCACTTCAGACCTAGAGACACATGCAGACTGAAAGTGAAGGGATAGGAAAACATTTATCATGCAAATGGAATAAAAAGAAAAAGAGGTAACAAGACTAATATGGAACAAAATATACTTTAAAACAAAGACTGAAGCAAGAGACAAAGAAAGATACTACATAATGATGAAGAGAACAAGCCAACAAAAAGAACATAAAACAATTGTAAATATTTATGCATTCAACATGGAAGAACCCAAATACATAAAGCAACTATTAACAGACACAAAGGAAGAAATCAATAGTAACACAATAATAGTAGGGGACTTTTACTACATCAATGGATAGATCAGACAAGAAATCAACAAAAGAAATGGGCTTTGATTGACACATTGGAACAGATGGATCTAACAGATATATTCAGAACATTCCATCATAAAACAGAAGAATACACATTATTTTCAAGTGGAACTTTTCAATATTTCACATGGAACTTTTTCCAGAATAAATCATACGGTAGGTCACAAAACACATCTCAACAAATTAAAAAAGATTGAAATCATATCATGCATTTTTTTTCTGACCACAATAGTATGAAACTAGAAACCAATCATAAGAAAAAATTTGGAAAGAACACAAATACATGCAGATTAAATAATATGATACTGAACAATAAATGAGTCAACCAAGAAATCAAAGAGGAAATTTTAAAAATTACATGGGGAGAAATGAAAATAAAAACAAATGATCTGAAATCTTTGGGATGCAGCAAAAACTGTTCTAAGACGAAAGATCAGAACCATACAGGCCTACCTCAAGAAGCAAGAAAAACCTCAAATAACCTAATCTTACACCCAAAGGAGCTAGAAAAAGAAGAACAAAACCAAAGTCAGTAGAAGAAAGGAAATAATAAATATTAGAAATAAATAGAGATTTAAAAAACCATAGAACAGATTAATGAAACCAGGAGCTGATTTTTTGAAATGATCAAGGAAATTGATAACCTTCATCCAGAGTCATTGAGAGAGAGAGAGAGAGAGGACTCAAATAAAATCAGAAATTAAACAAAAATAACAACTGACATCATAGAAATTGTAAGAAATTATATACCACAAAGGATTATAAGAGAATATTATTAAAAAAATATATGCCAATTGTATAACCTAGAAGAAATGGATAAATTCCTAGGAACATATTCCCTCCCAAAACTGAATCAGGAAGAAATAGAAAATTTGAATGGACCAATTACTGGCAATACAATTGAATCAGTAATTATATAGAGAACAAACTGATGCTTACTAGAGGGGAGGTGGGCAAGGGGATGGGTTTGGTGAATGAGGGGGATTAGAAAGGGCACTTGTGATGAGCCACTGAGTGTTGTGTGTAAGTGTTGCATCACTAAATTCTACATGTGAAAGTATTACACTGTATGTTAACCAACTGGAATTTAAACAAAAACTAAGAAAAAAAAGAACTCCCAAGAAACTAAAGTCTAGGACCATATGGCTCCACAAGTGAGTTCTACTAAGCATATACAGAAGAGTGAATACCTATTCTTCTTGAACTTTTCCAAAAAATAGAAGAGAAAGGAAAACTTCCAAATTCATTCAATGTAGTCAGTATTACCCTGATACCAAAACCAGGTAAAAATACTACCAAATAAGGAAAAAAGAGAGAGAGGGAGGGAGAACTACAGGCCAATATCTCTGATGAACATAGAGACAAAAATCTGAACAAAATATTGAATGCAACAAAACATTACAAAAATCATTCAGCACAATCAAGTGGGATTTATTGCTGGGTTGCAAAGGTGATTCAATATTCACAATTCAATAAGTATGATACATCACATCAATAAGAGAAAAGATAAAAACCATATGATCATCTCAATAAATGCAGAAAAGCATTTGACAAAGTACAACATCCATTCATGCCAAAAAACAAAGTAGGTTTAGAGTGAACATATCTCAACATAATGAAGGCCATATATGAAGAATCCACAGCTAACATCATATTCAATGGCGAAAAGCTAAGAGCTTTTCCCCTAAGATCAGGAACAACACAAAGATGTCCACTTTCATCACTTTTATTCAACCTAGTATTGGAAGTCCCAGCCACAGCAATCAGACAAGAAAAAGAAAAGTCACTCAAATTGGTAAGGAAGAAGTAAAATTTTCACTATATTCAGATGACATGAAACTACATATAGAAAATCCTTAAGACTACACCCAAAAATTACTAGAACTGATAAATGAATTCAGTAAAGTCACAGGACACAAAATTAACATACAGAAGTCTGTTGTAAGTCTATACACTAATAAGTAGCAGAAAGAGAAATTAAGAAAACAATCCCATTTACAATTGCACTAAAAAGAATAAATACCTACTAATAAACTTAACTAAAAAGGTAAAAGACCTATACTCTGAAAACTGTAAAACATTGAAAACTACAATTGAAGACAATACAAACAAATGGAAAAATATTTTCTGCTCATGGCTTGGAATAACCAATATTTTCTAAATGTCCATACTAGGCCAAAGAAATCTACAGATTTAATGCAGTCCTTACCAAAATGCCAACAGCATTTTCCATAGATCTAGAACAAATAATCCTTAAATTTGTATGGAATTACAAAAGATCCCAAGTAGACAAAGCAATTTTGAAAAAGAACAAAACACAATCCCAGATTTCAAGATACACTACAAAGCTGTAGTCATCAAAACAGTGTGCTACTTGCACAAAAATGGGCAAATAGATCAATGGAAGAGTATAGAATCCAGAAATATACCCACACCTTTATGGTCAATTAATCTATGACAAAGGAGGAAAGAATATGCAATGGGAGGAAGTTGGTCTCATCAATAAATGGTGTTGAGAAAACTGGACACCTACATGCAAAAGAATGAAATTGGACAACTCTCTAACACCATATACAAAAGTGAACTACAATGGATTAAAGACCCAAATGTGAGACCTGAAACTATAAAATTCCTGGAAGAAAACATAGACAGTAATTTCTTTGACACCACGTATAGAAATCAGCCATTTTTATAGATATGTTTCCTCTGGCATGGGAAGAAAAAGCAAAATTAAACTATTGGGACTACATCAAAATGAAAGGCTTTTGCTCAGTGAAGGAAAGCATCAACAAAACAAAAAGGCAACATACTGAATGGGATAAGATATTTGCAAATGATGTAATTGATAAGGGATTAATAACACAACACCAAAAAACCCAATCTGATTAAAATTGGGCAGAGGACATGAATAGACATTTTTCTGAAGAAGACAAACAGATGGCCAACAGACATGTGAGAAGATGCTCAGCATCACCCATCATCAGGGAAATGCAAATCAAAACCACCTTACACTTGTCAGAATGGCTAAAACAAGAAACACAAGAAATAACAAGTGTTGGCAAGTATGTGGAATAAAAGGCACCCTCATGCACTTTTGGTGGGAATGTAAATTGATGCAGCCATTGTGGAAAAGAGTATGGCGCTTCCTCAAAAGCTTAAATATAGAAATACCATGTGATCCAGTAATTCCACTAGTGCATATTTACTCAAAGAAAATGAAAACACTAATTAGAAAAAGTGTATGCATCCCCGTGTTTATTGCACCATTATTTACAACCCAAGTGTCCATCCATAGATCAATGGATAAAAAAAATGTGTGTGTGTTTGTGTGTATACACAAAAAGTGAGTGTATGTATATATATGTATACCCACACACAATGGAATATTACTCACTATAAAAAAGAATGAAATCTTGCTTTTTGCAACAATATGGGTGGATCTAGCAGTATAATGCTAAGTGAGATGTCAGCCAGAGAAAGACAAATACCATATGATTTCACTCATATGTGGAATTTAAGAAACAAAACAGTCAAGGAAAAACAGACCAAAAAATAGACTCTTAACTGTAGAGAACAAACTAGTGATTACCAGAATGGAGTCGGCGGGGGGGGGGGCGCGGGTGAACTAGGTGAAGGGGATTAAGAGTACACTTATTGTGATGAGCACAGATTAACGTATAGAATTGTTGAATCATCCTATTTTACACCTGAAACTAAAATAACACTGTATGTTAATTATACTTGAATAAAAAATAATGCATCCATGTGTTGCATCATCCCAATTTTATAGTTTAAAAGTAGTAGGTGACTATCTACCTCTTGCAGTAGCAAAGTTGAAAGAAGCAATTTAAGAGCATATTTTATCTTCTACTTATGTCATTTATTTTAGTTCTGCCCTACCTATCTGCAGCACCCATCCACACCAAAATCTTGAACCACAGTCTTTCTCACAGCATTGGGTTGACCAGTACTATCTTTCTATTCACCTTTCACTCAGTTTATTCTTCTTTTGAGGAATTAAAAGTATCTACACTTTTTTGCTGTTTCTATTTCTGTTCCACATTAACTCAGATGTGAGAATCAGTCCCTTTATCATGTGCCAGAGATTACCGTACATACAAGGTCTTTATAAGCCTATCAGACTTTCTAGAAAGGTAAGAGCAGATTTATATGGTAGCAATACAAATGACTTACAAGTGAATATATGTTACCCCTGTTTGTCTTTTGCCATTTACATCTATCAGGACTCATTTAAAAATTTCCCTGTTTGCTTATATTTGGGCCCAAACCATCAGAATTCCTTATTTCCCTAGGCCTTCTACCAACCTCCAGAGAAATTTTCTTATTTTTTCATGTAGAGTTGACTACTCTGTTACTTATTTGACTCCAGATTAATTTTCTTATGTCCAAAATTTCGTAAAGCTGCTTTTAGCTAAATAATGCACTATAACTTCAGCTTCTTCCTTTTAAGTGACACCAAAGTAGGGACACAGTCTTTAAAAACTCTGTATTTCTGTCTCATCTTTCTGGCTGGTCTTTGTGAGGGGGAGAGAGCAACAGAGAGCTTTATTGATCCTGACCTGTGGGCATATGGCCACCCCCATAGCAAGCAATAAAGTCCTTTGTGATTTATGCACCGAAATAATGATATGCTTTTTCCTGTTATACACAGATCACTTTTTTTAAAGATATTAGCATA
This sequence comes from Ursus maritimus, assembly GCF_017311325.1. Classification (NCBI taxonomy): domain Eukaryota; kingdom Metazoa; phylum Chordata; class Mammalia; order Carnivora; family Ursidae; genus Ursus; species Ursus maritimus. Next base: position 9,409,735 of record NW_024426663.1, read on the forward strand.
CTTGACCAACTCTAGTTCCTCATAGTCAGGTTTTCACTAGTGTATGATTTAATAATATATCTTCAGTTTTTTAAAACTAATATCAATATACAAAAGTTTGCATACCCTTTAAAAATATGTCTTCATAAATGTTACAGTATATATTTTAAACGATACTTAAAGTCTTTAAAATATCTTCCTGTGGGGGGCGCCTGGGTGGCTCAGTCATTAAGCGTCTGTCTTCTGCTCAGGACATGATCCCAGGGTCCTGGGATCTAGCCCCTCATCGGGCTCCCTGCTCGGTGGGGAGCCTGCTTCTCTTTCTCCCACTTCCCCTGCTTGTGTTTCCTCTCTCTGTGTGTCTCTCTGTCAAATAAATAAAATTTTTAAAAATAAAATAAAATATGTTACTGTGGAAAACTTTAAATGTAATAGAAAATAGAAAAGAATAATGAACTCCTATATGTCCGTTACTTCTCTTCAGCAACTTGTTTACATGGAGAAAATCTTACTTTATACTCTTACTAACTTCCTCTCCTCCATTTTAGTTTGAAAGAAGCAAATGACCTTTTTAGATGCTCATGTTTTTACCACAGTATAAAGCATAATTGTTTGAGCTCGGTGTTTTGATCCCATGTGATAGTCAAGAGCTAAAACAGCCATCCATTATATGGCTTTTTCTTGCCTTTCTTGGGAAATCCTAATAGGATGATGTGATCTTTCACAGAATTCCTAAAAAGGAATCCTATGTTAGGGATTTTTTTCTTTTTCATAAAAGTCTTTATAATTGTCTTGCATTTGTCTAAGGAGTAATTAACTCAATGAGTAACAGTGACAGAAATAATCCACAAAATAGTCACTCAAACTGTGTGGTAACATTTGATACTGAATAAAAATTGAAAGAAGAATAAAATATTTTTGACAAATATTAGAACTGTTAGAAATTACCCAGAATTAGCCTTGATTAATTAATAATTCTGAAGGAAAGTGGAAAATAGCAGAAGCTATTAATACAATTTGATTAATACAATTTGATATGGATGGAATGATTAATAGATGATTAATTAATAAAATTTGATATGGATAGAATTGATGAATAGATAAAATGTGCTTTAATTTCAAATGGGAAAGAATTGATACCAATACAAATAATTTTACTAAATGATGATTAAATAAAAGAAACAGTATATATAAAAAGTAATTATGTATCTAAATGATGTTAATGGAATTCCCTCCGTTGAAAATATTTTTTCAATCAAAATATGTCAACTTTGAAATAATTTTGATTCAGAGGCACCTGGGTGGCTCAGTCAGTTAACTGTCTGGGCCTTAATCTCAAGCTCAGGTCTCCATCTCCGGATTGTGAGTTCAAGCTCCATGTTGAGCTCCACACTGGGCATGGAGCCTAGTTAAAAAATATTTTTTTGCTATGAAATAATTCTGATTAAATGATTATATTTGAAACATCAGAATAAAAGTGAATTAGAATTGGATGCTCTTCAATTACACTTCTGCAGAAGTTTGAGTGGTAGAAAATGCTTTATCTCTGAAGATTTTTAAATTTCTGTAGAAAATGAGAGCCTTGCTAAAACTGAAAATAGTTATCTGTTCTTCATACCAATAACATTTCTGGACAATTTTGTCTCATTGACACCCACATACATTTTTCCTATCTGTGCTACCAAAGTTCTTCAAATTTCCTTGATATAGATATTAAAGAAATCTTGGGTTTTATTTCATGATCTTGTCACTGAGATTAGTTCTTTTCCAGCTGATATAGCTTTCATTTTAAATATCAGGATCATGGTGCTTTTTCCGAAGGTTACTCTGTTACAACAGGAGCCTCATTCTAATTATCTATGGAGGGGATGTTAATCTCACCCAAAACATGAAGAATTACAAGAAGCCAGGCTTCAAAGTCTCCTTCCATTGATACATCCTTAGAATAGTTTAACTTCATTTACTCACTTCCCACCTTAGTGTTATTTTTATCATATACTTTATTTCTTCATGTATTTTAAATGACATGTACCGTTATTGTTGTTTTGTAAAGTCAATATGCACTTACGTTTACCCATTTTCTTGCATTTCCATGTTTTCATATGAGATTACTTTCTTTCTTCCTGAAGAACCATATTTCACCTTCATTTTTGAAAATAAATGTTTCGTTGGGTCTGGAATTCTGTATTGGCAGTGATGTGCCCACCCCCAACCCTGCCACCCTGGCATTTAAAAGATGCCATTTGATTATCCTCGTATCTCTTACTGCTTGGTGGCTCTTAAGATTTTCTCTTTGTTTTTGGTTTTCAGACTTCTACTTTGATAGGCCTAGATTGGATTTTCATTACATTTATTTTGCTTGGTTTTCACAGAACAGCTTTAGTCTGCAGATTAATGTGTATCTGTTTGAAAATTCTCAGCTGTTGTTTCTCCCTTACTCTCTCTTCTCTTTTTGGGGGGGAGTGGGGAACAATGTATTAATTTACTCTTGCTACCTGGCAAATTACCACAAGCTTAGTGTCTTTAAATAATTCTATTTATTTCACAGTTCTAAGGTCATATGTCCAGAAGCCATGACTGGGTCCTCTGTTGAGTGTCACAGACTGAAATCAGGGTGTTGGCTGGGCTGCGCTCCTTTCTGGAGGCTCTGGGGAAGAATCTGCTTCCAAGTTCATTTAGGTTATTGGCCATTCAGTTGCTTTGGGATGTAAAAAACGAGGTCTTTGTTTCCTTGCTCGCTGTCAAGCTGTCAGCGGAGGACCAGTTTTAGCTCTTAGAGGCTACCCCCATTCTTTACTGCATGACTCCCTTTGTTTTCAAGGCTGGCAACAGATAATCACTCTTATGTCACATGCTTTGAATCTCTAATTCCAGAAAAATCCCAGTGATATATAAGGCTCACCTAGTTAGGCGAGGTTTATCCTCTCTCTTTTACAGTCATCTATTTCACATAACATAATTTAGTAAGGGGAGAAAATCTCATCAATGCATTGTCCTCAGAGTCATTCAGGCTTATGCAGTAGGAGGTGGGAATCTTAGGTGGCATCTTAGAATTCTGCCTCATGCCCGCTACAAATACGCCTTTTTGCTGTGTTTACTCACCATGTTTTTCAGTTCTAACATTTATGTTTTTGTAGGATCCAAACCCCTGGTGAAATTCCACGTCACTTAAAATATTTTAGCCATTCGCCCTCTATTTCCTGGAAATCATGAATCATTGCTGTTTTAAAGTCCTTGCTAGTAGGTGCCTCATGGGGATCATCCGTGAGTCTTACTTGTATTTGTTCTTCTCTTAATTATAAGCCAATTATTTTATCTCCCAATAAAATTTTACAATTGTCTATTTCTCTCTGTGTTTCAGCTTCATGTATTTTTTAGACTGTTACGTGCATACACACTGATAATTTTTACATCTTATTATTGACTTCTTCTCATCTTTATGAAAGTGTCTTTTTCCATTTCTGGTAATTGTCTTTGTCTTAACATCTATATTTTATTTTTTAATTTAAAAAAATTTAAAAAGTTTTTATCTATTTATTCATGAGAGACAGAGATACGGGGGTAAGCAGGAGGAGCGGGCTCCCCGCGGAGCAGGGAGCCTGATGTGGGACTCGATCCCAGGACCCTGGGATCATGACCTGAGCCGAAGGCAGACACCTAACTGGTTCAGCTACCCAGGTGCCCATTAACATCTACATTTTAAATAGTCACTTTAGGGGCACCTGGGTGGCTCAGTCCTTAAGCGTCTGCCTTTGGCTCCGGGCGTAATCCCAGAGTTCTGGGTTTGAGTCCCGCATCGGGCTCCCTGCTCCGCTGGGAGCCTGCTTCTTCCTCTCCCACTTCCCCTGCTTGTGTTCCCTTTCTCGCTGGCTGTCTCTCTGTCAAATAAATAAGTAAAATCTTTTATAAATAAATAAATAAATAAATAAATAAATAAATAAATAAATAATCACTTTAGCTTTCTCTTGCTGTTTCCATGTGTATCCCATTTGTATCATTTTATGTTCCAGCTATTTGTGTCTACATTTAAAGTGTTTCTCGTAGCCAGCATGTAGTATGTTTTTGCTTTTTCTTCAGTGCTGCTAATCTCTCTCTTTTTAAAAATATTTACTTATTTATTTGAGAGAGAGAGTGTGTGCAAGTGGGGGAGGGGCAGAGAGGGAGGGAGAGATTCTCAGACTCCCCACTGAGTAAGGAGCTGAAATCAAGAGTTAGATGCTTAACCAACTGAGCACCCATCAGCTAATCTCTTTTAATTGGAATTTTTTGACTACTGAAATTTATTGTAATTATTGATATAGTGGACTTAGATCTACCTTCTTTTTTTTTGTTATTCGAATTGAATATTTGAATATTTTACTATTTTGTTTTAATCTAACTTTTGGCCTTTTGGTTATATTACTTTGAATACGACTCCACAGTCCTTCAACCTTTCCAGGGCCTAATATCTTGTGATTCTACCATTTGCTCACTATAGCTTCTTCATATTTTCCTTTACCCCTTTGTCAGCCTAGGTTCTATTGTCTGCAACCATTTATTGTGCCTTTATCTTTTGTCTAACCTCCAGGTCCACTTTTCACTGTTCTCTACATTGCTTATTGTTCAAGGAGACTGAACTATAGGATGAGAGTTTCCTTGGCTTTTGACTGGGTTAATATAATAAAAGTTCTGGGAGAAAATCAGCTCAGGTCATGATCTCAGGGTTGTGAGATCAGACCCACGTCAGGCTCCTCACTCAGCGGGGAGTCTGAGATTCTCTCCCTCCCTTCCCTGCCCCTCCCCCCACATGCACAAGCCAAGGCTTTTCAATTTCTGAGGTTTTTTTCTTTTTTCTTACCTGGAATATACTTTTTTCAGATAACCACATGGCTCACTTCCTTACCTTATTCAAATCTCTGCTCAAATATCACTGCATCACTGAGGCATTCCCTAATCATGCTAAATTCACCTCTATAATCCTTATATTTTTTTCCTTGCTTTTTTTTCCCTCCAAGGTATGTGTCCATATGTGTTTCATTATAAAGTGGGTTTGTTTGTTTTTGTTTTTGTTTTTTAAATTACCTGTCTCATCCAAGTTATCTACATGATGGCAGGGATTTCTGTTGTATTGTTTACTGCGTTCTCCCAGCACCTAGAATGGTGTTTGGCACATGGGCACTAAAAAGAATATGGTGGAATGAATTAATTGCAATTTGAATATTTGGGTATTTCCATTTATTATTTAGTAGATCTAGTAATCACGTAACAACTGTCCCAAAGAAGCCAACATGATTTTGGATCACGATTTTATGAATCACTCAAATTCAAGTCATCTTCGTTTCCTCTTATTCTTTAACTAGTGACCTAGTTCGTATTTCTGAGGAATTTATTATTTTTTTTAAAGTTGGAATATTTTCAGTAGATTAATAAGTTGCTAACTACTCTCTGTAACACCAAACTCTGTTTAGTTCTTAGAACTAAATATTAGAAAATATTACTTATTCATCTTCTTTGATTTATCAACCCTACAACAACCCAAAATTTTCATTCAGGGCTACCTTGTGACTTTAATCAACTCTAGACTCTTGCCTTTGTAAGTCCCTTCCCTCACTTAAAAAAAAAAAAAAATTAGTGTACGACCTCATTGGTATGAAGACAAGTATGATCCCAGCTGGATTCATTATTATTTATTCATTATTATTCCATTCATTTTTCCTGTAATTTTAGGAGACACTAAAACTAAAACATTTAATTACGGGGGCCCTTAAAGTATTGTGGGCCCCAGGCATTGTGCCTATTTTGCCTAATAGATAACAGCCTTCATCATTATATGCAAAAGTCTTATATTTTTCTCATTGTTCCAAAACCTTCTATAGTTGGGTAACTGTCCATTTTTCAAGTCCCAGCTGAACATCCACTTTATTCATTATCTTAATTGTCCTCAATTTATACAGCTCTCCAACAATTGTTTGTGCGATTGAATGTAAATGACTTTGGTGAAATTTTTTAAATTAATAGAATTTATCCAAAGTGACTCTAGTTACACACACACACACACACACACATACACACACACATTTTGTTACATAAAATACTTAGGGCTTATCATTAATATTTCATTTCTAAATAATGAATGGCAGAGTTAATGTAAGAATATTGACTAATAATACTAGCTAGTATCCCTGTAGTTGTTGATTTTATTTTATTTTACAATAACAGGAGTTTAGCTTTATGACTATATTTCTAAAAGATTGTTTCTTATTTTCATTTTCCTAGGCATACTACAATTGTTCTTGCATTAAAGAAGGATTAACAACCTCAGATGATCAAGGTGATTTTATCGATGCTAGACCTGGGGCATGTGATGCAAAGTGCTATAAATTGCCTTTGTTCATTGCTTTTATATTCTCTACGATATTATTTTCTGTTTTTTCGGGTATACCATGCACCCTGAACATCCTTCGGTATGTATATATTATTCAAAATCATTGTTCATTTACTACACGAGAAAGCCAATTTTAAGAACATTTTAGAATATTGCTATAAATGATTAACTCTTTTGTTTCAAGGTAGCAACTGCAAGATAGGAAATTGCTATATTGTCAAAATTCATATATTTGCTTAATTCTCTGTTTTAACTAATTTTATTTGCTTAAAGTTTGTAATGGTCACATTTAGTTTTAAGTAAATTTAACTTACAATCTGGTAACTTCATATATAGGAAAATTGTTACACTGTCAAAATTCATATATATGTTTAATTTTTATTTTATCTAATTTATTTACATAAATTCAATATTTATTGAATATTTGCTTCTATAGTAACCAATTTGGCTATAAAAAAAATCAGTGTCATTAGCAAAGGAACATGATAACTTAAAAAATTTTAGAAAATCAGTACACAGATTTTTCTAAATTAAAGCATTTGCTATTTATTTGTTCTTTCTGAATATGTGAAATACATTTAATATTTCTTTTTATCATATTAGCAAAATAGTCTGTTATTATTTTCAATTTTTTTCAAGAGGCTAACATAATACTTTAAGTCATGAGGAGCAATTTGTTGTCTTCTAGGAAAGCAGACTAGAAAACATGAATAAATGTATGCAAAAACAATTCAGAGAACTTGGGAACATGTGGCTTCTGCTTTCAATTAACTTGCAATTTAGTTGGGAGACAAAAGTTGGACATATCACTACAGTGAAGCAGCTTTCTTATCCACTCATCTGTGTCTGGACTAAAATTACAGGGACCAGTAAGATATGTGCCTTGCCTTCAAGTTGCTTAGAGTATAATAGGGAGAGAAAAGCACATAAGTACAGTGGATACTTAGAGGTGCCTTGATTAAAGTTTGGAGAGATTGACCCAGGAAAAGGTGGAAGAAATGGTAATTTTTATCTAGGATGATTTGGAAATGCTTATAGAAGGTATGGTACTTGAACTGAGTTATGAAGATAAGTGCTTTGTCATCATGCAAGCAGATTAGAGGAAAGTTCTTAACGTGAAAATGAGCAGTGAGAATAGAGGCAAAAATATGTGAAATATCTTGGCAAGGAGTTTGTTATGACCAGAGTAGCATGATGGTAAATGGGACAGGGAAGTTTGTATTCCATAAGGGTCTGAGAATGGAAGGCTTTCTTTGCCATATTAACATGAATGATGTTATCCTGTATGCACCTGGAGGCCATTGAAAACAATAAACCTCCAAATTAAAAGTGACCAGCTATGCATTTTAAATAGAATAGTTTGAAGATAGTATAAAAGATGAAGCTGAGAGAAAAATGAGAGAAAAAGGAAGGTACTTAGGATACCATTTTTTAATTTAGTAGTGGTATTTAGAGATAGAGGTGATGGAATATATTTGAAAAACATTTAGTTTGGATATAGGGACAAGATTATTACTTTCATGTTCCTCATACAAAATATAAAAAGAATTAGGATTATGTGCAGATTTCTAGTCTAGGGAACTGAGTGACTGACAATGCATTAACTGAGATAGGAAATTCAAGAAGAGAATGCTTAGATCAAAGATAATCACAGTGTTAAACATGCCTTATGTAAAGTTATGTGAAACAGCCATATTTCCAGGAGTGAGATGAGACAGATGATAGTAATATTCCGGAAGTTTAGTTCTGAGTCTTTTCCCTTGTCCTTGTAACTATACAAAACAACAAGGAAAATAAATAAAATAAGGAAAATAAAACACACATGCATGTGTGTATATGCATGTACACACACATACACTAGAGTTTCCATGTAATTATGAAATAAATAAAAAAATCACAAAGTTGAAATTGCATGTAAGTATTGCCAAAGTTGAAGCAGAACTGGAAGCCAGCCTGTAGATTCACAAAGATGTTACAAAGACTGACATGAAATGTGGAGAGGCTCTCAGGATTGACAGATCTCCTATACCTCCAGCATATATTTCTGCTCAGAAGAAGGCCCCACCTTATAATGGAAGTTTTGGGTGCACAATCTGGGTAGATAAACCAAGGTAGAATCTCTCTGTCAAGAATGAGAAAAAAGGCTTGGAATATGCCCAGGAGGTCCAGACATAGCAGATCTCAAAAAGTGCCAGCAATATATACCTTCTATAACTGAATACATAACATTAGGAAACAAGAAATGTGAAGAGATGTCAGAAGCCCTTGGCCAGAACTGGAGAGGCAGAGGAGGTAGAACCACACATAGGAGTCATAGTTAAGTCCTCACCTATATCAACAGAGGAGATAACTTCAGTTTTGAAGCTGTTGAGCCCTGCCTTATGGTCCATTCTCACGACCTGCCTCTAATTTAAGAAAATTTGTCTCATTGAATTTTCTCATGAATAAGTGGAAAAGGAAAAGTTTCTGCCTGCATACAAAATAACTATAGTAAAAGAAATGAAAGTTATTAAACATTACTATACACCATGAAAATTCAATAGAATATTGTTCCTATGAATCAGATAAAAATATAAATGTAGCTATATGTAAGTTTAAGCTAAAAAAATTAAACAGTTATGGCCACAAAATGAGAAAATAGCTAGATGGATGAGGCTATGGAATGCAAACTAAAAGAACTAAGGAAAAAATTAAAAGGAAAAAATTCAGAAATGAGTTTTCATTTAATTTAGTTATAATTTATCATTTAGTTTTAAGTTATAAAGCACACAGGGAAGAAAAGACAACATAGAAACCAACTGTGGTTGGTGGGGGGCAGGGAATGGAGACTATGGAATAAAAATAAAAAGGTATTTAAGGAAAGGGACAAAAATAGAAGATGGAAAGGCAGATCGAACATACACATAATTGAAGTCCCCAAAGAAGAAAACCAAAACAATCCAACAATAAATATCTAAATCTCTGGTTAAACTATTGCAATAATGATATTTAATAAACACTGAACTAATAAGCAATAATAATAAATAATGAATATATATTGAAATATAAAAGATTTGCATTTACCTATTGAAATGGCACATCAAGTATCTAGGGAAATTGACCCAAAACAGTCAACACTGAGATATATAATAGTAAAATTGTTATATTTAAAGATGAAGAAATAGTCCTTTTGCCATCTAAAAAAAGAGGAAAGCAAAAAATATTGGCACTGGATTTCTAAACAGCAACATTCACCTCTAGAATAGAGAGACAATTAAAAGATTGCTGAAGAAAGAAAATATGAGCTAATTATTGCATTATCAACAAACTGCCCTACAATTATAAACAGTTTTGATGTGGCAGAAGCCAGGAAGTGTTGTTATGAGATACTTCTTAAGAATTGACATTAAGATGAGTTATAACTAGCCAAGATATAACGGGAAAACTTTGATAAAAGGTCCATTGGTGAGCATTAGCTATGTTAAACTAAACAGATTTAACTACTTATACTTAACTAAAGTGTTTTCTAAATATAATTAATTTATGCTAGAACTAAGACAAATACTAAGCTGAGTATAAGGGTGACACAATAGAATGCAATGTAATATGCTTTGATAAAGTGGAAATTATATAACAAAAACGGGGGAAGAAAACAGATCAAAAGAAGGACAAGCTTGTTGGATGACTAATAAATGGGGAGTCAAGGGAAGTCATCTTTACAGACATTTTACTGAAGCATAATGTATATTCAGAAGAGTGCACACTTGTATCACTGTCTGATGCATTTTTACAATGTGAAGACACCAGTGTAACTGCAATCCAGTTCAAGAAATCAATAATTATAAGTATTCCAAAAGTCCTTCCAATAACTCCTTTCTTGTCACCAAGTCCTTCATTCATTAAGGTGACAACTATCCTGACTTCTATGCTGAATAGGTTAATCTGTTCTGTTTGTACTTTATGTGTATAGATTATGGCACATCGTCATTTGTGTCTATATTGTGTTACTTCACAATGTTCTTCCAAGAGTCAATATTGTTGTATACAAAAGAAATTTATTTCTGTTGCCCTATAGTAGTGCTGTCCGATCATGTTTTCCAAAATAATGAAATGTTTTATGTATCTGCTGTCCAAAATAGTAGTCTCTCTCCACATGTGCATGTTGACTTTTGAAATGCAGCTAATTGTGAATGAGGCACTGAACTTTAATTTTTTTTTTTAAGATTTGATTTATTTATTTGACAGAGATAGAGACAGCCAGCGAGAGAGGGAACAAGCAGGGGGAGTGGGAGAGGAAGAAGCAGGCTCATAGCAGAGGAGCCCGATGTGGGACTCGATCCCAGAACACCGGGATCACGCCCTGAGCCGAAGGCAGACGCTTAACCGCTGTGCCACCCAGGCGCCCCTGAACTTTAATTTTTATTTAGTTTAACTGACTTAAATTAAAATAGGCACAAATGGCTAATGGTTACCATATTGTATAGCATGGTTTATAGTAGTCCATTGTATGAATATACTAAAATTTGCCCATTTGTTCTCTAGTTAGTGTTTTCAGTTTAGGGCTGTTAGGATTGCTATTTCCACGAACATTTTTTACTTGTCTTTTGGGAAAGATATGAATACATTTCTATCGAATACGTATATAAACAACGTAATTGCTGGGTCATAGGGTTTACATACATTCAGCTTTTTAATTTTTAAGTGTTTGCACAAATTCATTCTTCCAGCAGCCTGTTATTGTTTTTTTAACTTGAACAATTTTGATGGGTGTGTGTTAATATTTCATTGTTTCTAATTTCCTTATTCAGAGGACTGATATGATTGAACACATTTTCCTGTACTTATTAGCCATGTGAACATGCGATTTTGTCAAATATCTGTTCGGTTCTTTTGTCTACATTGGGCTGTCTGTTTATTATTAATTTTTTTGGATTATTTTCTATATTGTTTATATACCCCAAGTCAGGAATTACTTATCGTATATATTCATAACAAATATCTTTTCCAACTCAATGGCTTGCCTTTTCAGCTGTGGTAATGTCATCTTTTGAGGGAAATAAATTTTCGATTTTAATGTACTGTTCAAGAAATATTTCCCTAAGCAGAATCATGAGGACATTTACTGTTATTTTAATAAAAATTATAAAATCAATAATTCAGCTGGAAATTTTTAAAATATAATGTAGAAATCCAATTTCATTCTTTTTTTATATGAATACTAAGAGACTCCCCCCCATTTACTTCAAGGCTATACTTACCCTGTAACAGTGTACAAGAGGCTGTCTATATGTGGACCTACTTCTGTATCTATTCTGTTCCATTGGTTTATTTATGCATCCTTGCACCGGTATTACACTGTCTTTATTGTTGTACAGTTATTGTGAATATTTGTATCAGTCTTTGTTTTAAGTCCATCTTCGAGACTTTCTTGGCCATTCTTGTATTTTGAGGTGATTGAAATCTAACTAGTCATGTCTATAATAACATGATGAGATTTTTAAAAAAGATTTGTTTATTAGAGAGAGAGAGGGAGCACTGGGGGGAGGGGCAGAGAGAGAATCTTCAAGCAGACTGCCCACTGAGCAGGGAGCCCAATGTGGGGATCGATCTCATGACCCATGAGATCATGACCTGAGCCAAAACCAAGAATTGGATGCTTAACCAACTGAGCCACCTAGGCACCCCTAACATGATGCAATTTTAAACAGAACACCCTCAAATCTATTTGAGAGAATTGCTATACTTATCATACTGAGTTTTTAAATCAATCAATGAGGTATAATTCCTTCATTTATTTAAATTTATTTCTTGCAGTAATTTTTCATAATTTTCATTTTCAAGATGGAGGTTTTTTATGTCCGTCATAGATTCAGTCCTAGGTAATTAATGCTTTTCATACTTAGTATAGCATAGTATAGTATAGTTGTTTATTGTTGGTATGAAGAATGCAATTCATTCTTGTGCTTTGATCTTGTATTCTGTGACTATGCTTATATTAATTTCTAGTGGTTGGTTGGTAATTTAACTTCAGATTTTCTATGTACATAATCCTGATCTGCAAGTAATGATTTTTATTCTTTTCCAACCCTTATAACTTTTTTTCTTGCCTGATTAAGTTGTCCTTTACAGTGCTGAATAGAAGTAGTGATAGTTACTATCCTTATTTTTTATGTGCATTATGGTGATGGCTTTTGATATTTCAGTGTGAGATATGAAATTTGCTGTAAATTTCACAACTAAGTGTGGTATTGATACCGTTTTTCAGAATAAGCCAGTTTTTCTTTCATTCCTCATTCACTAAGTCTCTTTTTCTCTAAGACTTTTTTTAATGAATAAAATTTGAAATAATTTGATGCATATATTGAAATGATCACAATATCACATTTCTACTTTATTTTAGGAATAAATTGGTCTTGGTCAGTTGCTTTATTCATTTTCCTAATATTTTGTTTAGTATTTTTGCATTTGTCTTCATGACTAAGATTACCTTATAATTTTCCCTTCTTAATAATCTGCTCGTCGGGTTTTGGTCTTAATGCTGTTCTGGTCTCATGAAATGAGTTGGGAAATATTTCCTCTCTTCTTTGTATCTGGGCTATTTTATGAAGGCGTGGTTAAATTTTTTTAAATTAAATCTTTGGAAGAAATCACTTTTGTTGTCACTTGGGCATGGAAATTTCTTTGTGGAGTTTTAAATTAAAAATGGAATGCCTCGTGTGTGTGTGTGTGTGTGTGTGTGTGCGTGTGTGTGAAAGAAAGTGAGAGAAAGAAGCTAATGAATCTTTTCACTTTAAATTTTTAATTTGCATCATTTCACTTTTATGTTTATTATATTTTTATTTTATTCACATATATCTTCTGTATATTAATATATATTCCTTTTCTTTTTTAAAAAATATTTTATTTATTTATTTATTTGAGAAAGAGAGCACAAGCAGGGGGAGCTGCAGGGGCAGAGGGAGAAGCAGACTCCCCATTGAGCAGGGAGCCCAACTTGGGGCTTGATCCCAGGACACTGGGATCATGACCCGAGTCAAAGGCAGATGCTTTGACTGAGCCACCCAGGCGCCCCAATATATATTCCTTTTCTGTCCAGATGTAAATACAGCTGCATTCCAAAAGTCTTAATATGTATTTTTCTCATTCTTTCTACTCAAATATGCCTTTTGATGTTTTTTATTTTAGCCATATGTTTTTTAAAAGTGTATTGTTTAATTCCTAAACATTTGAAATTTTCATTATATTTTGTTATATATCTTATATTTATATGTAATATAAACATAATTAATATTCCATTTATTTTTATTTGGAGTCCACTGTGTTCAGGGAACATACTTTCATGTGTTCTTCCTTGAAAACTTCTTTGGACTTGCAAATTATTTAAGATCTTTGTTTATGATGGTGCATTTTTCCATTATTATATCATTTTGCTGTATATATTTTGAGACTATATTAGTTGAAAACAAATTTCAAATTGCTACAACTTCTTGCTTTATTGATCCTTTAGCCCTTGAAATATTCTAATATTCTTTTTTTACCTCTAATAACTTATTATCTTAGAATTACTTTTTCTCACTTGAATATTGTTTTATCAGCTATATTTCCATTAGCATAATATACACTTTTCCATTCTATTACTTTCAATCATTCTCTGATTATACATATTTAAGGTATATCTAGTAAGCAGTCTATAGTTGCCTTTAAAAAAATCCAGTCTAACCTAGACTATATAGACTATTAAATTAAAAATAATTGCTGATATGTTTGGATTTTGGTCTCATTTTAGCATTTGCTTTAAATTATTTTCTACTTGTTCTTTTAGTTCTTTACTTCTTTTGCATTGATTATTTTTAATTTTCATCATTTTCCCTTTATTATTTTGCTAATTATGTATTATTTTATTCTTATATTAGTCAAGACATTATAAGAGTATATGTGGTTCATTAGAGTCAAATTAAATTAGTACTTTTGCCACTTCTGGATAATTCAAGGACCTAAGAATACTTTAACTCCATTAACTCTCTTCCAGACTTTTGTTATTGTTGTCATATATTCCGATGCTACACAAATTTTACAACCTAAAAGATGTATATTTATGTATATTATGTATATTTAATATCATACTATCAGAATCTCTTTATATTTTCCTGCATTTTTTGCTTTCTTCAGAGATCATTTCTTTCTTCAAAAAAAAAATTTCTTTTACTGTGGGTCTGAGGGAAATGAATTTTGTTCATTTTTTGTTTGTTTAAAAATTTCTTTATTCACCTTTATCATAAAATTATAGTTTGGCTGCTTATGGAATTTCAAGTTTGGTGGTAATTTTAGTACTTTAAAAAGAAATATTTAGTGTTCCCGATTTCTATGAGAATGCTTTATTACTATTCCTTTGAATGTAATATGCCTTTTCTTTAGATGTTTTTAACATTTTTCCCTGTCTTTGGTTGTCAGTAATTTTTCTATGATATGTCTTAATATGATTTTGTTTCTGTGTGTGTGCCATGGAGATTTAAAATTTTTTTATGGCTTTAAAAGACAGACTTGTTGTCTTTTCCTGTTATCTATTATGATGGTAAGAATATTAGTTTGCTAGGCTACCATAGAAAGGTACCACAGGATGGGTGTCTTAAACAACAGATACTTATTTTCTCACAGCTCTTGAGGCTAGAAATCTGAGATTAAGGTGTGGGCAGTGTTGGTTCCTTCTGAGGGCTTTGAGGGAAGATCTGTTCCAGATCTTCTGGGCTTGTAAATGGCCATTTTTGCTCGAGTCTTTACATTGTCTTTTCTCCATACATTTCTGTGTCCATCTTTTCTCTTCTAATGAAGACACCAGTCATATTGGATTAGGCCCACACAACTGACCTCATTTTAACTTAATTACTTAATTACCTCTCTAAAATCCTGTCTCCAATATGATGGCATTCTGAGGTACTAGGGATTAGGATTTCAGCATCTAAATTTTGGAAGGAACACAATTCAGCCCATAGCAGTAACAAACCATCCTAAATTTATCACTTAATGACAACAGTTTATCTTTCTCTCTCATGGTTCTGTGAGTTGACTGCACTCAATAGGGTAGTTCTTGATTGAGGTTTCTTGTGAGCTTGTGGTCAGATGCCACATGACACTTAGTCATCTGATAGTGTGATTGGGCTGGATTTCCAAGACCACTGACAATTTAGGCTAACTGTTGCTGGGAGCCTAGCTAGGTTGATTGACCATAAGTAAACTCTTTGTGTGACTTGTACTTCTGCTAACAAAGTACAACATTTCCAAAAGCGAACACCCAAAGTCCTAGTGTTCTAAGAGACTCAGGCATAAGCTATAAGGCAGAGGTAGCAAGGCTTTATTTAACTTAGGCTAGATGCCCAAGAATGTCACTTTTCTGCATTCTATTAGCTAAAAAAAGTCATGTTTCAGGAAGAGGATCACTAGGTTCCACTTTTTGATGTTAGAAACAACTAGCAAGTACAGAAAAGAAAAAAAAAGGAATTGATACCTGTCATCTTGGGTGATTATCTACCACAATATCTTTCATTGATCTAGGAAAATTCTTAAGTATTCTTTCTTCAGATATTCCTCCTGCCCCATTCTTTCTCTCTTCATCTTTGGGATCTTAATAACATATATCATAAACCTTTCTCCGTATCCATGTGTCTTTTTCTGACTTTTGCTTTCTATTTTCATTTGTTTTTATGCTCTGTGCTTTAGACTGAAGTTTTTTTGCTTTTCTAATTTTTGATGTATTAATCTTTTTCCCATTTGCTTTTCCATTTACGTACACTCAAGTTTACTAAGTATATCTTCATCTGTGTCTAATTAGCTATTAAATTCTCCTACTGAGTTCTTAAATCTAATTCATGTATTTTTCAGTTATAGAATTTCATTTCTTTTTAATAGATACTAGTTCTCTGATAAAGTCCTCTCATCATTTGTTTTCTAGTATATATTAATTCCCCATATCTAAAATCTCTGTTAGGTATCTAGTATCTGAATATTCTGTAGAAGTATTATATTGTATTTTTTTCTCCAGCATATAAATTATAGTTCCTGTAATTATTTTTAATCATATGTGAGATTTTGTGTACCAAAAACAATAGAGGCTATAGACATTAATAACTCCAAAAAAATTTTTTTACAATAGTTTTATTTAGATGTACAGAATCGGGACAGTTACCTGTAATCCAAACAGAAATTTAGTTGGTTTGAGGGTAAGTTTAAGTCTCTAAAAGACCTTATCAATTTCCAGATTGCCCTTTATTCTAGGGCATAGTCTTTCGAGAGGTCCTGATTGAAAGAAAGTTAAACATAGGATCTTTCATTCTTGGTGAGATTTGAACTCCAGTATTTATCTTTCAGTTACAATAAAACTTCCAAGAAAAATATTACCAGTTCTTTTTATGTTGTATTGGAAATAATAGCTAATACATTTAGTTAAAAGTTCATTAAGCTCCAGGATATAAAAAATAACATATACATAGAGCTACACACCCTCATGCGCACGCGCACACACACAAATTCAGTTAAAAATAATTTTTTAACCTACATTAACTGAAAAATGAAAACAGATTAAGGTCAGTAGTCTGGTTAACAGAAATAAGTCAATGTCATTTTCCTGGTTTTAATATTATGTAATAGTTATATAACGTTTCGTCATTGGGGGATGCTGGGTAAAGGAACACATGGTACTTTGTACTATTTTTGCAACTACCTGTGAGTTTCAAAAATAAATAATTTCAAAATAAAAAGTAAAAAAACAAAATGAAACACACACACACGTGAATGTCACAAAAGCAGACTGACTTAACAGCTGGGAAAAATATATCCCATATTATGGATTTCTGAAGACTGAACATCACCAATATATCAGTTCTCCTTAACCTAATTGATAATTTTACTGTGATCATGAAAATACCAATATAATTATTGAACTTTAAAACCTGATTCTAAAATTGTTAGGGAAAAATAACGAGAGTAGCTTGGGAATCTTAAACAAAGAAACACAATAATGGAGGCTTAACCCCATAAGCTAAAAGCACCATAAAGTTTTAATTATTAAAACAATATGGTATTGATTTATGAATAGAATGACAGTAAGTCTAGAAATAGATCTCAACTCATGGGAATTTCATATAAAATGAAAGTGAAATCTTAAAGAAGTGAATCAAAGATAGATCTTTTGGAAAGTGGTTTGAGTATAAAGAGATAGACTTCAAGGGGAAAAAAAATATATTTGGAGCCCATATAACACACTGGGAAAACCTAACATGGAATAAAGATTTAAATGTAAAAAAAATTAAGCAATACAATGCTAGAAAAACAAATAGACCAATTTCACTATGATCTTTAAAAGAACAAGGTATTTCCAACTACGACTCAAAATCTAAAAGCAGGAAAGATTGATATAATTTACTCCATTAAGTTAAAAATAATAACCAAAGTCAAAACATTTCTGCACAATGAAATATAATGCAACTGAAAAAAATGAATAGGGAGGAGCTCTATGTTCATGTAGGAAAGGATCTTAAGAATGCACTGTTAATGAAAAAATCAGGTACAGAACAGTGAATATAGTATGCTACTTCCTGTGAAGAAAGAATATAGAGATATGCATTTACAATTATTTGTATTTGCATAACGGAACAGTAGATATAAACAAAAGAGAAATTAAAATGGTAACCTAACGGTAGCCCAAAGGGATGAGGTAGAAGTGGAGGCAGATGAAGGCAGAGGCAGAAACAAGCAAGTTTCTCCAGCATATTCTCTTTATATTGTTTTGCTTTCCAAAGCATGTAACTATACTACAAATTCAACAAATAAAGTTTAATTTAAAAATACAATAAGATTCAGAGCCAAAGACATAAATTGTGAAATCACTGGCAAATAAATGATAATTAAAGTCAAGGAAGAGAGGGGTAGGATGGAGAAGTTTGTATCAGGCCAATGGCCCTACAGAGGGCAACTAGAAAAGCTGGGTTAATGATAAAAATCATGTATCTCCAGGCAGAAAATGGCAAAGGACTAGAGGGATTAAACTTCCAGAGAGAGCAGAAGTTTTTAGAGGTGAATTGGAGATCTAAGGCTCTCCCTGAGTTTCTTGCCAATTCTTGATAAAGGCTAGATGCTGACAGTCTGGACTAGGTCCAGGTAGAGGGTCACTGCTGGGGGCAAGCAAGCTGGCAGAGTTTTGGGTGATCACATGGGACTGAGAATGATAAAATTATTTTTTCTCTGGAGAAATTTGTTAAAATCTGAGATGTGTGAGGCTGAAGTCTAAACAGAAAAGTACCATGACTTGTCTGTATCTCCCCATCAAGGTGCTCATTAATAAAAATAAGTAAATAAAATAAAAATGGTAAAATACATCAGAAATTTTTATATGTAAATGGATTAAAATCAGGTTTACAAGTTTAACCAAATTAAAAAAAATAATAGTTGAAGGTAAAGGAAAAACAAAGAAATAACTAAAGAAAAAGAAAAGAAAAAATAGTTCTTCAGTTCTTTCCCTTCCATCCCACATTTTAAAAAAATGTTTGTCTTCTCAACTGTGATAGTCACCACAGGTTCAAGCAAGAAGGTAGATGAGAACTTTTAAGAAAAGCATAAAAGAAAAGAGAGAGAAAAGTGTCCAGTTCCCTGCTGCACTGTTGGATATGGGACGGTGGCAAGAAAAACAGCAGGAAAAAAAAAGGTTTTTACTAATAAGTATTCAATTATGGTTTTAAAACACGCTGCAAAGAAAATGCAAGGAAATGAAATGAGAAAATTATAGGACAATCTAACTCAGTCTGAGGATTCAGAGAGGGTGTTTCTGAAGAACTGACTTTTAAGCTGAGCCCTAAAGGTTAGGGGCTGAGTATTTCATACAGTGGCAACAGAAGCAAAGATTCGGGGGAAGCCGCTTCGTAAGATTGTTGTGTTATCAAATGTCATGAACAAGGAGGGTGCTTAGGCAAAAATGCGGTGTGAGGTGGCGTGCCATGAGACCTGTGCAATCAGGCTGACCCTTGAAAAGTTTTCCGCAGTTCTAGATGTTATCATAAGAACAAGGGGAAGCTGTTGAAGGATCCTAGTGGGGGCAGTGAAATAATCAGAATCTCAGAGGTAAAAAAAAAAATCACTTTGGCTGTTCTGTGGAGAGTGGACTGAAAGGATAAGGATGGTTGTTAGGAGATAAATTAAGAAGTTACTTCGTTTCTTTAAGGAGTGAGGTAGAGCCTTGGAATAGGCCAGTGGTCTTAGAGATTTATGTATATTTTTAAATCAGAGAAAGAGATATGAAAAAGCCGTATTTTAAAAATGACAGTATTTGGTTATTGAATCTGGCCAACGAAGAAAAAAATGGTATCAAGGATGCCTCTTTTCACATTTTGGACTTGAACTTTGCATGACAGTGGATGGCAGTTCCATCTCCTGTGACAGGGAACACTAGGGAAAGAGCAGCTTTTGTGCACCACAGGAACTTCAGTTTAGAACTGATGTCTTTTAAGAAAGCCATGGAGTGAAAATATGAATTTAGAAGTCCTAGGAGATAGTGGAAGCTGCCTTTTTACACTTTGGAAGAGTACTAACAAATTTTTTGTTTATTCCATGAAATTCTTAAATCATCCTCTCATAGCCTTACTTATTAGACAATGTACAAAAAATATTCACTTCATTGTTATATTCGCTGTATATTTTAATACTCATTTTTCATTAAATATTTTGAATACATATCTATTATTTATTTTGTGCTGCTCATTTAAATGATTATGGAAAATCTGAGGAATCATTACTCTTTTCGTCTTATTTTGCATATCAGAAAGATGGTTCTAATCAAACTGAAGATACATAAATACATCTTAACGATTATACTTATGAGTTATGATCAGCTCTATCTATGCTTCAGAAAGCAGCGATAAGCCATGTAAGAAGCTACCTGTGCTAACTGAAGCAGAACACACAATTACAGTTAGGCATATTATTCATATTTGCACATTATACCAAGACCTGTACCGAAGTACGGTTCTACAATGTGACCCTTTCTTTTTCCTCCCTTAAGAATCCGCTCATTATAGAAGGGTAAAGTATTTTTTTATTTAAAAATGCCATTCTCTTTTGAGGATTGGTTAATTTGTTTTCATTTTCTTAGTAGTAAGCATCTGAGGAAAGAATATATATTCTCACCAGGTTGATATGGTAGAATTACCTCACTTTTTGTAAAATAGTCACAAAATATTGTATGTATGCTACATTTTAATAAATTGGGTCAGTTTGGATGAAAATATTGGTCATACTAGTTTATTGTTCAAGTTCTAGAACAAGAAAACAAAGGGTAAGCATAGAGTTTAATTAGAATAAAATGTAGCTCTTATTTTTTTACTTCCTAATATGTTCAAAGGTTGATTATATTTTATTGTATTTTCATTTTCCAAACTAGTACGTGGCGTTATGCATTTTTTAAACAAATACTTGCTTTGACCAATAAATACAGAGAGGTTCTTTTTTTTTTTTTTTTTTAAAGATTTTATTTATTTATTTGACAGAGATAGAGACAGCCAGCGAGAGAGGGAACACAAGCAGGGGGAGTGGGAGAGGAAGAAGCAGGCTCATAGCGGAAGAGCCTGATGTGGGGCTCGATCCCATAACGCCGGGATCACGCCCTGAGCCAAAGGCAGACGCTTAACCGCTGTGCCACCCAGGCGCCCCCAGAGAGGTTCATTTTTTTTGTATTTGGGAAAGTTATTTTTTGTTTATTTTAGGTTTTGAATAGTGAGGGTAACAGTCAGAGGTCCAATAGGAAAGAGAAGGCACACTTCAATTAGGACAATTTGAACAAGGTTGAAGAACGTGGCTGTTTGAAATGTGGGTGGAATATAAGAAATCACAGGGTATAGCATAGTACCTCTGGTCTGTTACTACTTGGCCACAGGAAAACAGGGGTAGGAAGGAGAGAGACCTGTAGAGGGGACTGCTTTGCCTACGGACCCAGTCAACCTGATATCACTCTGCAGGGAGAGAGCCTGAGCGTGAACACCTTGACCTCACTGTCCGTCCTCACTCTGGAGCACCCAAATCACAAACCCTAACTGGAAGACAGAAAGCAAGAGAGCATAGGGATATAGTACATTAGGTCAGCCTCCCAAGACAGAGATAAAGGTAGAGTAATGTAGGCAGTGGATCTCACAGGGGCAAAAAGGAGAAATCTAAAAGAGTGGGTATGCACCTCAAAATGGAAGAACATAAGTATGAAAGTTAGTGCTAAGTCTTTTCAGCAAAGGAAAAAAGAGGCTGGGGCAGAGGGTTTGGTCCGTAAATGCTTCCTCCTTGTGAAGAGCAGGAAGCTTTGGAATCAGTTGGTGAGGGGCAGGGTATAAAGAAATCGATGGAGTGGTGCTTCTTTAATTCACCCAGAATGAACTCTGTCAACTAGCTAAAGATTCTTGGTTTAATTAACACACAGGAAAAAAAATAACCTTGAACCTAGCAAACATTCTCTATTGCTAATAATAATGATGTTTTGGTAATATCATTACTATCTGCTTGCAGGATTGTATCAGACAATCATCGTTCCTTGGCCCTGGGTTTGACCTATGTGATTTTGAGAATGTTTGGTATGGACTTTTGGCAATCTTTTATTACACTGAATTGTTCATTTTTTGATATGTGTGTCTACATGTATATTTGGAATGTCAAATAATGGTTAACTGATACAAAACAAGTGACTGGGGGAGTTGCTTTGGAGAATTTAGGAGACAATATTTATGTAAAAAGACAATACCGAATGCAAAGCCCATCCTGCCATATAAAATATGTATTATAATTATATTTGATTAGACAGGACAATGTTTGATTAGAGGTATATTCATCAAGCTCATACAAGTAGTTTGGTAAGCTGAAACAAAACATATAACCACAGGATTGCTTGCATGTTTGGGAAGTCATTAACCTAAACTAGTGCTTTTAAACATTTTCATTACCAAAGACTCTGAATCGGATGTTTTCAAGGATTTATAGCCAAAGAAAAAATTGGTCTTGCTGAGGGTAATGCACTGTGTACTTCAGGCTTTCTTAAAATAGCAAAGGTTAGCTTTCAAATCTGCATTATGACTATATTAGCACCCCTGATTCAAAAGTTGATGAAAAATATTAATGGGGCAAGGAAACAAGATTGAACTGGATTCAGACTGAAAGACATATGATAAATGGAGTCAAGAATGTAGAAAAATTTAAGTGTGGTTTTGATGAGGACCAGAGAAATAATTCTATAACTGGATCAATATGTGGGGTTAAAATTGCTTTTTTAGTCAGGAAAAATTAGAGCATATTTTTATGTGAATAATGACCCACTAGATAAGGGCAGATTTTTTTAAAAAAAGATTTTATTTATTTATTTCAGAGCGAGAGAGAGCATGAGCCAGGGGAGAGGGAGGAAGGGAGAGGAAGAAGGAGGCTCCTCGCTGAGCAGGGAGCCTGATATGGGGTTCCATGTGGGGCTCCATTCTGGGCTTGATACCAGGACCCTGGGATCCTGACCTGAGCCAAAGGCAGACACTTAACCTTAACTGACTGAGCCACCCAGGTACCCCAAGGACAGCTTTGTAATGGAAGAAAGAACATGAGAAACAAGAAGTATAGAAATAGTTTCTGCATCAGAAAGGAAGCCAGGGAGACTAATACATTTTTGATGGAAGAGGGTGGAATATGATATTTTAGATACAGACTGGCTCTATATCTAACAGGATTTTGCCAACAGAGAATTTGCAGCAGAGAGTAGAGATTATCTGATTTACATTTAAAAGATAACTCTACTTCTGAGGGAGAAATACTTACAGAAGATAAACGTGGAGGGAAAAAAAAGGCTTTTGCTGAAGTCTAAGTCAGAATTATATTAAATTGGATTCTGGAGGTTGTGAAAGAGAGAAATCAACATATCCAAGATATGTCTGGAGTTAGTGTCACAGAAACTTATCATGGATTGGAAAAATATGATGGAAAATAGGAAAAAAAATGAATAGCAGGCCTAAGTTTTTCGCCTTGAACAATTAGAAACAGAGTGCCAGCACTCAATGAGCCTGGGAAAATTGGTGATGGGTATGATCTTTCACAGGAATCAAGAGTCATGGAGCATGAGGGCCCTGAGAGAAGGAAGTTGGTTAAGACATGTTAGCTCTGAGATCCTTTTTTGTGGCTTTTTTCCCCCCTAAGATTTTATTTTTAAGTCATCTCCACATCTAATGTGGGGCTCAAACTCACAACCCCAAGATCAAGAGTCACATGCTCCACCAACTGAGCCAGACAGGCTCCCCACTGGCTTTTTTTTTTTTTTTTTAAGTGACTTTCAATTCAATTTTAGCTGAAATTGTTGCTGAACAGGTGTTGTCTCTGAGAGCATATAGAGATTTACCTCAGGCAACACAGAAGCCGTCCTCTGGATTTAGGGGTTGCTACAAACATACAAAACCATTTACATTTTCAGTTATTTCTCACAATATCTTGATAACAGATGTACATTGCATTACAAAACTAACTTTTCATTGATTGAAAATTTCACAATTTGAAGTCTTTGGAGGTACACTGAATTCACAAAAATAATTTTTAATATCTCCCTTTTAAATACTTTCTCCTAAATTTCTAATTGAGAAATTAAAAGTTTTGAGATGTCCACTGCATAACAATATGTACACCATTCTAAAAATATCAAAGATACTAATTTTTTATGCCTGCAGAGATAAGGATTTTTTAAAAATACAGTTACAGTTTCCAGTTATTAATAATCCTATTTATAAGCAAATTCTTAGCTAATTTTAAATGATATATTTAAATGTAATGATGACTAAATGTGTGTTTAATTTTAGAATAAAAACATTCTTATCTGTACCTGTAGTATTTTCATGGAGAATTTACAATTACTGCATTTTTCATAGGGACTATACCTGGACCAATACTTTTTAAAATGGCAGGAGCCACTTCTTGTATCTTTCGGGGGACTGAATACTGTGGAAAGACAGGACGTTGTTGGATCTATAATAAGACGAAAATGGCCTACTTTATGGTAGGAATATGTAAGTAATACCTATTGAAGAAATATAGAAAAATATAATTGTTTTAAAAATGTATAGTTGTTTATAGTAATGTGCAGTAATAATAAATTGTGAACAAATGGATACTTTGATGATTTAAGAAGACTTATTATATAGAAAATATTTTAGATGGGGTGCCTGGGTGGCACAGCGGTTAAGCGTCTGCCTTCGGCTCAGGGCATGATCCCGGCGTTCTGGGATCGAGTCCCACATCAGGCTCCTCCGTTGTGAGCCTGCTTCTTCCTCTCCCACTCCCCCTGCTTGTGTTCCCTCTCTCGCTGGCTGTCTCTATCTCTGTCAAATAAATAAATAAAATCTTTAAAAAAAAAAAAAAGAAAATATTTTAGAAACTAAAGTTCTATAGTTTTTATATGACTGTTTGAGTCATTCCATTAAATACACAATTGTTTTATGTTATTCCTGAATAAGGGGTGGTAATTAGCAAAATTTCAATTTAGGAAACAATTTTGTCCATATACTTATACGACCAAGTTGCTTGACCTTGTGACCATTTCCATAGTAAAGGATAGGATAAATAAAAAAATGTTTTTCACACCCCTAAAGAACATCAAGATACTCTTACCCTACTTACATGTAAGTTTCACTGTTTCTTTTGCTTAATGATATAACAATCGACATAGCAAGCATTCATTATTAGTTGAATAAAAGAGATATGGGGAACTGGGATATTGTAGTTGTATGAGCTATGGTCAGTGTTGAGAAAATTTAAATATGCTTGTATTTGAAAAGTTCAATAGATCTTCCTGGATCTCAATTTATTCATCTGTAAAAATGAGGATGCTGGACTACATAATTTCTGAAATTTTTATCGGTACTAACATTCAGTGATTTCATTGCATAGATGTTGTTGGTGTGATAAATATTTAAAAGAGTTTATATGTTTTGTGATTTTAATGAGTGGGTTCATTAATTCAAAGAAACACATAATAATAGACTCTAATATTTAACAGTAACAAATACCTCTGTGAGACAGTATACAGTGGTACCTTGTAATTCAAAAGTCCATTATCCAGTAAGCTTAGTCTATATAGAACACTGGGTAAAGTACAATTTTAAAAAACAATTACAAAGTAAAAAAAAAAAAAAAAAAGACATTTAAGTAGTCAAAATTAATTTCTGAGAGATAATTAAACAAAACTAGGCATTGTTCATAAGTAAGTCCTCTTAAGACACTGCTGAGCCTTTTAATTTTTATTCTAGTTATAACTGTAGCACGCTTAATCTATTTTCAAACACAGCACGTAATTGAGAAAGCTGGTGAACTGCTAGAGATCCTGCTAAGGAGCTACTAAAAGGAGAAAACAATAATAAAGAAATAGGGAATTACATCGGAAAGGACAAACACAGGAAACTATAATAGGAATATGCTTTTGTGCTAATTTCGTGTCAACTAGTCCATTTTAAAGTTCTGACCATCGAAAGAAATAATGAAAAGATAGCTGCAGTGTAGAAGGTAAATGTGAAAAAGAACTAATGTCCAAAGTATATAAAGAGGTCCCATAAATCAGTAATAAACAAAGGATGGGCAATGGAAAAAATAGACAAAGGACTTGAAAGAACTCTTCACAAAAGTGGTTAATCAAATAGTAAATAATGGCTTGGATAAATTGTGATAAAATCAACAATGGAATAGTATACAACAATGAAAGTGAAAGCTACACAACTGCATAAATTACGGAGGAATCAACAAACATAATGATGAACGAAAGAAACCAGAAACAAATGATTATGCAGTGTATGATTCCACTTACATAGTTTTGACCTGTTATAAATATAGTTCAAGAGCAAACAACACTAACCCTTGGGTTAGTGACTTCGAGAAAACACAAAGGAGGGCTTCTGAGGTGTTGACAATGTTTTGTTCGTGATCCAGATGCTGGTCACACTGTGTTTAGTTTGTGAAAAATGTATCAAACGGTACTCTTTTTTAAAAAAAAATTGAGATGTAATTAAGATACAATTAGCATAAATCTCAGGTGTTTAGTTTGATGGCCTTTGATAATTGAGTGCACCTGTGGAAACAGAGCCTCATCCAAGCTGTAGAAATTTTCCCCCTGTCCCTTTCCAGTCAATTTCCTTCCTCTACAGATAAACCTCTTTCACATTTCTATTACAATACATTGGTTCTGCATGTTCTAGCAATTTTTGCAAGTGTAATGAAGTATATACAGTTTTTTTTCTTTTTTCTGTATTGCTTCATATGCTTTGGGGAGATTCATCTGTGTTATTCCATAGCAGTAGCTTGTGCTTTTAAAAAATTTCTGAATACTACTTCATTTTGTGAATATACTACAATTTATTTTTCTTGTTAAAATTCATTTGGGCTATTTACAGTGTTGGGCTATTAAAGATGTATGAAAATTATTGTGTTATTATAAATGACAGACTAATTAATGTTTCTTACTTTATCTTTTGTAACCACTATAATTGATATTGTCAGATAGTTGATGTTGTTGCTATAAAATATTTTTTACTTTAATTTTCAGGGTCATTTGCATCCTAAACCCAAGTACTTTTATATAATCCTTGTAATATATTTTCTGAAACTTGAAACATGAAAATGAATAAAAAACCCTACATAATCAACTAATTTTTCTACAATATTTGTTTTTATTTGGAAAATGGTGAATATTTCAAAAAGAGTAAAGCTACATGAAGTCAATTACATAGATTCCAGTTCCTATTGATATTTCAATTCTGAAAGCAGAAATGTCTTTTTAAGCTTTAAAATTAATACATTCTGTGAGATACTAACACACCTTGAATTTTTCTTGGGCCATATCTTTAAGAAATCTGAAAGTTTTTGTAAACAGGAAAAAAATCTCCTTTAAGTAACTTGATATAAGTTTATGACATTAATTATATTTTACAATTGGAAAAATTGATATTTTCTGGAGACGAAATATACTTACTTTTTCTTTGGTAACTGGCATTCTTTCCACAAATATTTTTGCTCTAAACAGATTGATATATCTGATGCTTTTTTTTTTTTTTTTAATTCAGGTTCTATTTGCAAAGTATTCACTATCTTCTTCACTGCTATTGCATTTTGCCTATATAAATGTTTATCAAAGGAAGACAGTAACATCCTGAATATACCTGTAAAGAATCTAAAAGTAAAAAAAAAGGGAAAGAACTGATTTATAACTGGATCGTCAATGCAGAAGAATTATACACTGTCAGTCCATCAATGGAATGCTATATTAATAAAATTTGAAATAATTACAATATAGTTACATGTTTAATAAATGAATGTGATTCATGTGACCCCATAAGTTTTATTATAATTTGAGTGCAAATATAATAATATAGTCTCTGTTTTAGATTTTTAAAAGATCTTGTAAAATACACATTTAATACTTTCAATAGAGAATACTTTGAAGAAAAAGGTGAAGCAGAAGTGGGAAAATACATGTAAGTTAATTCTGACTATGATATGTTATGTATTAGTTATTAGCTTTTGGTTATGTAGGACTACTTAGGTTCATATAGTTTAGTCTTACTACTTTTCATTTGGGCTGTGGATATTTGTTTCTCAATAGTTTCTCAAAATAACATTAGATTTGTCAATCCAGTTCATATAATAAAAATTTAAATTAATGTCATATTTATTCTCCAAAAGAAGCTAGTTTTAAACCTTTTAAAAATTATCATTTTATCTTTTATTTCACCACAGAGAGGTTTCTTTAGAAACTTTCTCTGGTCAGTTGGCCAATTTGCAATATACATTTTTATGCTCCTTTAATTTTTTGGACACAAAATTCAGTATGATCGTATATTTTTACTTTGACCTTAATTTTATTGATAAAGACTCTCTGATATCTGAACTGATTTCCATTTTTATGCTCTTATCATCGTATGATAATTACAATTATTCCATGTGAAAATATATTCAAATTTCAATGTAGAAAATGTGTCAACCATTTGTGGAATTTTTCTTAAGCTTAAATGTGTTTCTCTAGAGAGCTTTTCTTATAATTATTTCATACATCATTGTACATCCATCCAAATTATATAGCAATTTTCTAAATGTTGGAATAAAAATCAGATTTTTATAAAACAAAAACTTCTCTACATTGTTTCCATCGTTCTCTTGGGAGAAGAAACTGACAAAATTTCTCCTTTATTGTACGCATTAGTCAATGACCCTGAGTGTAAGGCTAGGCATTGTCCTATTTTTTTTTTCCTTTTCCAAATTTTTATTTAAGTTCCAGGTAGTTAACATACAGGGTAATATTAGTTTCAGGTGTAGAATTTAGTGATTTCTCACTTATATGCAAACCCAGAGCTCATCACAAGTACCCTCCTTAATCCACATCACCTATTCAACCCCGCACACCTCCCCTCTGGCAACCCTCAGTTTGTTGTTTGTAGTCAAGATTGTTTCTTGGTTTGCGTCTCTCCCCCGCCCCCATGCTCATTTGTTTTGTTTCTTGAATTCCACATATGAGTGAAATGATTTGGTATTTGTCTTTCTCGGGGTTATTTCTCTTAGCATAATACCTTCTTGCTCCATCCACATCACTGCAAATGGCTTATTCACAGTATTGGCCGGCAGAAGGAAATGTGAAGCAGTAAGTATTCATATTTTACTATATATCTTTCTTCCTTAACTTCAACATGCATTTATGAAAACTTATAAACTAGTCTTTATGTGAAATTCTACTTGACTGCTTGACTCTTCTCTTTGGACCAATAGGACTGCAGAATATCTGTGAATCAGAGTGTGAAAACAGGAGTTTCTCCTTTAAAGATTCTACAAGATCTGTTGCTGTGCCCTACATTCAGAAAAGAAAAATCACACATGATGTTTACCTAAGTAGTAGAAATGTATGCATGGCGATCTGTATTTTCATTATAGAATACCTTCTTGTGAAACATTTCTCATTTTTAAAGTGTATAGGATTTTATTTTATTTATTTATTTATTTTTAAAGATTTTATTTATTTATTCGACAGAGATAGAGACAGCCAGCGAGAGAGGGAACACAAGCAGGGGGAGCGGGAGAGGAAGAAGCAGGCTCATAGCGGAAGAGCCTGATGTGGGGCTCGATCCCAGATCGCCGGGATCACGCCCTGAGCTGAAGGCTGACGCTTAACCGCTGTGCCACCCAGGCGCCCCTAAAGTGTATAGGATTTTAAACACCAGTGTATAACATAGGTTTTTCTAGGAAAATTAAAGTTTAATAGTTTTAGGTTATTCATATCCTTTCTTAATATTCAAAGATATTATCTGAAAATTTATGCAACCAGGAATTAAGGTAAAACAATAACACTCAGATCCATTTTGAAGGTGCTTGTTGCACGCGCCTGTGTGTATATATGTATATATTATCTATAATATTCAAAAAACAAATTGAGGGTAAAACAAAAATTATAATAATTTGGGGAGTAATGTTAAGACTTTAAATTTGATTATAGCTTTCTGATAAAACAGAACATTTGTTTCTGTCACAAATTAGTGTATAGTGGATTGGTAAATAGGAAAATGATACAAGCATAACCCAGAAGTTTCATTAGTTAACACTAAGCAGATTTTGAAACAATCAGAGGAATCTTTCTTACTATTAAACAAAGACCTTAGCAATAAATGAAATCTTAAGAAAAAACAGCTAAAAATCTTATAGTAGTACCTTCCTTTGGAATCAGTTTTGAATAGTTTGAGGCTATGGAGAATCATTATGCTTTTTACAATGTTAACGTATCCAGTGAGGCTGCAAGTGCAGGTGAAGCTGAAAAGATATTTCTAAATTTTTTTATTTTTTATTTTTTTTTTTTTTGATAAGACTGATCTCTAACGGGAGTGGGTATCCTCAAGGAGCTATATCTTAATGTAAGAAGGTGAGCCCCGGTGTTTAAACCTACAAGATAACTCTGGTACTGGATGAAAACGTAGCTGGTACTGGGTGAAAAGCTAGTGTGAATTTAGCTGTGCTAAAATGTATTAAGATTGTGGTTGTTTTTGTGAGACCTCTGGTTACAAAGTTGCGGTGGTTTACCTCTACATTGTTTTCTCCAGAAGCCTAGTTATTTCCGGTGTTTGATTTTTGCCTAAGGGGATGTTTTAAAGGACTGCACACATTATAGCAGAAATGCTTGTATTTTTAGAATTGAGAGCTTTGAATTGCATGTTCTCCAAAGTCTTAGGACAATTACCATGAAAATCCTAGTTCCTCAGTCTTTCTAAAATTCTTAATAATATTGGATTAAAGATTTCCTGTTTTAACATGTAGCATTCAATCTTCCATAAGTAGTCTAGAAAAATATCAAGTTTTGATTTATTAGTGGCATATTTCCCTTCTCAGCACTAAGAGTTTATTCTCATTTTCCCCAAGCTTTGTTAGTTTATAATTGATATATAGCACAGTGTAAGCTTAAGGTGTACAACATAATGACTTGACTTACATATATTACATATATTGTGAAATGATTACCAAAGTAAGTTAACATCCATCATCTCATATAAATACAAAAAAGAAAGAAAGGAAATCAGTGTTGTTTGCTTCATGGTGGGAACTCTCAGTATCTCCCCTCTTAACTTTCAAATATACTATAAGCGGTGTTAACTGTAGTCATCATGTTGCACATTATATCTCCAGTACTTCTTTATCTTATAACCGGAAGTTTGTATATTTGACCCACCTTTGTCTGATTCCACCCCCTCACCCAAAGCTCTACTTCTGGTAAACACATCTAATCTCTTCTTCTGAGAGTATGGTTTTTTGTTTGTTTTATATTCCACATTTAAGTGAGATCATAAAGAATTTGTCTTTCTCAGGGGTGCCTGGGTAGCTTAGTCAGATGAGTGTCCGACTCTTGGTTTGGGCTCAGCCTGAGTAATATTCCACCGTGTAGATATGTATCACATCCTCTTTATCCATTCATCTATTGATGGACACTAGGGCTGCTCCATAATTTGGCTATTGTAAATAATGCTGCAGTAAACATAAGGGTGCTTATATCTCTTCAAATTGGTGTTTTTGTATTTTTTTGTTAAATACCCTGTAGTCCAATTACTGGATCATAGGGTATTTCTATTTTTAATTTTTTGAGGAGGCTCCATACTGATTTCCATAGTGGCTGTCCCAGTTTGCATTCCCACCAACCATGCAAGAGAGTTCCTTTTTCTCTACATCCTCAGCAACACCTGTTGTTTTTCGAGTTTTTGATTTTAGCAATTCTGACAGGTGTGAGGTGATATTTCATTGTGGTTTTGATTTGCATTTCCCTCCTGATGGGTTATGTTGAGCATCTTTTCATGTGTCTGTTGGCCATTTGTATGTTTTTTTTTTTGGAGAAATGTCTGTTCAGGTTTTCTGCCCATTTTTAAATTGGATTATTTGTTTTTTTGGTGTTGAGTTGTATAAATGCCTTACATATTTTGGATGCTAATCCTTTATCAGAGGTCATTTGCAAATATCTTCTATTCAGTAGGTTGTCTTTTAGTTTTGTTGACTGTTTCCTTTGCCGAGCAGAAGCTTTTTCTTTTGATGAAGTCCCAATAATTTATTTTTGCTTTTGCTTTCCTTGCTATTATTGCACTGGAAACCATACTATGAAAGTGAATGTAATTGAGGTGTTGCTATCAAAATGAATAAATCTTTAAACATTTTGACAAAAATGCCAAATTGCAGACTGTGTGTATATATATATATGTGTGTGTGTGTGTGTGTGTGTGTGTGTGTGTGTTTATAATGTGCAATATTATTTACGGGCATATACATTTGTAATAGATTTATAAAAAAATTTAAGGGAATGTTAAAATGTCAGTCGTAGCAGCAAAGTTAACATGCTGTATTGCTTATATCCAGTGGGGGAGAAATAAAGTCTCTCCCCAGATTTGAAAAGAAAAAAAAAAATTCCCTTGCTTCAGTCTGACTGGACAAATTTTAGTTCCATGCCCACACCAGGAACAAGAACAGTTGCAAAGATAACAAAAACCAGATTGACTTCAATTTGAGCTCCTAAATTAATTATTTTCCAAGGGGAATATAATTGCCATAATTAGATGATTTATTCAGGTCCTAGTGTGGCATTGAATTGAACGTGGGATCAGCTTCCCATAGGTCCCATGAGCAGTTTGGGAGAGGTATATATCATGAACAAAATGGAATTTTGTTTAGGAAGAAGAAATCTGTAGGAGTTAAAGTGTTACAGTGATCAGGACTATAGTAGTAACAGTGGAATTATGGGTAGAATGTGAATGGTAAGGGATGGGAGGTGAAGGAGTGCAAGAGGGGGAAGAAAGAGATAGGGAGTTGGGTGGATGGAAAGAGAGAGAGAGGGAGGGTAATTAAACTTGGTACCTTGTAGTTGGCTTGTAGGCTTTTATATAAGGTATTACCATTTATTAATATGTGAATCATAGGAGGAATAGAGGATTTAGAAGAGGAGATGAGTTCAATTTTGAACGTACTGAGTTTAGGTACCAATGAGGCAGCAAGTGCCATTTGGCAGTTGAAAATAAAGATCTAAAGCTGAGGAGAGGGATCTCAATTGGAGTCATAATTGGGAATCATCAGTATAATAATAATTATTGATCCATGGGGAAAAGATAAATTTTCTCAAGAAAGGAAAAGAGTCTACTACAAACTGAGGAATTCTGAAGAATATAACATGTAAGAAATGCCTAGAGAAAGAGACTAAGAAGGAAAAGCAAGGAGAAAACCAGAACTGAAATCAACACAATAAAGGTAAGGTAAGAGGGTATATGAAGATGATGGGAGCAGTCAAAATTACCACATGTTGCAGAGAGTTCAAGGGAAGTAATGATAATGTTTACTGGATTTAGCAACAAAGAGTTTGTTGGAAACTAGAATGAGAGAAACTTCAGAGAATTGTAAGAACAGAAGTCAAATGGCAATAGATGAAGAAATGTGTTGGAGCTGAGCATTGGACACATCATATGTAAACAATCTACAAGTATAGCTGTGAACAGAAGATAGAAGTCCGTAGTTGGCTGCAGTGCTGAGGTTTGCTGAGGGTGGAAATGAAGTAATTGTTGCTATGTGTTGTGATGGCTGGTTTGAGCATGTTCAAAGCTGATAAGAAGAAGTAAGTAGGAAGAGACTGGGGTCTAAAAACAAGAATATAATTAATAGAGCAAGATGATCAAAGGGATAGGATGGGTTCCAAAGCACAGGAAGAAGGATTAGCTGTAGTAAAGAGAGATGACTTCTTCCTTTGCAACAGAGATCACGAAGGAATGGGTGCAACTGCAGGTAATTTTGTAGGTTTGGTGGCTGGAACTGGAGCCCACACAATCTTCTGAATGTGTCTCCTCTCCTTACAATCATTTCCTCATGATCTAACCTTTGCAACCTATGTTCTGTTCCATAAACAGCATGATACCACTATAACTGGTCTCTTGGCTTTTTTCTTCTTCCAACCCACTCCTTTCCCTGTTGTGAAAGCAATCTTTTTAAAACGTCAGTCTGATCATGTTGTGCAATGAGTTGTAATTGTTCACCAGCTTGACTCTTTTCTAGATAAGGAGACTATGAAAGGAAGTATTGTGTTGTTCATTACTCTGTTCTCTTTTTTATGTAATGAATGTTCAAAAAATTTTAGTTGGATGAATAAATGGCTGGTGACTTTATCTTTAATGCCATTGGCACCAAAGTATTTGTTTATTACTGAGATTATCAGAAGATAGATTGCTGAATACAAGTGTAAAATCTTCTGTGGGACTTTGAGAATTCATAATTAAGATCTTCAGGATTTCTTTTCAAAGCCACTTCCCAACTTGCTCAAGCCTCCCTCACTTGCTATTTAAAAGCCTATTTCAGCAAAGTTTGTTCAATTGTAGTTTGAATTGTGTCCCCACAAAAGATATTTTTGAGTCCTAACCTCTAGTACCTGTAAATGTGATCTTCTTGGGAAATAGGATCTCTTTTTTAATTCTTTTTATTTTTTTTTAAGTTTCGTTTATTTTAAGTAATCTCTGCAACCAATGTGGGGCTCAAACTCATGACCCTGAGATCAAGAGTCACATGCTCTTCTGACAGCCAGCTAGGTGCCCTGGGAGAGAGGATCTTTGAAGATGGAATCAAGTTAAAATGAAGTTGTACTAGATTAGGGTGGGCCCTAATTCATTGATTGGCATCCATCTAAAAAGGGGGAGATTTGGACACAGAAGACACAGGGGAGAACACTGTATGAAGAACAAGGCAGAGATTGGAGTGATACATCCAAAACCCAAGGACACCAAGAAAAGTAGGCAGGAAAAAGATAGGAAGACTTCTTCCCTAGAGCCTCCAGAGGGAGCATGGCCTTGCTGATACCTTGACTGAACTTCTAGCCTCTAGAACTGTGAGAGAATCAAATTATGTTGTTTTAGCTACCCAGTTTGTGGTGCTTTGTTATGACAGCTCTAGGACTCCAATACACCTTATATATGTATATATTTTTTCTTGATTAGATTTATTTCAGGAATCTTATGAAACTTCCAAGTAGATAAGTCTTCTCGCTTCTTGAATGAAAACTTTTCACTTTCATCCATCCAGGGAGCTATTCTCAACATAAAATTCAAACAACACTGCAATAACTTTATTATCTTTAGAACAAAAATGCACTAATCCCATGGCTTTGTTTTTTTTTTTTTAATTTCCTCTATGACTTTTTTTTATTTCAATGTTGTTGTTTGACTAGGAAAAAAGATTCTTAAATGACATTAATCTGTTTAAATGGCTATGCATGACACTTAGGAAACCACAGAGGTTGTGGGAAAGATTTACCAGCAGTCTTGGACTTCACAAAGAAATTTTACAAGAGAAAAGTCTCCATGTTAAATGATTTCAGGAGAATCATAAAAATAATAAAAGCTGTGAAACCTCTGACTCTAAAGCTACTTCACTATTGACAAAAAAACCAAACCAAACCAAAACAAAACCTTATGTGAAAGTTTGTTTCCAAAATACAAAGGTAGGGGCACCTGGGTGGTCCAGTCGTTAAACTTCTGCCTTTGGCTCAGGGCCTGATCCCAGGGATGGAGCCCCACATCAGGCTCATGCTCCGCTGGGAGCCTGCTTCTTCCTCTCCCACTCCCCCCGCTTGTGTTCCCTCTCTAGCTGTCTGTCTCTATTTCTGTCTCTCTCTGTCAAATAAATAAATAAATAAATAAATAAATAAATAAATAAAATTAAATCTTAAAAAAAAAAACAAAATACAAAGGTATATCTGCCTTCCTCTTATTGAACCTGGAGACAACAAAAGGGCAAATTAGCATTTCTTTAAGCATAGTTTATCAACTTAAAGTATGTAAAAATGTAATCTTTTTTCAGTAGTAAACATTTAGGATTGTATTAGAACAAACACATAATCTTTTTTTTTTTAAAGATTTTATTTATTTGACAGAGACACAGTGAGAAAGGGAACAGAAGCAGCAGGAGTGGGAGAGGGAGAAGCAGGCTCCCCGCTGAGCAGGGAGCCAGGTGCTGGGCTCACTGGATCCTAGGACCCTGGATCATGACCCTAGCTGAAGGCAGATGCTTAACGACTGAGCCACCCAGGTGCCCCCAAACACATAATCTTTTGACTAGGTTATAATGTGTACATTTATCTCCATTTATGCAAAATGTTTCTAAAGAATGTATATAAATTCAACTTTTGTGTCATGAGCTGATAAATGAAACTACAGTTTAATTTGAACCAAGACAATTAAGGATAATAAAAATAAGAGATACAGTTTCTGGTTTTCACTTACTACAAAGTATTATAAATTAATTCATCTTTTTATCAGAGATAGATATATGGTGATGAGTTCTCTAAAGTGATTATTGTCATATACTATTTTTAATATGTACTTTTGCTTTACGTAAGTCTAGACCCAGAGATTGCCAGTATTATTTAGGAAAAATAGCTTTTCGTTTAGCTCGGGGAGAAGGAGGAAGATAAAGAGGTGTGAATAAAGGATTGGCATTTTTTTTTTATTATGTTCAATTAGCCAACATATAGTACATCATTAGTTTTTGAGGTAGTGTTCAACGATTCATTAGTTGCATATAACACCTCTTCACAACACGTGTCCTCCTTAATGCGTTCTTTAAACATATTTAGACATATGTTATCATCTTGAAGTAGGTAAAATATCTGTTCTCTGCTTCTCTGAGTTTTACTATTTTAGATTCCACATATGAGATCATACAGTATTGGTCTTTCTCTGACTTTTTTCACTTAGCATATTCCCATCAAGGTTCATCCATGTTTTCACAAATGACAGAATTTCCCTCATTTTTGTAGGTAAATTAAAATTCCTTTATCTTTAAAAATTAATATGTATGAGTTAATATATTTGCATATAAATATATAAAATAATATTACATATCTATCACATTTTCTTTGTTTTTTCTTCCATTGGTGGATACTTAGTTGTTTTCATATCTTGGCTATTGTAAATAATGATGCAATAAGCATGCAAATGCAGATATCTCTTGCATATACAGTGTTCCAACTTACAATGGTTTGGCTTACAATTTTTCTACTTTATGATGGTGCAAAAGTAATACGCATTCAATAAAAAACATACTTCAAAGATTTGGGATACTAACCCTTTATCAGATATGTCATTTGCAAATATCTTCTCCCATTCTGAAGGTTGCCTTTTAGTTATGTTGTTTGTTTCCTTCACTGTGCAGAATCACTAAATTCTACTCCTAATGCTAATATTACACTATATGTTAACTAACTGGAATTTAAATAAAAACTTGAAACTACAAAAAAATAAAAAGAAAAAATATACTTCAAATTTTGATCTTTTCTGGCTAGTGATATGTGGTGTGATGCTCTCGTATGCTGCGGGGCCGCGGCAGTGAGCTGCAGCTCCCAGTAAGCCATGCAGTCATGAGGTTAAACAACGTATACTCTGACAACCACTCTGTTTTTTACTTTCAGTACACTATTCAATAAAGTTCGTGGGCTTTCAGCACATTATTATAACATAGAGCTTGTGTTAGATAATTTTGCCCAAATGTGGTTGTAATGTAACTAACGTTAGTGTTTTAAGCACATTTAAGGTAGGCTAGACTAAGCTATGATGTTTGGTAAGCTATGTATAGTAAATGCATTTTTGACTTAGGATATTTTCAACTTACAATGGGTTTATTTGGAGGTAATCTCATCCTAAATTGAGGAAGATATGTAATGATTTCATTTCCTTTGGGTATATACCCAGAAGTGGAATTGCTAGATCATAAAGTAGTTCTATTTTTAATTTTTTGAGGAACCTCCATACTATTTTCCATAGTAGCTGCACCAATTTACATTCCTACCAACAGTGCATAAGGGTTCTCCGCATCCTCTTATCTCTTGTCTCTTTTATAATAGCTATTGTAACAGGTTTAAGATAACTCATTGTGGTTTTGATTTGCATTTTCTTTTTTTTTTTAAAGATTTTTTTCTTATTCCTATTTTTTTTTTTTTTTAGATTTTATTTATTTATTTGACAGAGATAGAGACAGCCAGCGAGAGAGGGAACACAAGCAGGGTGAGTGGGAGAGGAAGAAGCAGGCTCATAGCAGAGGAGCCTGATGTGGGGCTCGATCCCATAACGCCAGGATCACGCCCTGAGCCGAAGGCAGATACTTAACCGCTGTGCCACCCAGGCGCCTCTGATTTGCATTTTCTGACCCTTAGTAATGTTGAGCATCTTTTCATGTACCTGTTGGTCATTTAAATATCTTCTTTGGAAAAATGCCTATTTAGGTCTTTTGCTCATTTTAAAATCACATTTTGGGGTTTTTTGGCTATTAAGTTGTATGAGTTTCTTACATATTTTGTATAGTCTCTTATCAGGTGTGTGGTTTGCAAATATTTTTGTTCATTTGTAGGTGGCCTTTTCATTTTATTGATACTTCTTTTGTTTTTTAGTTTGACGTAGTGCAGAAACTTTAAAGTTTGATGTAGTTCCACTTGTTTTTTTACTCTTGTTGTTTATGCTTTTGGTGTCATATCCATAAAATCATTGCTAAGATCAATGTCAAAGAGCTTTTTTCCCTATGTTTTCTTCTAGGAGCTTTACGGTTTCAGGTTTTATATTTAAGACAATTAATGACTAATTTTATCCCAGGGATTTCAATCAAGAAAGTCAGATGAAAGTTTGAACTGGCAAAGCATAGGTGAAAGAAAAAGGCCACAGTTTATTAAATAGTTCCTAAAACCTTTTGTAATCTCTTAAGGGGCATGGATGTCCTTGGGAGTATCAGTCTCAAACAAAGATTTGGGAACAGTGAATTTGGGAACCTGATTTAGGACAACTACTAAATATATATAGGCTATTCTATCAACTAACTGAAAACTTCTACCTGGAAGTAAAGCCTGGAGCGCATTTTCTATGAGTGGAATTTCACTACAGAGAACATAGGATGCATATGATCATGAAATGAGTCAGAGAATGGTGACTATAACAACAAAAATGCCAATTAGGGATGTATTTTTCTCACAAATTGGAAAGCCTCGCCAATGTTTTTCAACATTGCACTGGAAGTTCCAGCTAATACAATAAGACAAGAAAAGGAAATAAAAGGTATACAGATTGGGAAGGAAGAAATAAAGTTGTCTTTATTCACAGATGATGTACTCATTTATGTAGGCAATCCAAAAGAATTGACAAACTCCTGGAACTAATAAGCAATTATAGCAAGGTTACAGAATACATAGTTAATATGCAAAAGTCTATCACTTTTCTATGTACCAACATTGAACAAGTGGAATTTGAAATTAAAAACATAATACCATTTACATTACCAAGAGAAAAAAAAAGAAATTCTAGGTATAAAGCTAACAAGATATGTATAATGAGGAAAACTACAAATCTATGATGAAAGAAATTAAAGAAGAACTAAATAAATTGAAAAATATTCCATGTTCATGAATAGGGAGACTCAATATTATTAAGATGTCAGTTCTTCCCAAATTAATCCTTAGATTCAATATAATTACAAAAAATTATTTTATAGCTATGACAGACTGAATCTAAAGTTTATATGGAGAACAAAAAGACTCATACTAGGCCACAGAATATTGAAGGAGAAAAACAATGTTGGAGGACTGGAGCTATCTGATTTCAAGACCATATAAAGCTATAGTAATCAAGATAGTGTGGTATTGAATAGATACCTGTGGTAAAAGAACAGACGAGTAGATCAATGGAACATAATAGCCCAGAAATAGATCTATATAAATGTATTCAAATTATCTTTGACAAAGGAGCAAATGTAATATAATGGAGCAAAAATAATCTCTTCAGTTAATGGTGCTGTAACAACTGGACATCCTCATACAAAGAAAAGAATCTAGACCCAGACTTTATACCTTTCACAAAAATTAACTTTAAAGGAATCACAGACCTAAATGTTAAATGCAAAACTACAAAACTCATAGAGGGTAACATAGGAGAAAAGTACATAATCTTGGGTATATTGATGTATTTTTAGATTAAATATCAAAGGTATAATCCATGAGAGAAATAATTGATAAGCTGGATTTAATTAAAATTAAAAACTTCTGCTCTGCAAAAGACAATGAGAAGATGAACCACAGACTGGAAGAAAATATTTATGAAAGGACTGCTAAGGGACTGATATCCAAAATATAAAAGAACTCTTAAGCCTCAGCAACAGGGGAACAAATAAGCTGATTTTAAAAATGAGCCAAAGACCTTAAGAGATATCTCATCAAAGCAAATATACAGATGGCAAATAAGCATACGAAAAGAGGTTCCACATCATTGGTCACCAGGAAAATGCAAATTAAAGTGAGATACCACTATATATCTATTAGAATGACCAACATTTGGAGTACTGACAACATCAAATCCTGGTGAGAATGTGGAGCGAGAGGAATTCTCATTCATTACTGGTGGGAATTCCAAATTGTATAGCCACGTTGGAAGATAGTTTGGCAGTTTCTTAGAAGAGTAATCATACTCCTACCATAAGATTCAGCAATCACACTTTTGGCATTTACACAAAGGAGTTGAAATTTTATATCCACACAAAAACCTATACATGACAGCAGATTATTCATAGTTACTAAAATTTGGAAGCAAACAAGCTGTCCTTCCGTAGGTAATGGATAAATAAACTGGTACATCTAAACAATGGTATGTTATTCAGTGCTAAAAAAAAATGAGCTATCATGCCATGAAAAGATATGGAGGAAATTAAATGTATATTAGTTAAGTGAAAGAAGCCAATCTGAAAAGACAAACTGTATGATTCCAACTATATGACATTTCAGAAGACACAAAGCTGTGGTAACAGTAAAAAGGTGGATAGTTGCTATAGGTTAAGGGGGAGGGAGGTGTGCATAGGCAGAGTGCAGATAATTCTTTGGGCAATGAAATTACTCTGTATGATATTATAAGTGTGGATACATATCATTAGAAATTTGTCCAAACCCATGAAATGTACATCAAGAGTCAGCCTATAGAAAATTATGGTCTTTGAGTGAAAATAATTTGTTGGTGTAGTTTCATCAATTGTAACAAATGTACTACTCTGGTGAAGGATGTTGATAATGGAGGAGACTATGAATGTATAGGACAGGGGCTAGTTATATGGAAAATCTCTGTGCCCCCTCTCATTCTTGCTATAAACCTAAAACACAGACCTAAAAAATAAAATCTATTATAAAAAATTTAGTCCTGACTTATCAGATGATTTTTTTCCCATATAATTACTCACTTCCCCTTCTTTTCTTCCTGATATAACTTATAGTATTTATAAGACACTATCCTGCTCATATTATGCTAGGTGTAGCCAGTTATGCCTTCATGTGTATGACTTTGCCATTCTAAATAGATGTAATGCTGCTTAAGGGAAGGGATTCTCTTCTATTCGTCTAAATTTTCTTTCTTCCAAGTATATATGTGCCTTGCTCTCCATATGTTTGTAAATAAGATATAAAAAATGTTTATTCTGCAGAATAATGTTTAATATTTATTTTCCTTTCAATTTGTATTCTATATTTTATAATTTTCAACTCAACAATGCTGACATTATTATTTTTTATTAATGTAATTTTTAAAATTTTTTGCTTCTAAAAGCGTTGGAGGCAGCAGGCAGCATTTTTTTTTTTAAAGTAGAAATAAGTTATAGGACTACCTAGGAAAACAGGATTTACTTGTTCTGGAAACTGATATGTGTATGGCAATGTATTACTGAATTCACTTTTCTCCTTCCTTGTCTCCAAGACCAAAAGGAAAACATATTGTGTTACTTCATTCCCATGAACTAATAAAAGGAGGCTTATTAGTTCTTAAAGTTTTTAGATGTGAATTTTATATAAAAGTCATTGCATGACATAATAAGCGTTATCTTTATATGTCAAAGCTGCACAAATGTTTTTCATATTATATTGAGGTAGGCAAAACAATGGCTCCTCATAACATCTATCTCCCGATATCTCGAGGTGGGAGATGGAATTAAGCTTCTATTCAGGTGACCTTAAAATAGAGAGATTATCCTGGATTGTCTAGGTTAAATGTTACCACAGGGATCCTGAAATGTGGAAGAGGGAAGCAGGAGGGTCAGCGTCAGAATATGTGATGTGAGAAAGACTCAACTGCCCATTTCTTGCTTTAAAGAGAGAAGGAAAGGAGACTATGAGACAAGGAATGCCAACACCTTGATTATAATCCAGCAAGGCCCCTTTTGGAATTTGATTTTCATATTATAAAACAATAAATTTTTGTTGTTTTGAAGTTACTAGTTTGTGGTAATTTGTAAAAGCAGCTATAGAAAACTAATAACACCCATCGTATTACCCCTTAAAAGCTTACCAGAATGGCACTGTCATAGAGATGATATTCATCAAATATTATATTTCCTACCCTCACTTACAGTTTCCAGTCTCCTTGAAGTTAGATGTTACTCATTTTGGCCAATGAAATGTGAGCAGAAGTGAAATAGGTCTCTTTCAGATCAGATTCTTTTCTTCTCTTTGTATGGTTCAGATGGTACGACTACAAGATGGTAAGTCCTCAGTCACCCTGGGCCACAGACTATATATGTAGCGGAGTAGACACTCTTAAATACTTGTTGAACATGCAGTGAAGCTAGACAAAAATGCTTTATTATGTTGAGCCAACCACAGTTTGAGTCGTAATTTGTTACTGCAATATGATCTAGTTTATCCTAAAAAAAAAATACGGATACCAAATTATAGCTTAGTAAAAATCAGGGACTAAGTTTCTCTGATTTCTAGAATTCTGGCTTAAAGATAGAGTTTAGAAAATTTAGAAGACTTCATGGCTAACATTCCCTTAGACTGTTACATCCTACCTACCGTTTTAGCACACAAGATTTCCAATTCCAAATTGTGCTCTCTGGCTAGTGACTAAGAGGAAGACTGTGTATCCTATCGAAAAAAGCCATACCTTCTTAATGAACAATGGTCAGTAGCAGAATAAGATGCAGTTATTCACATTAACGACTTTTTTTTAAATTTATTTTTGCTTGGAGGTAATTCCACCTTTTCATGAAAGTGGCTGGGGCAGAGTCTATAGTAATGCCTGGCAAGGAGTCAACATTTCTCAGAGATCTTTGAACCTCTCATATGCCTGAACAAATATTTCTATAGCAGTTGAGCATTCTCTAAGAACTAGAAGTTATGATTTTATCTTAGCCTAGAAGTTTTTGAAGGCAAGCTGTTACCATTTTATCCAGTCAATTATAGAAGTACTTTAGTAT
The DNA here is from genome assembly GCF_017311325.1 of Ursus maritimus. Lineage (NCBI taxonomy): Eukaryota > Metazoa > Chordata > Mammalia > Carnivora > Ursidae > Ursus > Ursus maritimus. The sequence continues at coordinate 9,452,831 of NW_024426663.1, forward strand.
GAATCAGTTACTAAATTAACCAAAGGTGGCCACTAGATTGTTTATTTCTTCACAGAGTTCTGGGGCTTATTATTATTATTTTTACACATCCAGTGTTTTTAGCATGGCCCAATTAAACAGATTTTTATCCATTCTGAGCTGGCTTGCTTTGTGTATCATGGAAAACGGTGCCCAGCATCTGAAACATCCTGAGCTGCTGCTGCCCTTTGGAGCTCTGTGACCCAGGCTCCCTGCTCACCTGTTGAGTGGCATCACCTACCCATCATTTCTGTTGTTGTAGGTCAGTTTTTCAAGGAATGTTGGACCAATGGCCTCAGCGACTCACTAGCTTTTGACCAGAGGCAGCTCTCAGTTCCTTATCCATGTGGGCTCACATCATAGACCTTGCTTCATCAGAGCAGCAAGCTAGAAGAGCCACAGGGTAAGTGAAACCAAAATTGCCTTCTATAGCCTAGTCTCAGAATTGACATCGCATCAATTTTTTTTATAGTCTTGAGATCTTTTATTTTCTTACACTTATTATGCCATGAATTGATTCATTCAACAAATGTTTGTGGACCCCTTATTATGCTAGAACAGGAAATACAAAACTCCTCTGGTTTAGGATATTAATATTAACAGGTTAAAGGAAATATTTGTGAATTGTGATAAATGATATAAGGAAAGTAATCAGGACAAGGTGATACAGAATGTGTATTTGTGTGCATGTATGATGATTATTTCAATCAAACAGAAAAAGCCTTCATGATATGACATTTATTCTGAGATTGAATGCTGCAAAAACATCAGTTTTACAAGATCCTGGAAAGCAACATTCTAGGCAGAAAGAATAGCAAGTACAAGGGCCACAAGGCAGAGAAGAGTTTGTTAAGTGAAGGGAATAGGAGAACCTTATGACTAAAGCATATTTAGCAAGGGGTAAAGTGTTATGAACTAATATTGGAGGTAGGCAGGAGCTAACATATATAGGGCCTGTAGGCCATGGGAAGAACAGTATTTTACACTAAGTATGATGGAAAGCATTGGAGAGTTTTATGAAAAGTAATGTCTTATTTTTACAAATTTTGTCTCGCTGCAAAATTATATAGAAAACTTGCAAGAATAGTGCAAGGAAGTTCCATACACCCTTCATGTGAGGTGAAAATTGTATGACAATGCCAGCTTTATATTATTCTGATTAAATCTATTCTATTCAAAACATCTAAAGTGGTATACTGGCCTTTACTTTTCTAGAATTCAAAGAAAGACAATGTTTCTATATTACATAAGAACCAGAAATCATAATAATTAGGTTCCCTTCTCTTTAAATATTTAGGTAATAACTGCAAAAATGTTGGGGGGACGATTAAGATCTTCTGTAGTATTTACGTTTAGGACAGCCACAGATTCGTACCTATTGGATGATGGGAAACTATCTTCCAGATCACCCTCTATTGTCGTGTGTCATTCCAAGTACATGAACAATTTCTATTTTACTGGTTGAATTTTATCTCAGGATGTTTGCCTTTACTCTTGACTTTTTTTTTCTTTTTTGACAAGGAAATACAGGTATGTTTCTGAACCATGGACATTATAAAAGTATGCATAAATGATTCTAAAGCTTTGATACCAACTATGATGCTTGAATATTATGGCACATACATTATAGTAACCAATTAAAATGTATGCTTACCGTAGCTTCATGTTGATAGCATGCCATACTTGTTGATTTATTACTTCGGTAAGTCTCATGTGGCATTTTTTCAATATATCTTTTATATTCAGGTACATTATTTGGGAAAGCATTTGTTAGTGCACAATTGTGTAGTGTTTTATGACTCATTTCACTTCATGAATAACCTCCAAAGCATGTAGTATCCTCCTCTGGCTTCATTCTTGTTTTCTTACTTTCCACCCACATCCCAGAACTGACTCTTTCTTTGCTGACACGTACTTTGAGTGCCTTAGACACATAAGGAAAACAAGAATCTAGGTGAACAGTATATCAGAAGCCTGAGAAATCTTTTGTCTATTCAGTCAAGGAGTACTAAGAAAGGAAGGTAGTTACAACCACAAATATCTTAGGCAGTGAACTCATGAAAGGTTCCAGTTAAAATACAACACAGTCCATTTATTTGCTTGCCAAAACCTGGAGGTAAACATTACTCCTAAACTATGGGAATAGGATCAGGGGAAGGAAGAAAAGTGGTCTAGTGAGAAGACAACAGAATTCTAAGTATGGTTCTGACCCAAAATAGATGTTTGATGAAACAAATTTTAACTAAGTTTATGTTCGTGTCGGTATTTTATTAAATTAACAGATGATTACAGATTTTTAGCATCGTTGTACTTCAGATTTGGAATGGGCTTCAGTGGCTTCAATCTACTTTAGTCTATCCCATTTTGTGACGCTCTAATTCTACGGGTCTTAAACTATTTTGTCTCAGGACCCATTTATACTCTTAGCACTTATTAAAATTGCAAAGAGCTTTTGTTTATGTGGGATATATCTATTGATGTTTATCATATTAGAAATTAAAATGAACCATTTTAATGATTCATTTTAAATAGCTATAATAAACCTGTTATATAGTAACGTAAATATTTTTTTTAAGATTTTATTTATTTATTTGACAGAGAGAGACAGCCAGTGAGAGAGGGAACGCAAGCAGGGGGAGTGGGAGAGGAAGAAGCAGGCGCCCAGCGGAGGAGCCTGAAGTGGGGCTCGATCCCAGAATGCCGGGATCACGCCCTGAGCCGAAGGCAGACGCTTAACCACTAAGCCACCCAGGCGCCCCAACACAAATATTTTTAAGATTCAATAATTATAAGCCAGACACAGAAAGACAACTATCTCATGACCTCACCTGTATGTGGAATCTGAAAACAAAACAAACAAACAAATAGTTGAATTCATGTAACAGAAAGTAGGCTGGACATTACCAGGACCTGGGAGGTGGGGGGGAAAGGGAGATGTTAGTCAAAGAGTACACAATTTCAGTTGTAAGAGGAGCAAATTCTGGAGATCTGATATACAGCACAGTGACTATAGTTAATGTATATCAGAAATTTGCTAACAGAGTAGATCTCAAGCGTTTTCCTCATACACACACACCCCCCCCCACACCCACACACAGATAACGATGTGAAAGCTGACAGATATGTTAATTACTTGACTGTGGTAATTATCTCACAATGTATATGTATATCAAAATATCATATTGTATACCATAAATACATAGAATTTTTGTTTGTCAATCATACCTCAATAAGGCTGGAATAATATTTTTCAAAAATTATGGTGAGAAGAATGGAATGGTTTTACCTTTTTTCAAATCTCTTTTTATGTCTGGCTTAATAAGAGGTTCTTACGTCTTCCTTTTGTGATATGACATGTCAAGTGGCCTACAAAACATCACTTCTAGGCTCGTGAGAAAGCAAGAATCGAAAAGGCAAATAACACCCTTATATCATTTTGAATATAATTTTGAATTTGAAGACCCTTTGAAAAGGTTTCAGATTTCCCCTGGATATCCTGGATGACATTTTGAGAATCACTGCTCTAATTATTTATAAAGATTTTCCTTTATTTTGAGCCCCTATTTTCTTCTACTTTCAAGGTCCTTGTACTCATCTCAAGAACCATAAAGAATGTCTGATCTCTGTTTCAAATGATATCCCCACTAAAATATTTTATGACAACTCTGTTGTTAACCCTGTATCTTTCCTTCAGGATCAACTTTCATAGTTCTTTCAACTAATGTTCATGTGACAAACCTCAATTTTTCCTTCTGTGGTACTTACAGTATCCTTGGGCCTGCACTTGTTAGTCATTTGTTCTTTTGCTATAACCACTAGGGTTGAGTACAATATTTCAAGATAGTCTGAATGTTGGGAAGTAGAGAAAAAAAGTATTAACCTGGATCTCATGTCTCTTAAAATTCATATACAATTTGATGCATATTTTAACTTGCTAATGTTAAGTCTTTCCTATTTTACAGTTTTAAATTGATGTGTAGAATTTTAAAAAATCGATGTCATCTTCTTAGATAATGGATTATCATTTTAGCTTGTGTGTCCTGATGATGTTATGTGAAGTGTTCATAACATATATGACAGATAGTATTCACCAAATTGTTTTATTTTCCTCCTGGACATACAGCACGACCACATACTGAGCCCCTCTTGTATCCACGTAGAGCATAGGACTGAGTTCTTGCCATACGATACATTTCAGTGCTGGCCAGAAACATGCAGTATAAACATTTGCAGTCTCTCCCCAATTGACTTGCTGCAAGTGAAGAACTCTGAGAGAACTAGAGGGTGGGAGGAACTGGATCCCTGAGTTCCCTATTTAAAGGAAAACTTTCCAGAAAAGCCTCCTGAAGAGGAAAATCTACCTCTATTCTTCCATGAGCTAGAAAGTGTTACATTATTGCTTTAAGTTCATGGGATTTTTGATTCCCTAACCCACTACATGTTCTCAGCTTTATTAAAACACTCTGTGTTGACATTAATCTGTTATTCAATCACTATTTTGCCATAGTCATTCAATCAAAAAAGACCATCCTACTTCAGCTGTACTAATTGTACTAACCCTGTCATTTATCCCACACTTACTTATCCACAAGAATATGAGATAACTTTTGATAGTTGCTATGGTGAAATTCGGATAAATGATGAGTAACGCTGTCATCATAGAATGAGTTTGGGATGTATTCCCTTATCTGTTTTTTTTTTAAATGATGTTATTTATTTATTTATTTGACAGAGAGAGAGAGCGAGAGAGCGAGCACAAGCAGGGGGAGCTGCAGGCAAAGGCAGAGGGAGAAGCAGGCTCCCTACCGAGCAAGGAGCCTGATGTGGGGCTTGATCCCAGGACCTTGGGACCATGACCTGAGCTGAGGCAGGCGCTTAACGAACTGAGTCACCCAGGCGCCCCTGTGTTCCCTTATCTTTAATTTTGTGAAAGAATTTGTGTAGAATCGGTATTAGTTCTCCCTTATATGCTTAGTAGAATTCACTACTGAAGTCATTGGGCCTGAGGTTGTGGGGACATTTTTAACTACAAATTCAATTTCTTTAATAGACATAGGTTGTTTAGGTTACCTATTACCTCTTGAAAGATGTTTTGTAATTTGTTTTAGAGGGATTTTGTCCATTTTATCCATATGGCCAAATTTGTCAGCATAGAGTTATATATAACTTTATCCTTTAAGTATCTATAGAATTAGTAATGCTGTCACCTTTCACATTTCAGATATTGGCGATATGTGTTTCATCTCTTTTTCTTCTGGGCTTACTAGAGGTTTACCAACTGTATCTTCTCAAAGAACTCCATTTTGGGGCCCCTGGATGGCTCAGTTGGTTAAGGATCTGCCTTCAGCTCAGGTCATGATCCCAGGGTTCTGGGATCGAGTCCCGCATCCGGCTCCCTGCTCACCAGGGAGTCAGCTTCTCCCTCTACCCCTCACTGCTGCTTGTGATCACTCTTTCTCTCTATCTCAAATAAAGAAATAAAATCTTAAAAAAAAAAAAAACTCCATTTTGGTTTCATTAATTTTCTCTATTGTTTCCTGTTTTCTATTTCATTAATATCCTCTCTGGTCTTTATTATTTCCTTTATTCTATTTGCTTTGGATTTAATATGTTCTTCACTTTTTAATTTCTTAAGGTAGAAATTGAAGTCACTGATTTGAGACCTTTCTTCTTTTTAATATAGGCTGATTATAAGTTTTCCCCTATGTGTTTCTTTTTACTAGCAGCCTACAAATTCTGATGTTTTGTTTTTATTTTCACTCAGTTTACAATACTTTCTAATTTTCTTTTTGATTTTATTTTTGACCCATGGGTTATTTAAGATGTGTTGTTTGATTTTTACATATTTGGAGATTTTCTAGATATCTTTGTTATTGATTTCTAATTTAATTCCCTTGTGATCAGGAAATGTACTTTGTATGACTTGAATCCTTTTAAAATTGAGACTTTTTCCATGGCTCAGGATCTGGTCTATCTTGATAAGTGTTCCATGTGCACCCTGAAAGATACGTAGTCTTCTGTTGTTGGTGGAAAGTTCTGTAAATGTCAATTAGGTGAAATTTGTTGATAGTGTTGTTCGAGTCTACCATACCACTTTGATTTTCTATCTATTCTATCAGTTGAGAGACAGATATTAAAATCTGAGTATAATTGTTGTTATGCCTAGTTTTCCTTGCAGTTACATATTTTTGTTTCATGCATTTTTACATTGTTTTTAAGTGCATAATTTCTTGGATTCTTAAGTCCTTTTGGTAAATGTACCCCTTTATCAGTAGGAAATAACCTTCTTTATCTCCGATAATGTTCTTTGCTCTGAAGTCCACTTGCACTGTTATTAATGTAGTCATTCTAGCTTTCTTTTGATTAGTGTAAATATATCATTTTCAATTTTTTACTTTCAGCCTATTAGCATTTATATTTGAAGTGTTTTTCTTGTTGGCAGTTTAATTGGTTCTTGCTTTTTTATATCCCATCTGAACATCTTTTCCTTTTAATTAGAACATTTACCCTATCTCCATTTAATGTAATTATTAATATAGTTTGGTCTCAGTCATCACCTTGTTACATGTTTTTGTTTTGTCCTATCCATTTTTGTTTGCTCCCTTTGTTCCCCTTTTCTGCCTTCTTTTGGATTAATGGAATGTTTTTATGATTCCACTTTATCTCCTTTATTGGCTCTTTTTTTGTTGCTATTTTAGAGGTTGCTCTAGGACTTACAAGTCATTATAATATTCTACCTTTGACATATCACTTCACATATAAGGCAAGTATATCATTTCACATATAAAATATTTACAATAATATACTCCCAGTTATTTATTTATTTATTTTTTATTGCCATTTCTCTTTACCTGGCCTTTGCACTACTGTCATACACTTTACCTTTACATAACTTATGAATAGCACAATACTTTTAAATTTTTGTTTCAACAGTTTACCTTTTATTTTTTTTAATTTTTTTTATAGATGATTTCTTACCTTTTTTTTTATAATAATATATTTTTATTATATTATGTTAGTCACCATACAGTACATCCCTGGTTTTTGATGTAAAGTTCCACGATTCATTACTTGTGTATAACACCCAGTGCACCATGCAATACGTGCCCTCCTTACTACCCATCACCAGCCTATCCCATTCCCCCACCCCCTTCCTCTCTGAAGCCCTCAGTTTGTTTCTCAGAGTCCATAGTCTCTCATGCTTCATTCCCCCTTCTGATTACCCTCCCTTTCTTTTACCTTTTAAAGAGACAAATAATTTTAAAAATCACATATATTTTTTATCGGTCTTAAACTACATCTCTTCACTTCTGGTGCTCTTTATTCCTTGGTATAAGTCATTATTTCCACATGGCGTCATTTTCCATTTGCCCGAAGGACTTCTTTTAACATGTATACAGGGGTTCTGGTATTAAATTATTTCAGTTTTGTTTTCCTTTTTTGTTTTTAATGTCTGAAAACTTTGTTATTTTACCTTCTTTTCTGAGTATTGGCCACAGTCTCTCTAATCCCTTCACATGAATCTTTCTGTGGCCTAGGGTGGTTTCTTTGTATGAATGTGCCATCTGTACTCTGCTGAAAACTGGAGGGAACCTCTGCACATCAACTTTGTGCAGCTTTCTCCTCTCCAGTATTCTGCTCTATACACTCTAGCCATTTTGGTGTCCTTGGACCTTCAGTTTTGTCTCCTCAACTCCTCAAACCCAGTCTGCTGGGTTTTCTATGCATTTCACATCCTGCCCCACCCTTCCAACACCATCACTTGAAAACTTTCTCAAGGCAGTAAATTGCTCACCTAGTTCACTTCCCATCTCTTAAAGACTACTTTTTTTATTACCTAAAATCCAGTGTCTGGAAACTTTTTTTTGTTCATATGTTTTTCCTTCTTCTTTTTTTTTTTTTTTTTCCCGAGTGTTTCAAGTAGAAGTTAAATCTGGTCTCTGCTATTATTACATCTTATCTGGAAGTGGAAATCCCTCCATTGGCTGTATTTTTAATGCCCATTTCAAAATTTATTTTAAAAAGTCTACCTTTGTTTCGCCACTGCCTCAGAAGTTTTACTTCTTATAGTTCTTTGGTCTTCTTTTCTCTTTCTAGTCTAACAACTTTTCCTCTCTTCTGATAAGCTGAAGTATGGAGATCTTTGCATCTTCTCTTCAATCAAAGAAGACACTTTGATTCTGTGAATTTTCTCTGATACTCACTTAAGAAATTCTCTATTTTCTTCTTTTGTAGAGTATAAAATCTTCATCCTTGTCCTTTAGGAACATGCTCTGAGAACTTTCACAAGTTCTAAAGTAGAAATGTAAGGGTTTTTTAAGGTTTTACTTGTATTTATGTCTACTGACTTGAGGTGTGTTGATTAAAGCTCTTATTTGTATTTACAAGTAAATTATCTTACTAATTAATAGCAGCCTGCTACCTCCCTCAACCTCACACTAGACGTCTACCAACTCCCAATAAATTGTAAAAAGATTACTATGAAGGTATATAGTGTACCTTCACTCATTCACCACTATAACTCCACCTGTTACGGCTTATTTTCTGCTTCTGATTGCGTTGAGCTTTTGGGTGCATTTGACATTAATCGGCCTAGATACAGGCTGCTGGAACAAATGACATCTTGATGTGCCTTGTAGTTCTATAAATCTAAATTTTAATAACCGTCATCAGCTACTTTGTTAAGAAACGGTAGTGGTTAAGTTGTAGGAATGACAGGACTATCAAGACTGGCAGCATGGCTATTTCTCTATTCAGTAAAGCTGGCATTTTGTCATGATGATGACGTTGTGATTACATATAATCTATAAAATCAGAACATTGAAGACTGTTTCCTGGCATCAAAATCAGATCTTGAGTAGAAAAGAAAAGTTTTAGAAATATTATCCTAACTATTCATTTGCTGTAGAATAATTTCTTCTAGTTTAAAGCATTTCTTGATATATATATATAAATCCTACTATATCTTCACTATACCTAATGTGATATTTCTATCATAGATATCCTTTATAGAGTTCACGGTATTTTGAGTAAGTTATAATAATAATTACTTATCAGTGAAAAGCTTAACTTGATACTGTCCAGTAAATTTTACGCTAGTATACATTTTTCACTGCCTACTGGGTTAGCTTTCTTATGGGATTGTAGTATTAAATGTTTACGTTTTCTTTTTAAAAATTAATATCATTCATGTTCATAGATATATGTCTTTCTTAATGATTTATGATTAGCATTACTAAAGAAAATATAACTGCAATTTCTTCTAAACATAAATATATCTTTCTGTGCAACTGCAATCAAAAAGTATTAAAAATGATCTAGTTCAACATTACATTTTTTCTTAGATATAATTTATTTTTAATTATACATTTTGTAGAGCATTTAAAATAGAAAAGATAAATGAAGACTACTAAGAAGATCACTTAGATTGTGCCATTGCTTTTATTTAATGAATATAAGATTCAGTGGTATTAATAAATCCTTAATAGTGGGATTTTTAATTACCACAACAATATCTGCACTTGACCATATTCGTGTTCAGGCTCTCTCAAGATCCTGTAATTTTAATATTCTGTGAGTGTCATAGTATTATATTATTAAAGGATTTACATCCACTATGCAACTGGAAGGGAACTAATAAACTATTAAAAGCACACAAAGAAAAATGATAAAGTACTCAAGATTGGCGTGTATTTCCATCCTATAGGTATATCTACATGGAAGGCCAACATATAATGGTATGATTTCTTTTAAGCATGGAATCAGAGTGAAGGGAGTTAGTGGGATAATCTTGATAACTCCTGTCATTAAGCCACTTCATCTTGGTTCATCCAATTCCTGAAGGGAAAGACCTACTGCACATTCCGGAGAATGAGCCAGAAGCAGGGACATCTGCTCCTGTGTACATTGTTGGAGGTTTACCATAAAATTTGGATAGTATTCTTTATACCATTCTCTACCCTTTAAAAATACAGCAAATGAAATCCATTAAAAGAATAGCAATTTATTAATTACCTTCTGAAATTTAACTCGGTGTATTTTGACTATGCTCACTAGATTTATCCTACATTGAACAAAGAATTGAAAAATGACAACTTTCCACAGAATTATAAGAGAAAAAAATCTATCAAAATTTTTTTGTTTTGCTTTGTTTTGTTGTCTTTGTTGCAAAGCTGAACCCCCTTCCTTCCATCATTGCAGCACAAAGGATGTAAGGGAACAGGAAAGTGGTGTTGATAACACTTTCAGTAAGAGCAAGATGTATTTAAGATGAAGCAACAACACTTTCACTAATCTTTAAAAAAAGTTCTACTCTCTAGCACTGCAAGAGTGGAGATTTCTTCTTACACAGTACGGATTTAAGTGCATGATGATTATGCTACTTTGATTTTAATAGTATAATTTGTTAATTGAAAGCTTGTGCAAAAGAGTTTTAAGCCATGACTATGTTTAATCATATTTCATCAAAGCAAAATTTGCTGGTTGTTTAAATTACTTCATATTTCTTAGACAAAATGGTGATCATATGTACATTTACACCTTTAGACGTCCCTCTAAACCCATTTCTGTGGAAACTTTTTACAATAGAAGGCCTAGGGGGATTCCATATCAAGCCTAATTTGTATATCTGCAAAATCTGAATATCTGCATTTCAGAGCAGAATTAGTCTTCCAAACCTTATCAACATCAGATCACATGACTGTTGATCTCTTAGAATTGCTAGCAAAATTTTTAACCAACTGTAGGCTGTAGCAACTCAAAGAGAGAAAATGCAAGGTTCAGGGAGGATATCTGACAGAGACAACTTTGAGTTCAAGTCCTAAATATCAGGCCATTTATTAGCAATCTGGCTTTAGGAGAGTTACTAATCCTTTCTAGAATATAGATTCTTTAATTTGTAAAATGTAGATAATAATTGCTACTGCTCTAGTAATAATTAATAATATAATATATAGAAGAAATTTTTTAAAATGATAGTTCCTACTTCTACTCTTTCCCTATGTTCTTGGCCAGTCTAGATTGTCAGGGAACAAGGAACAGGATGTACGTCTGTTCAAAGTAAAATATATATGTTTTTGATCTCAATCACTCAGCTCAGTAAATAAAGCGGATATAATTGAAACAAAATTTTCACGAAATAGTAGCTATCATGTGTCATGCACTGTGTATTTGCTTCTGAATTCTAGTTTATCTCAAGAAGTAACAGTCCTTGAAAACATTCTTCTAGACCATTTTAAATGAGGTTAGTGACTATACTTAGAAGAAATAAACACATCTTGTTTTAGGATGAGGGGTAAATTTTCCATCACCATATTCTCTTCTCTAGGATAAAGTCTATGCTTGGATGTGATCATTGTATACTACCAAATCATTGCTATTCAGGAGGTATTAGCAACTGAGTCTAGAAGCAGCTTCTTGGACAGGCAATCAGCCAGGTGTTAAATGAAGACAGCAAAACTTGGAAACTCTCTCCAGAACATGATTAATTTTTAGTGATCTTTTAATGAAAGGACCCTTATAAATGAATAATAGTACTAGTGTATTGAAAACAATATAATATAGCAGGTATAGTATCTAGACATCTGAGACCTCTATTAACTTTGCTAAAGGTAGTCTAGACACATTGTTTTGAAGTTTTTTTTATAGTCAATAATTAGCTTTGAGGAAGTAGGTTCCTTAATACTCTGAAGTCTTATGAAATATAACAGCTTTGTGTATATAGCCCTGATTACACACCAAAAAGAAAATATATGTGATTTATATTATGTTCCTTATCGCAATACATATTTACTTTGGGAAAAGATAAACATCTTGAGATGTTGATAGTTTTAAAAATGTCTTCATTTAAAATATATTATTTTAGTATGCGTTAGTGTATCTTCAGAAGGCGAAAAGCATGGATCCTTTGAAAACCTAATCCTGTCATGATCTTGTCACTCCTTGGTTCCAAACCTTCCTATTTCACTCACAATGGAAGCCAAAGCCTTTATAATGGCCTCTAAGCGTTAGCCCCAATCACTTCTTCCCTACCCCATTAGCACCCCTTCACCTGCCTTCAACTCCTATTGTTCTCCAACCATTTCATTCACCCCAGCCATTCTATTCTGCACAGGAGACTCCCTCCCTTACCTCCTTCAGATCTTTGCTCAAACTCAGTGAGGCCTTTCCTGTCCACCATTTTTTGATGAACGAATGAATGAATTGTAACTATTGCATAATGTTGTTCGGTTCTTCAAAGTGTGTGTTTTTAAATTTATTCCACAAGTAGAAATTATTGCATGAATATCAGCAGTGCTGATCTTAGCTATGCAATATACAGCGGAAAGAATATCGTATATAGGCTTTTAAAGATTTCTAATTTCTGTCTCTTCGGTTTCGGGGTTGTCAAACCAAACAGGTGGTTAAGTTGTCACGTTTTAATGGCCGTGGTAACGGGGAGGAGGCTGGTGGGGATTTCTGTTTCTAGGGAGGATGACAGGTAAAAATCTCACCGTGATGCTCAAAATCCAAAGTATTGTATTTGTGGCTGCTTGATTCTTGGCAGCCCAGACCTCGTCCGGTTTGGTAGGCAGCAAACGACGAAAACCGGCAGAATATTTTCTGGAATGATCTCCTGATGCGACTGTGTTTACGGCTTTCTTGTCAGCACCCAGAGGGAGCTTTATGGCCACCAGACTCCCATTCCCTGGGCTCTGGGAAGCAGCGCGGCGGGCTGAGGGGCTTCGCGGGGTCACCTGGCGCCTCCAGGCCTCACGCCCGCGCCCCGCATTCCAGTTGGCCCCTGCGGCAACAGGTGAGGCGCGGCTGAGCGCCAATCACACAGCCAGCCGGCTGGGCGTCCGCGCTCCGCGCTCTAAGCGGCGGCGAGCTCGGGGAGGAGGGTCCCGGCGGCTGCGCGACGGCGGCGGCGCGGCGCGGCGCAGCGGCTAAGCACTGCAGGAGCGACGGCACGGAGGCGGGAAGTCCTCCCGCACGGGGGCGCTGCCACCTGCGAGGGGGAGGAGCCAGACGGGAACCGGGTTTTTCTGCCGCGGAACGCGCTGGAGTTGAGAGAACTCATCCTGACCATGAAGGGCGACCAAGGAATCGAGAACCCGGCTTTCGTCGCCTCCAGCCCAGATACCCCGCACCGTTTGTTTGCATTGCCCTCCCGCGTCGAGGTCTCTGACTTGTCCATCAATACCCAGAGACAGCATGCGCAGCCTCAGGAGGCCCAGAAGTCCCCGGAGGCACCCCGGCCTTCGGCGGATCCCACGGTCTCCCAAGAGCTGTCCGTTCCAGAGCAGCCGCCCGAGTTTGAGGAGGGACCCTGCGGGTGTGGGAACTTACAACCGCAGAGTCTCCAGCGCTGCAACACGCCCCAGGGCTTTCTGCTTTACTACTGCCTCTTGGCCCTCACGCAAGGTAATGGCCAGCGCCCGCTCGAGAGGGCAGTGGCCCAGCGAGGGCGAGGAGGGGTGCGCGGAGCTGGCGGGGACGAGAGGGCAGGTGCGCGCCGAGCCGGCGTGGTCGACGCGCTGGGCGAGGCAGCCCGGGCCGGGGACTTCCAAGCGCTCCCACAGACGTCAGCAGGCTCAGGCATCCACCTTTTAGCTTTTCCTTTGCAGCAACTTTTACAACTTGCCATATGAGCTTTTTTTTTTTCCTTTTGTGTTCTACCTCAGTTTAGCCGATTCCTTGAAGGAAGGTGGAAATTACTGGAAGCTTCCTGTGGGAACAGTTTACACTGGCGGTATCCATTCTATGCTACCGAAGCATTTATTTTGCTAAACCTCTTACTAAAGGATTTTTTTTTTTTTTTTACATTGTTTCTGGAAGGGAAGGATTAATTTGCTGGTGAGGGTGGGGTAGTTCTCAAAGGAGAAACTTGCGGAATCGGTTAAGTAGCAGCGTTCCTGTTTTGTGAGTATATTTAGTTTTAAGTTGCGTGTCGGCCCAGGTGGAGCCCAGTGAATGTTAGCAAAGGCTCGAGGCGTTGTTGAAGGGTGAGGCTTTTGAAACGCAGCGGAGTTGTGCAGTATCTGTTTTGTTCCAGGATCTCTTTTAGGGTCTCTTGGGAGTCCCTGATAAAGTCCACATTTATACCCTTAGGAGTTTGCAGTCTAAATCTGGTTTGGAGGAGCGCGGGGTAGAGTAGAGGAAGAATGGCTCGCAGGAAAGCAAGCCTGGAGAAGGTGAAAGCTGTTGCTCTGTTGCCTAATGCAGGGGGTGAAAGAAACGGGAAGTTACACTAAGGTGACGGACACATTGAGGAGAAATGGGCATTAAGGTGGAGCATCCTGAAGGACATGCGGAAGGTTAGTGAGAATTCGAGGGTATGTAGATATTGGTTGGTCAGTTGAGCCTTAGTTTCAAAGTATTTTGTAAAGAGACCATCCAGGGCTGATTGGAAGAAGTATAATCCAAGCAATTGTTTTGAGAAAGGGGGGAGTTGGAAATTGCTCTTTTTAAAAGATTAACAGACGAGTAAATCTAAATAGATTCTTTCTCTTCTTATTCCTGCTCCCCTGTCTGAAAGGAGCTCGGTGCCCCTGGCTTTTGCACATATTAGGTGTTCAGTGAGTACGCGGTGATTGTAGGTCAGTTGCAGCTCTTCTGCCAAAGGTGGTTTTGTGCTAAAAAGTTGTTTCCGTTTCCGCCTTTCTTGTCCCCACCCAAGTTCCCCTTCTCTCAATGTCTTGGTCTTAGTTGTCCAAACTCAGTGATCAAACATTTCAGTGCCAGAGGAATGCAAAGTTCAGAGAAGTTGGACACAATTAAAATTTCTTGTTTTATCTTAAAACATATTCTGAGATTTCTGTATTCCAGAACACATATGTCTAATGTAAAGTATTGTTTAAAATTATTAGCAAATATTATTGGCACTCCTAGAAAGAAGTGTCAGGTTTAGCCTATCTTTACCCAGAGGTACCCAATTTAGGAAGCATAATCCTAGATGAAGGTGACCCAATAAATTCTTGTTTCAGTTTAAATTTGCATTATTACCATTTAAATTTGAATTATTGCTTTTCTCAGACATGATCCTTGGGAGGTTCATTTCCATGGTATATTAAGAAGTGTTCAGGAAAAACCAAAACCTAAAACTTGTCAGGTTAGTTTACTTAACCCAGAATTTGTCAGAGATAAACAGGGTTCCTCTTAGCACTTAACCTCTTAATGTGCCTCCTATTTTCATGTATGTACAATAGAGACATATAGTATGCAATATTTCATGAGATTTCCTTTTTTATTTTTTATTTTATTTTATTAAGATTTTTTATTTATTTATTCGACAGAGATAGAGACAGCCAGCGAGAGAGGGAACACAAGCAGGGGGAGTGGGAGAGGAAGAAGCAGGCTCATAGCGGAGGAGCCCGATGTGGGGCTCGATCCCAGAACGCCGGGATCACGCCCTGAGCCGAAGGCAGACGCTTAACGACTGCGCTACCCAGGCGCCCCATGAAATTTCCTTTTTTAAAGCAGAGTTCTTAGAACTTCTGTAGCATAGAATTCAGAGTGGTGTTCATAGGCTTAAAGTGCTATCCCTCCACAAGAGTTTATAAATTTATTTTCTCAGAGAAGTTTTACCATAAAGACTATGAGTTTTCATGACTGACTTTTAATCAGTATGGCAAGTGTGTTGGGAAGTTGATTTTTTTCGGGGGAGGGATTTGATTTTTGGATGGGGAAGTTTTCATATTCTCAGATGGATTTATCTCATAAGCATGTCATTCCTAGATACATTAGACATTTACCTTTAAATTTTAAGAATTGTAAATTGGCTTTTGACTTATTAAACTGGCATAAAAGTAAAATCATGTTAGGACTTTTAAAACTTGTTATATCGATATATTTTTTTTTAAAGATTTTATTTATTTATTTATGTGACAGAGACAGCCAGCGAGAGAGGGAACACAAGCAGGGGGAGTGGGAGAGGAAGAAGCAGGCTCCCAGCGGAGGAGCCTGATGTGGGGCTCGATCCCAGAACGCTGGGATCACGCCCTGAGCCGAAGGCAGATGCTTAACCGCTGTGCCACCCAGGCGCCCCTTGTTATATCGATATTCTTGAAATATATTTTCAGTTACAGTCTTGATAAAGCAAAATTTAAAGAGGTTGTAGAAATCATGGCTTGTGTATACTCTGTTAATTAATGAATGAAAACAATTCATGGTATCCTCTTAAGTAAAGGGGGTAATTCGTTAAAAACTGTAATGTGAGCAGATGCTTTTTATTTTCAATTTATACTAATGTTTAAACTCCTGTAAATTTAATCTGTATCTGGACAAAACATTTTTGTTAAGTCAGTCACAATTGATTTCCAGCTTTTCTTTTTTTGTTTACCTTATATTCTTCCTTCATAGTTTTATAAACAGATGAAGTGTATATTTTTTTGTTTACTTTGCATATGATTTAGAATGCCAGTAGTTGAAATGACCTTTAGTATGTGTTTATTTTTGCTGTAAGGCCTTTTAAATTATAACTTTCATGTCTGTAAAAGTGTTAGAGGATAAGAGGTTTGAGAGCCCAATTTCACCTTTCGTAAAACTAAGTCAAGGATTTCTAGTTATATATAAATACGTTTAATAATTGAACAACCTGGAAGCAAGTGGGCAAGACCTCTGGAGTCACCTGTACTTCTTGTACTCTTCTGAGTGAGGTCCTTGACAGTATGCTACTCTTGGAGTCTCTCTTTGAACTGGCTTCATAAGAACTTATCAGTCTGATTTTTTATTTGCCATATAGAGAAAAATGAAGTTAGCTACAGTTTAGTATGTGGTAAGCATCGATTTTATTTAACACCTGAAAATTCGCAAGTCTACCATTTAAAAGCAAACTGATTTTTAAGGAAGCATGTTTGAGTTGCTAGCTTTTAAACTTGGAGACTTTTAAAATTGGTACATTGAAAAAGTAGCAAAATAAATGAACAGTCAAACTTTAGTCACAACCAAACTTTAGACGTTGTGTTAAAAATCATAATCCATATGGTGAAGTTAATAAAAATCATGCACATATATTTTCTTTTCTCTCTTTTAGGTATTGTAGTAAATGGCCTCGTAAATATTAGCATTTCCACTATTGAGAAGCGCTATGAAATGAAGAGTTCTCTGACGGGCCTGATATCATCAAGCTACGATATCTCCTTCTGTTTGTTGTCTTTATTTGTGTCGTTCTTTGGTGAAAGAGGACACAAACCAAGATGGCTTGCATTTGCATCCTTTATGATAGGACTGGGAGCCCTTGTTTTTTCAATGCCAAAATTTTTTAGTGGAAAATACCAAATGGGGTCCTTTTTTGAAGGTAAGTTTCTGTTTTTTGTTTGTTTTAATTTAAGAAGTAATATAAAACAAGGCCTTTAATTCTATATTGCAACTCACTTGTACAAGGTAAACAGGGTAAGGACTTAGTGTCCTCCACAGTTTACTGCTTTGTTTTAATGTGAATTGTGTGCAGTAGATTACAGAGATAGCATTATTCATTGCTTCAGTAGTTATACATGTTATTAATCCTCTGATACTCATTTCCCAAATTACACACAGTCCTCCTCAAAAAGCAATGATCAATTTTCTATTGCACTTGTAACCTCATTGGGGTTCAAAGATCTATAGTTTTCCCGTGTGTGTGTGTGTGTGTGTGTGTGTTTTAATGTATTATTTATTTATTTGAAAGAAAGAGAGTGAGAGAGAGCTCTCCAGAGGGTCAAAGGGAGAAGCAGACTCCCTGCTGAGCAGGGAGCCCAATGCAGGGAGTGGAAGTCAGGCACTTAACCGACTGAGCCACCCAGGCCTCCCCTTCCCCTGCTTTGTGATTTTATTTGCTGTGCTTACAGCTCTGCTCCCTGGACATGTGGATTCCTGATTCTTTAGATAAAGAGAGATGGAATTTATAGGAGAACTGGAGCCTTTCCTAAGAACAGAAGCTAGCTGTACTTACAACTGCAGTTTAGAGACTCAGGACTTCATGATTTATCTAACGTGTTGCTCTGGTTAGTTGAAAAAGTACATTATTCAAAGGCTCAAAAGGAAATTTCTACTTTTTTCCTCTCCCAAATAATAATTTTCAGTGGAAAAACAATTATGTTAGAGCCAGAGGGATGTGCTAATGAAGACTTCAACATTTTTATTGTCTTTCCTGGGACTTTTAATAGCAGATATTGGGAAACAGAGGGCTATAAAATTAACTTTCAGGAGTTAGGTAAGTGAAGAAATGGCTTAGGGTAAGAAGAAAGGAGAATCGGGGCCTGCTGCAATTTAGGCATTATTTTTAAAATGTTAAGGTTGTTACATTTGTGAGTTTTAATATTGAAAATTAATATTAAAGTGTTAATATTCCTAAGACCAACTTCCAAATATATAGAATGACAACAAATAGGAAAATATTTTTAACAATTTAACAATAATATTTTTAGCAATTATGCAGCATGGTTTTAGGAGTATACATATTAGGTAAGCAGTCTTCATTTTGGAAATAAAAATAGAATATGCAAGCATATAGGATCAATAGAGGGTGTTTTTAAAGTGTGGTAGAGTTTGGAATAAATGAGATAAGGAAAGTATGTTATCAGTGGAAAGATCATTTATATAGATTCTAGTATATTATCTAAGATTGGACAAGATTCTGTAAGGCCAATGTCACATAATTTCACTGGAGGTAGTTTTAGGTACAAGGCACACTAGGCTTTAGTATAATACTTTTGAAATCTTAACGGTAAGGTAAAATCTAAACTTCAGTCTGTCACACAAGAAACATGATACTGATTCTGTGATAGCAAAAATATTGTATTTATAGCATTTATGTGGTTATCTTTGTACTAAATCAAATTCCTTAGTCTTCCAGTTGATCAGATGCCCTACTTGTTTTCAAAGTATACGAGCTTTGATAAAATCTCCGACTCTCTAAACTAAAACATAACACCTGTTCCAGTACCAAAGCCTGATTTCTCTTTAGCAATCTTCTTAGCTTCGACTCCTGCCAGACACTCTTTGAATTGCAGCTAATCTGAACAGTGTATAATTTCCAAGGGGAAATGGTGACAAATTAAGGTGTGTGTGTGTGGGTGGGGGTCAGAGATGAAGCCAAGAAGATTGCTAAAACCAGGTCACATTATGGTGCACTACGCAGGTTTTCACCAAGTTCTTTTTGATGTGTCTTATTGATATTTTTTTATTATTTTAGGTGAAGTAAATTAGATAGAGGACTTGGCTGATATGTGAGGTGTTTAGTCTAAATTAGACTCATAATTTAAATAATAGGTTATCATTGGCAAATGGAAACAAAAACTCAGGTTGCCCTTATATTTTGTCATTCATACAATGAATATTGATATGGACTGTACATGGTGCTGCGATAATAGCAGTGAAACAGTTTCATGCCATCAGGATTTTATGTAGTAGTGGGAAGAAATGCAAAGTTGATAAATAATTGAAGATTAAAGTGAGTGTGTGAAGGGAAGAAATAGAATATGTGAGCAAAAGAAGGCTGTTGTGACAATAACTGAATAATGAGGAGCCAGCTTTGAAAGATACTTTTCAGGCTGGGGAAGAACATGATAAATGGCCTTGGAGGGGCAAAGAGGTTGGTAGGTTTTAGGAATTGTCACTCTGGCCGGCATGATCAAAGCAAGTTCATGATGAGATGAACTTGGAGAGACAGATAGATGCCAACATGAGGCATTTAGAGTTTCTTTTAAGTGTAATGCGAAGTCATGAGGAAATTTTCCTTTTTTTTTTTTTTTTTTTGAAGATTTTGTTTATTAAAGAGAGAGCAGGAAGCACACAAGCGAGGGTGGAGGGTGGGCAGAGGTAGAGGGAGAAACAGACTCCAACTGAGCAGGGAGCCCGACTATACAAGGCTTGATCCCAGGACCCCAAAATCATGACCCGGGGAGAAGGCAGATGCTTCACTGACCAAGCCATCCAAGTGCCCCGAGAGAAAGTTTTCCAAAGGGAAGTGCATGACCTTATGTTCTGATATGATCATTTTGGCTTCTGTTGTTCTGAAGGACTCTCAAGAGTAAATGGGAGAAAATCACCTAGGAGTTTTTTACTAGAATCCAGGTGAGAGATAAAGGTGGTTGGACTGCGTTCCTATCAGTAGAGATCTAAAGGAATGACTGATTCTCAATGTATTTTCAAGGAAAAAGATATAGGACTCTGGGGTAGATTGATTATGAAAGAGGAATGAATAATGACTCCTTGATACTTGACCAACTGGGGCCATTCACTAGAATGTAGAATAGCATTAGGAATGGAAATCAAGAAATCAGGTTTGGAATTAGTGTTGTATGATATGATACATCTATCCGGTGTTGTAATATGTATCTTTGAACATACATGTTTATATAAGTGTGCAAGTTACCCTTTAGTCTTCGTTCCTAGAAGTGCTCATATTGGGTTTGAAGGGCTTCCTCATTCTAATTTTTGATAGATAATGCCACACTGACTTTTAGGAAGGGTTGTACCAGTTACTCTCCCACAGTCAAATATGAAAATGCCTAGTTGCTATTTTAAATTTTTGCATTTTTTCTCCTGAAAATTTTCTTTAATAGGAATGTGCCTTTGTGGTATGTGTGTGTGTATGTGTAGGTGTTTACAATATAACAGACACAAAACTCAAGTGTGCAAGTTACCCTTTAGTCTGCAAGTTACCCTTTAGTCTTCGTTCCTAGAAGTGCTCATATTGGGTTTGAAGGGCTTCCTCATTCTAATTTTTGATAGATAATGCCACACTGACTTTTAGGAAGGGTTGTACCAGTTACTCTCCCACAGTCAATATATGAAAATGCCTAGTTGCTATTTTAAATTTTGCTATTTTGCATTTTTTCTCCTAAAAATTTTCTTTAATAGGAATGTGCCTTTGTGGTATGTGTGTGTGTATGTGTAGGTGTTTACAATATAACAGACACAAAACTCAGGACTGAAACCACATTACATATCTAAAGGAAAGGGCCCCAGGCATTTTAGAAACAGAAGGAATGTTAGAAATCATAAATTCTTTCTTTTACAGTGTAGAACCTTAGGACAAGAGGTGAAGTGACTTCATAGTGATTTCATAGAGAGGTCAATAACAGCTAAAACTGATACTAGTTTTTATGCTTTGTTTAATGTTTTTAAATTTTTTGTTTATTTCTCATAGGTTTATTAGCTATATTGAAAAGTTTCAGTATTTTTATGAATTTATTTACTTTTTTGGTGTTTACATATTGCATAATTATTTTTATGAACTTAAACCATTTTTCCCCAATTTCAAATAGCCAGGTATAATGATCTCTTCTTTCTTAAAAACATAATAACTTATCTGTTCAAGTAAGTCAATCCACTTTTGCAAATTTTGGACTATACAGTCCAGAAATCTTAAGGATTTGTCCAACTCTAAGGAGAGTATACAAGAAAACAGGAGATCAGTGGGAAGAGAAACGAGAGTTGAAAACTCTCTGTAAATAAATTAGAAACAAGGGCGTATTTAGGTAATATAGGTGATCTTGTTAGGTAATATAAATAACCTGAAGAGCCTCACACCACAAAATCACTTTATTAATTGAAATTATACATGTAATTTAATTTGAAAATGACATTGAGAGAATTAGCATTTTCCTTGGTGTGCTTTTTTGTTGTTATTTTTTGAACTTGAGAAAAGTCAGGGCTCAGTTTGGATGAAATCATCTCTAAAAGAGGAGATTAAATTAACGTAATATAGTTGGTAATTACAGGAAAACAAAATGTGACATATGATATGCATGTATAATTTCCACAGGTGTTAGAAAAACACAAAAGGAGGTCAAGAGTTAGCAGAAGGTAGAAAAGTGTGTTTGAAAACAGCTTGAATTTTCTATTCTGTAAAAATTAAAGTAGGTTTGAGAAAGTATTTTTTTAAGGGAAACCTTTATGAAGACCTAAGGGTTAATGGCTATTATCTAACTTTGGAGATATTTATCAAAGGGAAGTTTTGGTTGTTATTGGATACAAAAAAAGGGAAGAATTAAAATTGAGAGAAATTCTTCTCAGGACTAATTTTTATATACGTTAGCCTGAGAATAGAACAGTGTCATAAAATATTTTCAAGTAATACTTGACATTTACTTTTGATATATTTTAACTTGTTATAGCATATTTTAATATAACTTTCAAATATTGTAAAAATATAATAAGTAAATCTTTACCACAAAGCATTTTGTTTTCCTCCAAGCATTTTTTAATTCCTTCTGGATGAGTGTTAATTTAATGGTGTTAAGGAAAATAATCTTTTTGTCTCTTTGAGACTTTGGGAGGGGGATCGTTAGTAAATACTTAGGAATTATGGATAAGTAATTACTAAATCAAGGAAGCTCTTTTTCTTTATTGACCAATAATAGTTGGATTATTTTCTTAAGTCGTATTATTTTCATGTTTCTCTTTTCCATTTCTTTCTCAGGGAAAGGTAGCTCTCAACATTTAACATTTACTTCAGCACTGTATTTCTAATGTTTTAGATTGGTATTTCGGGAAGAATTCTGTACCAAAAGACATTAGTTATGCAAAGTGACTATTCAAAATGTTGAACTAGGAAAATGATTAGCGTGGGACTCAATGTGTGATTTAGTTTTAGTTACTGTTTTGTCTTTTATTACGTATTCATAAGGATTTTTTTAATACAGAATACTTGTCTAGATTGAAGAAGGCATAGGGCCAAGGATCTTACAGCTTCACAATTGCTAATTTAATATAGTATACTTTTATTATTATTATTATTATTATCATTTTTTTAAAGATTTTATTTATTTATTTGACAGAGTTAGAGACAGCCAGCGAGAGAGGGAACACAAGCAGGGGGAGTGGGAGAGGAAGAAGCAGGCTCATAGCGGAGGAGCCTGATGTGGGGCTCGATCCCATAACGCCGGGATCACGCCCTGAGCCGAAGGCAGACGCTTAACCTCTGTGCCACCCAGGCGCCCCAATACAGTATACTTTTAATTTCGCTGGGCTTCTGAGTGTTCTTCTTTCTTGATATGCCTTCTTCCTTATAAAGAATCAGTTTTATTTTTCTTGTATTTCAGTTTAAACAAATGAATAAAAAGGAAAGATGATATCTTAGAAGATGTAATGATGTAATAAAACAAATGATTCAAAAGATTTTTAAATTCAATATATACAGTAAAAGAGCTAGAACTAACTTTTAGGGGTAGTCAGTGCTCCAGATGAAACTAGCACAATTTGTAATATCCAAGGCACTTCAGTCTTCCCCAAACTTCCTAGATTATATGAGTTATCCTGGATGCTTGCTAAAGTCACTTATTGCCCCTTGGGGATCCTGATTCAGCAAGTCTGGAGTAGGACTCAGGAATTGATATTTTTTAAAACTACCCAGGTTATCTTATCAGTCCATTTAGGGAAACATACGTCCAGTTTGGTGCTTAATTATTTTGTGCAGTTTCAGCTGTGGGCACAGAGGTTTCTTTTCATTTCAGGATTATTGCTTTATAAATTCCTTTAAAATGGAAGTTTCACAACTGTCGTGAAATACTAGATACTTTAATGTAGCCAGTTTTGTTGAAATTCAAATGACCAAGCTTCTGAAATAGAGGAAACGAACAGAGAAAATTAAGTAGGAAAGCATATGTCAATGAGTTGTTAGCACAAACTCATTTCTGCTTACAGCTATAATTTGTAGATAGATAGAGATGTAAAAATGCATGCCCTTGAGCAAAAGAATATAATGTCCCAGCATTTCCCAGAGTATGATCTGCACGCACAGTTTCTGAAGATATTAAGAGTATCTTAAAAATATGTTCCATGGTTTAATGAGTTTGGGAAAATCAAAGTTAAGGGGTGTCTCTGTTGCATCCCTGTAAAAGTTAATGCAGTTTTGAGTCTTTAATTAGAGGATGTGATAGGTACCAAAGGACTCCACTGCTTGTCCCCTTTACTCTGCCTCTACTGCTCACTCTATGTTTTTCCCCCCAGATAAGTGTTTTGGTGAACAGGCCTTGGGAATACCTGTTCTATGCTATTTTATGTCATTTTGAAAGCCCTTGTTGAATTTAGAATGTTCATTATGGCCAGCGTTAGAACAGCATGTGATGGATAGTATGTGTTCTAGAAAGGTTTGTTGGGTTGTCAGATATATTAATGAATGAATGGAACCTTATTGGAGGCATATTAGGAGTCTAATGACTTCCCTTCCACAGAAGGCAGTAATGTCAGATAGAGGCAGTTTGGGATGCCCTGTTCACATTTACCGTAAACTTGACCTAAAGAGTAATGGGGCATTTTTTTTTTTTTCTTGGCCACTGAATTGGGAGGAATTGTGTTAGAGGCAAAGCATAGATGATCTTTATGGGTAAGATTTGGGATCTGAAAAATTTGCAGTGCGAAAAAGGAAGCTAAAACGAGAACCATATTCAGAAATAGTAACACAATGCTTTGATATTCTGCTTTTGGTTTTTGTCTTAATTACTTGCTAAACTGTTGATTTCCCCATGTAGCTACCATCCTTCTAAGGTGATGCTAAGATGGCAGGATTATTTCTTGATAGACTCTTAGTAGTTATTACCCTTATCTGTTTTCATGTATAAAACAAAAGGAAATGCTCTGATAAGGCATTCAAGTTGACCATAGGCATAGTTGTGTCTTACTGGTACAATGTATGGGAGGTAAAAATTAAGCAATGCTTTTGTTGCTTCCTCAGAAAGGTTGGTAAAAATGTGGTTTGTGGCAAGAAAGAAATGAGGAAATTCTATTTTCTAAGTCACTGTTCTTAAAACATGCACAATGAGCCCCTGTGTGTTTTAATGTATTTTTTCCCTTTATTTTAATACTATTAGCACATTACATTGAGTGAAGGTATGCAGCAATATAGCAGGGATATTAGGGTCAGACAAAATTGAATTTAAATTTTTGCTCAGACACTGTGTAATAGAGCTCTGTGGCCCTGGATAAGGTTTACTATAAATTATGATGACCATAATAGCCCCTACTTCATAGGAGACTGTACATTTACAGTGATAAGGCAAGGCCTGGTGCATGGTGAATGCTCATTAAATAGTAGCAATGAATAATAAAGATGTTCATGATAATTAAGTAACAGCTATACTAATGTAAAAAACTACCTTTCTTGGGGCACCTGGGTGGCTTAGTTGGTTAAGTGTCTACCTTTGGCTCAGGTCATGATCCCAGAGTCCTGGGATTGAGCCCCGCATCAGGCTCTCTGCTCAGTGGGGAGCCTGCTTCTCCCTCTCCTTCTGAAGCTCCCCCTGCTTGTTGTCTCCACTCTCTCTCAAAAGAAGGAAACAAAAAAATTGCCTTTCTTGGTTTGTTTAGTTATGGGCAATGGTAGTTACAAAATCATATGAACAACTAAAAATCTTTCAAAATTGTACATATTTTTTTTCTTTGGTAGGTGTCACTTGATATTGATGTATCTCCAAAGTCTGGCTGAACACTTCCAAAATAATATAGTAGAGAGGGTTTTAATTAGCTATGTTTCCAGGATTATATTCTTAGGAGATAAGAAGATAAATTTGTTTGGTGTAGCTCAGTTTAAATGGATCCACTCAAAATAGTATACTAAAATATTACCTTTTAAATAGAGTGCCTATTTAAATATCTTCAGTTTTTTAATCTAATTTTAAACATGATACATCCTTTGCAAGCCATTCAAAAGATAAAAAAAAAAACCAAAACCAAAAAGAAATGGAATAAAAGGGAAAAAATGGAATAAATGGAACAAAAAAGGAAGGAAATACATTTTTATAACACAACTTAGATTACCCACTGCTAATATTGTTCAGCTTTCTTAATGTATATATACATTTATACATGTATTCACAGTCACATATAATACACACATTTACATTGTAGTCATTACATGTTCAGTGCACACTCGTCCACACACTCTTACTAACGTTCATACATATTCATACATCTTACATCACCTTTACACATATCATTCGAATGCACATTTAAAGGAAACAACATTTTGAATTTCTAGATGTCCACTTCTTCTTTAAGAATATATATTGGACATCGTTATATGTTAAAACAGAGTTGCAAGTTATTTATGATTTTATGTTCATTTTATAGATAACCTATTTAATTGGCTCTCTTTCGTTGTGTTTTTATTAATACATTTTTCTGGTTAGAGACATTCTGTGGATCATTGCAGACGATTTGGACAATACTAAGAAATAGGAAGAGAAAAAAACCAATTCATTGTTTTTTTCTCAAGGAAAACAACTTTGGGACTTAGTGTTTTTAGTGTGCCCATTTCTTACACAGTTAATATAATATTTTAAATGGTTTGCACACTTTGAGCATTCTTATTCTTACATAACATTCCATTTAAATTTTAACCATTCTCATAAAGTTGAATATTCATATTTAAAAAGTTTTCTATTGTAAAATACCTCATGCTACCATTGTTGTGTTTAAAGATTTTACTATATTTTGGTAATTATACAGTATTTAACATTTCAGAATTGGCTTTTTTCACTCAGGATAATTCTCTAAAAACTCAGTGGTGGTTATCAATTGTTCATTCCTTTTTATTGCAATTACTAAGTAGTTCGTGGTATGAATATTTCATGGATGGTTTGTTCAACCATTCCCCTCCTAAAGGACATCAGAGCTGGTTCGTTTTTTTGGCTGTTACAAATAGTTATAAACATTTGTACAGATTTTTGTGTGAACATAATTCTCATTTCTGTAGGATAGATGCCCAGGAGTAAAATAGCTGGGTCATGTGACAGTTTTATGTTTATTTTTTTGAGAACTGTTAAACTATTTTCCAGAGGGACTGTACCATTTTATAGCCCACCTGCAAAGTAAGAGTGATCCATTCCTTGCTGTCATTTGGTGCTGTCATATTTTTTATTTTAGCCATTCTGATAGGTTGCAATGAAATCTCACTGTGGCTTTAACTTGCGTTTTCCTAATGGTCTATGATGGTGAGCATCTTTGCTTGTGCTCATTTGCCATCTCTACCCTTCATGTAATGTTTGTTCATGTTTTTTTGCCCATTTTCTAACTGAATTGTTTAATTTTTATGGTTGAATTTTGAAATTGCTTATGTGTTCTGAGTCCTAGATCTTTGTCAGATAGGTGATTTACAAATATTTTCATCCAATGTATAGCTTATCTTTTCATACTTTTAACAGGGTTTTTCATAAGAGCAAAAGTTTTTAATTTTAATGAAGTTCAGTTTATCAGTTGTTCCTTTTGTGGATTATATTTTTATTGTGAAGTCTAAGAATTCTTTACCTAGTCCTAGATCCTAAAAAGTTTCTATTTTTTAAAAATATTATAGTTTTCCATTTTTGTCCATGATACATTTTGAATCTTGACTCTCTTTATATTTCCATTAACACTAGCATTCTCTGTTTTTTTTTCCTTTAATACTCCAAGCACATAAGAAATGTATTTGTCACAATAATCATACTGGTTGGAAAGGGGAAAATACATAGCAGTCACTACTGCTAGTTCAGAGAAATCTTGAAATCCCACTGGGAAGGTTTTGCTCGAGTAAACCTGCTTCTTGGGAGGGGCTCAGTGTTCTCTGTTGGTCCTTTTTATTGTCTTTGGCTATATTTGTAGAGGGCAAATGGAGAATATACTCCTTGGATGGTTAGAATCTGTATCAGCCTGTTTCTTACCTGTAGAAATTTGGGAACTAAGGGTTATTTTCATACTCATTCAGTCATAATCTCTCGGAGAAGAGGCTGGTGGTTCATTTGGTCGTGCAACTGTTTCAAAAACCAGTTTGTTATCTAATTGATTCAGGTATGTGTGCCAATAACAATACTGATAGTTTTGTTTTATGTCTTATGTTTCTTAATCTAATGCCTCTCTCTGGACTTAACTGAGCGTATCGGACTAATGGAAGAGTCCTACCCTTAGGTACTTTTCTCCAAGCTGTATTTTCCAATTAAAAGTATTTGCTTGGTGGCATCTTAATCCATTTAATGGTATTAACAATGAGGTGGCCAGAGCCTTGTTTTTATCCATGCCATGGTCTGTTTTAATTCACTTTTGTTGCTCACAGAGGGCTTCTGAATTTTAGCTTTTATAGGATTTGGTTGAGAAGCAGTTGTCTCTTCCAGCTCTAAAGTCTAATCATCCTGTTCCCTTTCATTCCATCCTTGGCCAAGGGAATACTTGGCACAGATCCACTGACCACCCACAATGTCATTACCGTCAGTTATTTGGGTTATTGGAAAAGGTCAGAAAGGCAATGACTCATAAAGCTCTGTAGGATATTAAAATATGTTACTTAAAAAAGTTTCAGCACAAGCTTGCACCATTGTTTAGCATATTATCTGGCATAGGGTAGATAGTAGATATTTGTTGAATAAGGAGAGGGACACTCTATAATGCACAGAAGGGCCCGCCACATGAAAGAGGGCAGAAGGGAGGAAGGAACTGTTTCAGAAAGTTAATGAACAAACAAACTTACAGGATTTCTTTATTGAAATAATTCTGAGGATCTTGAGTAATACTGAATTGTTCATGGGGTCCCTGGGACTAATGTGAAAAACATTTCTTTCTTGAAAAATTATCTGTAGCCATGCCGTTTTCTTTTCGTAGATTGTATTTCCTATTATCTCCATTTTGTTACCAATCTGGTCGTTTCCAATTTCAGTTTTATAAGAGCAATTAATTGCTGTAATAAAAAGTATTTTACCTTTTGTCTGAGTTTTTAAGATAGAATCACTGGTATTAAGAGGAGGTCATAATAACTAACTATAAAATATAAAATATTGGTCCTTTTGTTTTTGCTAAATATGACATTTTCTAGGATGCAATTTTTGTGACAGAATTCTGGTTACTTCAAACTGAAATATATTCTGTAGTTCTGATGTAGCATTTAAATTTCATTTATTACTGTCCTTAATCTATGATTTCTATCCATTCTTTTTCATATTAATCTGTTACATTCTGACATTTCCAATTCATTTTTTGGCATTTATTCTTAATTTCCTTTTGTTTATTTTTATTACTACAATACTTAGAGCATATAAATTTTTTATTTGTCAGGTTTTAATTTTTATAGTATCAATTACTACATCAGACTGACTTTTTGGGGAATGCAAGGGTTATAATTTGTTCATCATTTTTCAGTAGCTAAAATGTTATCTACTCTGTCAAATTTTAATAAATTGAATTAACACCCAGGGCTTTTTGCTATGAAATTTAATTGATCCTATATTCTTTTTTTAAAAAAGATTTTATTTATTTATTAGAGAGAGAGAGAAAGTGAGGGAGGGAGGGAGGGAGGGAGGGGCAAAGGGAGAGGGAGAGAATCCCCAGCAGAGTCTGTGCTGAGCACTGAGCCTGATGTGGGGCTTGATTCCATAATTCCAAGATCATGACCTGAGTTGAAACCAAGAGTCGAACACTTAACCGACTGAGCCACCCAGGCCCCCCGAATCTTGTATTCTTATGGTAACCCTTGTTTTTTGCAAATTCAAAAAGACCCAGAGGATATAAGTTGTACTAGATATTCTTCATTTGTCCATTCAGATCCTGGGTAGATAGAAACTCCCTGGCTATGCTAACCTTCAGAGGCAAGGTTGACTCCATTATGCGAATAAGTTTCAGAGACTGAATTGACTGTTTAAGTGGGAAAATTCTAAGTCTCATGGGCAGAAACCCAATCTCAATCAATATTGTAAGGTTTCACAGCCCTTTACCATTCCCAGACCTAAGCTAGTTCACAGATACAGAGTTCATTATTGATAGGGAGGCTAGATCTCTTTGAAGAGCTTTACAACAAAACCAGGAGTATATGATGCTTCTCTTCTCCTAAACCTAGCCTAGAACATTTTATCCAGTGTTGAGGGGGAAGGGTAGTATTCATATTCATTGGAGGTGATTAGATAATAACTCTGAACTTACCTGATCTCTGGAGTTCTACAATAGTGCCATGGTCCACTGGTAAGAAAGGGACTTTCAGAGGTCCAAAATAGACTTGACCTCAAACTGCTCTATATCATAGTGAGATACCCATCTTGTAATTTTCCTTAGTCTTAGGATATAGAAAGGGTATAGATATACTAGCTGGTAGAATCTCCACACTGGTTACCTGACCTGTGGATTGAGAGATATTACTGTAGGAAGAAATGATTAGAAACACCTGAATGAAATAGTAAACTAGAAGTAATGCTGTTTTCTTAAAAGAGGATTATGGATTTTAGTGATGCCATCAAGATTTGAAAGATAATCAGGTTGGTGAGTCCTACTACATTCTCACTTCTTTAATGAATTTGGTGTAAATGCACGATAAAGTCACGGAAAATGACTTTAGATCACTATAAATATAATCAAAATTGTAACTATTTTTTATTACTGTATAATCATAAAGTATACATAATGCTCTTTGGTGTAATATGGTCTGGAGCAGTGGTTCTCAACTGTGGCCAATTTTCTCTTTCTGGAGACATTTTTGATTGTTATGACTGGATTGGAGGGTGCTACTGGCACCTAGTGGGTAGAGGTCAGGGACACTGGTAGACATCCTACAAGGCCTACAGGAGAGGATTATCTAGGATAATCCAGCCACAACAAGGATTATCTAGCCTCAAATTGACGTTTGTGAAACTCTAGTCTAGAGGTACCATGATCATCTTATTATCCTACAGAATGTCATGCTGGACTTTATCTTGATGGTATTATGCTAATTGGACTTGGTTAGTTGAAGTATGTATGTATGTATGTATGTATGTATGTATGTATTGTATTTTAGAAGCCTTAGTAAAGTATACGCATGCTAGAGAAAAACCACAAAAACATCAGGAGCCTACTGTAACAGTTTGGCCAAGGCCATGTTGTAGTATCCACTTTGCACATTCCACATTCTGCACTCGCATAGCCCTTAGTGTATCTTTTGGGATTTGGGAGACCTCACTTACCTCATTTGTATACATTAATCTAATGTATTTATTAGGTAATGCCTAAGATTGCCAGAATTGAGTAGGAACAGAAACAAGATAAAGTTCTTGCAGCAGGTATAGGCAGTATTTTTGGCAGACAGGGAGGATGTAGGAAGCCTCTGACAAGTCTTCACAGGGAAATCACTGTGAGGACCCTTAGGTTTTTGTAGTAAGACCATGATTTCTTCTGCTTATAGTATTCTCCATTTGAAGAGAAACTCCTGGTTTGCTACTAGACGTTGCTGTGTCAGCCATAAACATGATTATGATGAATTCCCCATGATGAAGTATGCGTTATCTACTGTAACTAATCATAAAATTAGCCATGTGGAGCAGTATTTCTTATTAAATGAAGTGGTAGAGAGAAGTAGGTTTGGAAAGCACAAGTAACTATATAGGCAGGTATCTCAGATTTGTATGCTGCTTGTTTTTGTTGCCTTGTATATGAATGTAAAGATATTTTTGTGACTTCCTAATGCTCACTTGAGGATATCCTTTGTGGAAGAGGTTCTCAATCAGGAAGAAAAGATGGGCTGTACAGGGAGTGTTGTTCAGTGTCTTGTGGAATTGTACCATGTAAAGAGTGGTCATAATGACATAAGCATGGATTCGAAAACATGCCTTTCCTTCATCAAGACTGGTCTAGCTACCCACCCTGCAGATTGCTTGATTTACTAACTATAGGGGCCAGTTCTGAGAGCTTCTGATATGCCAGCTTTCCCCAGGGCAACCAATATACCCAAAGGCAGCTAAAGTATATCTCTACTACTTGCAAAGTATCTTCCTGACTTAAGTATATATTCTAGATATGCATTTCTTTTCACTGCCCTCCATGTCTCTACCAACACTCAACATTGTTTGACTTACAGAATGCCTTATTCATTATTATTATATTCTATACAACATCACTTCTGACTAAGAAACTTATTTGCAGCAAAAGAAGTATAGTAACAAAGTCCTGCTCATGAAATTCACCTGTGTGTCTTACTCTGTACCCTAAACCCAGAAACCACTGACTTGCTGGAATGGTGTCCATTGTGTTGTAATTTGCAGAATAAAATTTTCTTATAACATGGTATATGTGTTAAATAAGGCAGAAACCACTCTGTTTTGCTGGATCTTTATAGCCAGAATATGTAAGGTAAGGAGCTAGGGAGTGGCAAAGGATTAGTGCCTCTTCCTACTGTATCTAAAAATCCATTTATGGAGTTTTTGCTTTCTGCCTTGGTCTTGTTGAGTCCTAGTCCCCAAGGGATAAAAGCTTTCATCAGATAACACAGTCATTATTCCTTAAAGTCAAAGCTGAGACTGTACCCTAATTATACATATATATGTATATGTACATATATATGTATTTTTTAAATCTATTTATATTAAATAATCAACAGCAAGAGAAGACGGTCACTGAACTGGCAGAAATGATAGGTCCTGGTTATTCAGAGGAAATTAGTTTGTTTCTATACAGTGTCCCCAGAAAACATATTTTGGACTGAGGGAATTTACTTGGGTGCCTCTTAATACTCCCACACCCAACAGTACTTGTTAAAAGAAAGCTATGGCAACCAAACAGAGATAAAACAGCTGATGACTTGCGGATGCTGTATAAAATCCCAGACCAGGTGAGGTAAGGGAAGGAAGAAAAGGGAACACGACCTGGATGATAGGAAAGGAAGAGATGTTTGTCAACTCAGGCTTCTGACCAGCTATAGAAGGAAGAACTGTAGAGCTTGTTAACTGTCCTACTGTTATTTTCCTCTCCCCATTATATGAAGACCACCGGTGATGACCAACAGTTCAGTGTTGGTTTCAGGTGGGAGAATAACCGGATTGACATTACCCCAGGATGATGTTTTGGTGATAGCTTCTTGTGAATTTCTTATGTTGGAGATGATGTTTCTCATCTGGACAAAGGTGAAAATGGATGCTAAGGTACCAAAAAAACCCACAAAAAATGGACAGTGCTGGATATCCTCTCTTTGTCCTTCCAGATCTGTCATTCATTTTATTACCCTGTTTAATAGAATAAGCCCCATGGACTATGTTGCCTTGGCACTTTTGCCACCAGGCTTCTAGTTGGGTTTAGCCAATGGGAATTTGCATATTGGAAAGAAAGTGATCGTAGTGCTTATTTCCCTGTTCCCCACCAGAGTCGGTGCAGAAGTTGCTGTGTGCCTTTACCTAAGCTACAGTTTTTAGTGTTTTGGTAACTGCCTAGTGGTACTGGCACTTGCTGTTTGTTCCCTTTAACTCTTTGTAAAGAATCCCTATCCATAAAAAAAAGTTTAATTTCCCTCAGTTATCCCTTTTGTCTGTATTCCACTGCAATCTTACCTGATACATAAAAAATAATCCTTACATATTTTCTAGCTTTAGTCTTTTACTATTATTATTATTATTTTTAAAAAGATTTTATTTATTTATTTGACAGAGAGACAGCCAGCGAGAGAGGGAACACAAGCAGGGGGAGTGGGAGAGGAAGAAGCAGGCTCCCAGTGGAGGAGCCTGATGCGGGGCTCGATCCCAGAACGCTGTGATCACGCCCTGAGCCAAAGGCAGACACTTAACGACTGAGCCACCCAGGCGACCCAGCTTTAGTCTTTTAAAAAATATTTCGATTTAAAGTTCCTCCTTCCAAATGACTGATGTTTTCTTTCCTTTTTCTTTTTTTAAGATTTCATTATTTATTTGAGGGAGAGAAAGAGAGCAGGGAGAGGGGCAGAGGGAGAGAATCCCAGGCAGACCCCTGAGCCGAGCAGGAACCCGATGCAAGACTCAATCCCGTGACCCCGAGACCAAAACCCAAACTGAAACCAGAGTTGGAAGCCCAACCGACTGAACCACCCAGGTGCCCCCCCACCCCCAAATGACTGCTGTTTTGAAATGAAGTAGTGCTAATACTTTATAACAAATTGGGAAACTTTAGATTTTCTTTTCTATATTGGAATAGTTTAACACACAAGGATTGATTGTTTTTGATTGAGCTTTGATAAATTCTCCAGAAAAAACCATTTAGAGGTTGGCTTTTGATTCCCATTTCAATTTATTCCAGAATCATAGATACATATACATTTTGTATAATTTAAAGTCAGTATTTTTATTTTAAGACATTTTCAAATTTTATGGTGTAAGATTATACGTAGAGTTTTCTAATGTTTTTAAAAGGTTTTGTGCATTTGTGGTCATTCCTATGAGATTCATGGTGTGTTTAATTCTACTTTTCTTATCTTGTGGTGAGTTATGGCCTCTTAGGTCAGGGGTTTGTATTTTAGATAAATAGATTGGCTGTTAGAAATTATATTAAAAGTTTTTGTCTCCTTATTTTATCTTGATAGAAACCCTTATAGAAATGTTTTGAATTTACATCCCAAACTATTTAAGTAACCAAGTAATTTTACTTTATGTCACCATTAACCATGCGACCAATCTATTAAAAACTTAGGCTCCTGGGGCGCCTGGGTGGCACAGCGGTTAAGTGTCTGCCTTCGGCTCAGGGCGTGATCCCGGCGTTATGGGATCGAGCCCCACATCAGGCTCCTCCGCTATGAGCCTGCTTCTTCCTCTCCCACTCCCCCTGCTTGTGTTCCCTCTCTCGCTGGCTGTCTCTATCTCTGTCGAATAAATAAATAAAATCTTTAAAAAAAAAAAAAACTTAGGCTCCTTACTCTTAGAGATTTTGGTAGTTAATCTAATCCTGATTTTGCCCATCTGTAAAATGTGGCGAGTAGTGAATGGTACCTCCTTCATAAGTTGTTTCTGGGGATTAGATAATACATGATAGGGAAGGATCTTGCGTAAGATGGTCACTCAGTATATATTACTGTTATGGCTATTAACATACATGAGGATCGAATATAAGTAAGGCATGATAAGCAAGAACATGGTGAGTCCTACAGGCAGTTAAAATTCAGGGTTCATTGCCATTGAATGGAGAAAGACAGTAGTAAATGAAGAAAGCGTTTCCTTTGGGCAACTCAGGGGAAGTGGAAATTGAGCTGGACTTGAACAATGGGTATGATTACAATAGGAAAAGCATATGGTGTGGTCATCTTAGGCAAGGAATATAATGTTGAATGACTCTTATGTTTTAAGCTTGATGACTAGAACACAGATGTTATAAACATATTGGGAAATCAGGCAGAGAAGATGGTTTTTTGAGAATGACGATGAGTTCTGTTTTAGACATTTGAGGTAGACATTTGGCATTAGAAATACAGTTCTGGAGCTTAAGAGACATTGGAAGTTTAAAATTGATGTTTGTTGTCGTCTCAGCTTCTACATTTGTGATAGTGGATGTTCATTCTAAGGGAGAGGTAATAAGAGAGAAGGTAAAAGGCAAAATCCTAAATCTTGGCAATAGGAATCATTAAGTGATCACTGATAAAACTAACTGTAAGTTTTAAGTCTATCCACACAAGGGTTAAATTGAAAACATTTTAACTACTCAAGGTTCTTTTGTTTTACTTGACCCCTTTGCCGTACTTGAAACCAGTATTCTTCAAAAGCGTGTTTTATAAGCACATTCTGTGAGATATTATACATTAATGGAGGAAAAAAAAGTAACTTGAATGTATGATATGTTGTGAAAAACTTGATCATATTACATGTAGATGCATGCTTATTACTTTCTAAGAGGAGGGTGTAATAATATAGTATTTTCTTCACTAATTTGACCATAGAAGGCTATGGTTCATGAAAACTCTCAGAAGCCCAGGGTTCCATAAGATATACTTGGGGAAATCTTGCTTTTTAACTCTCTAGATGATGGTTCAGCTTATTGAATTGTAGCTCAAAGGTTATGGAGAATACACTGGGGGATTAGAACACTAGGAATCAGATTATTGGGTTGTTAGAAAAATCTGACTATGCATAGCATGTGACTTTGAGCTTCAGTTTCCTCATTTAAAAAATGATTAAAGAAAGTTGTTGTAAAGATTAGGTTAAGAAATGTATGTGAAAGCTTTGATGATCGAGAAGCACCAGAAAGTATAACAGTATTTGTTTATAGAGTTTATTCCCCTCCTGATCCATCCAACCTGAGTAAATGAGGATCTGTTTCACTTTAGTCAAAGGTTGATGTGTTATTTGTCAGAAGGAGTTATTCATATTTGTAACTTCAGTGTTTCTCTTTTGTATATTCATAATTTGCTCACTAACATTTTTGGAGTTTCTTATCCATTCTTACTAGTGCTCAGTAGCCTCTGGCCACCTGTGTATTCTGAAGTCATTTGAAAGTGCTTGCAGCACTTGATACGTATTATACTGCTGCTATTCTCTACAGAGAACATTCTTAGTAGGCCACAGGTCTCTGCAGTTTAGAATGTCTCCTCAAAGTCCAGTCCAAGTTACCTGTTGGTGATGACTATTGATGTCATGTGTCTCTGGCACCCAGTTATGGAGATTGAAGTATATAAATTTACATACATATTTTTAGATATTAGGGACATTTTCTTAAATTATATCCTTGAGTATTTTATTCCATGTTAGAGTTTTTTTCCTCAGGTACTCTACTAATTATCTCCTTTGACCACCTTCTGTAGTTAATGTTTCCCGTGCTTCTTTACCATTCATTTCTCTCACTTTTTTCATTTCTGTACTATATGCCTGTTGCTGTGTTTTTTCAGTCTCTGCACCTTTATGCCCCTTTCAATTTTACCTTCATTTCTATGGGGTTTTAACTTTCCCCTTCTTTCCTGCATTCTGCCAGCTCATGTTTCTTTTCCACTTTCTTTTTCTCACATTTCTTGCGTCATTTCTGCCTTACTTTCTTCCTTCAGATAAATAGTTGCTTTGTTTCATGATGCAGTATGTGTTCATATTTTTACCTGCACCATGAAAGTATTTTTGTGGTCAGATGAAATCTTAGTTTAATAAAACTATGTTGCTCTTTTTATTTACAGCATCTTTACATAGATGCTGTTATAGCTCCTTTAGAAAACCACTTGCTTGACTCAGGTT
Organism: Ursus maritimus; assembly: GCF_017311325.1. NCBI lineage: Eukaryota > Metazoa > Chordata > Mammalia > Carnivora > Ursidae > Ursus > Ursus maritimus. Next base: position 9,489,682 of record NW_024426663.1, read on the forward strand.
CCCCATAGGAGGCGAGTGAGCGGGCTAGCATCCTACGCAGGTTGATTGCAGAGGCAAAGGCTCTCTCATCTTTTTATTTCCCACAAAGATAGACCTGAATTGTCTTGAGATTCCTTGTGCAACCTCTTGCCACCCACCCACCCTCTCTATTTTTATGAACAATAGCAGCCCAAGAAGCCCCTCTGCCACCTGGCTCATCTCCTGTTCCTACATCAGTTGTTGTAGGCAAGGGAACTGTGGGCTTGAGAGGGTAGCTCCTCATTTTAGGAAGAGTATTTTTCTTGCTGCTTTCTCAGATCCTCTGCCACCAGGTTCCCTAGTCCTGAGCAAGAAGGCCCCTGCCCTGAGCCGTGTGCAGAGAGGGACTCACATCACAGACACAGAAACTCAAAGATAACTTGTTTTTCTCTTTAAAGAAACTTTTTAAAGGAAAGATTGATAAGAGGATTAGTGAAGAGACGTTGTAGGAGAGGCATGTGGGGGTAAGCTATACTCTCTAGGCCAGAGGATGCTACTTAGACTTGGGCCTGGTCAAGTTTAAACAAAAGCAGGAGCCCTTTCTCCTTGAGGGCATTCGCTAGGAGATGGGAGATGGGGGGAGGGGGGTTGATGATTATAGTCCTTCCCTGGGAACGGAGAAAGAGAGGCTGTTTTTGTTTCAGGTTTGCCGCCTCAAAGTACCTGGTGCAGGTAATTAGGCAGACCAGGTTCCCTAGAAAACTATGTTTCTTTTCAGGAGATATGGGTACCTCCTGGAAATTGCAAAAGAAAAAAAGTGTGGCTGGGGGAGTGAAATATCATCTCAGGCTGCAGCATCCTGCCCTACCCTTGGCAGCAGGATGGCCCCAGAGGAAGACATGGTCTCTTAACTTCAGGTTTTAAAGGTAAATGCGTGGGGAGAAGCAGGCTATGGGCCTCTGAGTGGGGATAAGGGTCGGGCTGAGTTTGATATTTAACTTATAAATGTCCAGGTGTGTAGATTTCCATTTTCCGTTTTACCTTTGGTTTCTGCACAGGTTAGTAGGTAGGACTGAACACTGGTTTGTCCATTAAGCGGAGTTCTAAACCTTAGTTTTATTGGCAGCACTTCATCTGTTCATGAACAGCGTAGACGCTCCCTCTTGTGGTGTATTGTCAGATTACATGCTTTTAAGTGAGTGTTGGAAGTGTTTTGTCAGGAATTGTTTTATTTCTCATGAGATGTTGAAATTCTAGGTTCAGGAACTTTCCTCAACTAATAATACTGCAGAATTCACATAATAGGTAAACCTAGCTATTTTAAAAATCTATTTTATAACAGGTACAATTTAATAAATTATTTAATAGTACTTATGATGAATGGTCTTCTTCAGGTCTCAATGGCATCTCAGAATGAAGTATTTCTTGGTAGGCTGAAATGTACCCTCTAGTAGTTCTTGTTTTTATTTTTATTATTTTTTTCAGGAAAGGTTAATTCCCTGAGATTTGTAATATATACTTGAATGATAGTTTGAGTATAAGATTTATGAGTCACATTATCTTTCATTGATTACTTTTTAAAAATCATTTCCTTTGCTTTATGAGATTAATGTTGTTCTAGAGAAGTCTGATGCCAGCTAAATGTTTTTTATTTCCCTCCATGTAAATGACTTTCTTTTTTCTTGACTGCACAAATAAGTCTTTCTTCATCTTTAAAATCCCATAACTTTATAAAGGCATAGTCTTGAAAGTCCTGCATCAAATTTTCCTGGGATGCTTTATTCCCTTTTAAATTATAGATCAGTTTTCATTTATTTCAGGAAAGTTTCCTAAGTTTTACCTCAGAGTATATACTTTTTCCTATTTTGATTGATTATGCACTTGTTTGATTTTCTTTGTCTAGATCTCATTTCCATAATTTTCTCTCTAATCTTTTAAGTCTTAGTTTTGGTTTATTTAATTTTGTTTATATTTCTCAAGTCACAGATATGTATTCTGTCTCCTTCTAATTCTCAGAGTGCTGTTTTCTTTTGCCCATTTTGTTGTGACTTTTATTTCTATGGTAGTTTTCATTTTTATTTCATGTCTTTCCTGAGTTTTTTCAGCCCATTTTTTTCTTCTCTAATTAATCACATTTATGAGCTTATAAAATCCCTTTTTTTCAGTGTTTGATTTTGAGAAGCAATCGTTGTCATCACTTTTTTTGTTATTATTCACCCTCAAATGAGGCAAATTGTTCCTTAGTTAACTTTTTGTAGGATGTTTGTATTAGTTTTCTCTTGCTGCATAACATATTATGGAAACTTAATTTGAAACAGTGCAGTTATCTTACTGTCTCCGTGGGTCAAGAGTCTGGCACAGCTCAGCTTGTGTTCTCTGCTCAGAGTGTCAAACTCAGGGTGTCAGCTGGCTGCATTCTCATTTGCAGCTCTAGAGAAGAATCCTTTTCCAGGCACATTAAACTGTTGGAAGGAAAGTTTATTGTGGATTGTTTAATTGAGATCTCTATTTCCTTGACAGTCATCATTGGGTGTTTCTGTCAGCCTCTAGAAGTTCTCCATATTCCTTCGCATGTGGTCCTTTCCATCTTTAAAGCCAGCAGCAGTTCATAGAATCCCTCCTTGACTTCAGACTTTTCTTTTTATCCATTTCTTCCAGATTGCCCCATTTGTTGGCATATAATTTTTCATGATAGTCTTGATGATTCAGTGATGATCTTATCATTGTTTGTATTTCTGTGGTTTTGTTTGTGATCTCTCCTCTCTCATTGGTGATTTTATTTATTTGGGTCCTTTCTCTTTTCTTTTTGATAAGTCTGCCTAGGGGTTTATCAATTTTATTAATTCCTTCAAAGAACCAGCTCCTAGTTTCATTGATCTTTTCTACTGTGGTGTTTTTTTTTTCTGTGTCATTTATTTCTGCTATAATATTTATTATTTCTCTTTTTCTGCTGACTTTAGGCCACATTTGCTGTTCCTTTTGCAACTGTTTTAGATGTAAGGTTAGGTTGTGTATTTGAGATTTTTCTGGCTTCTCAAGGTAGGCCTGTATTGCTACATACTCTTCTCTTATGACTGTGTCTGCTGCATCCCAAAGGTTTTGGACCATCATGTTTTCATTTTCATTTGTTTCCATGTATTTCTTTGATTTCTTCTTTAATTTCCTGGTTGACCCATTCATTCTTTAGTAAGGTGTTCTTTAACCTCCACGTATTTGTGATCTTCCCAATTTTTTTTCTCGTGGCTGACTTTAAGTTTCATAGAGCTGCGGTCAGAAAATGTGCATGGTATGATCTCAGTCTTTTTGTACTGGTTGAAGCCTATTTGTGACCCAGTATGTGGTCCATTCTGGAGAATGTCCCATTTGCACTCAAAAAGAATGTGTATTCTGCTGCTTTAGGATGAAATGTTTTGAATATATCTGTTAAGTCCATCTGGTCCAGTGTGTCATTCAAAGCCATTGTTTCCTGGTTGATTTTCTGCTGAGATTATCTATCCATTGTTGTAAGTGAGGTGTTAAAGTGTCCTACTATTATTGTGTTATTATCAATGAGTTTCTTTATGTTTATTATTAATTGTTTTATATATTTGGATGTTCCCAAGTTGGGGGCATAAATATTTACAGTTGTTAGATCTTGTTGGATAGACCCCTTTATTATGATATAGTGCCCTTCTTCATGTCTTGTTACAGTCTTTGGTTTAAAATCTAGTTTGTCTGATAGAAGTATGGCTACTCCAGCTTTCTTTTGATGTCCGTTAGCATGATAAATGGTTCTCCAACTCCTCACTTTCAATCTGCAGGTGTCTTTAGGTCTAAAATGAATCTCTTATATAGGAAGCATATAGATGGGTCTTGTTTTTTTTTTTTTTTATCCATGCTGATACCCATTGTCTTTTGTTTGGAGAATTTAGTCCATTTACATTGAGAGTGATTATTAATAGATTTGAATTTAGTGCCATTGTGTTACCTATCACGTCATTGTTTCTGGAGATTTTCTCTGTTCCTTTCTAGTCTTTGTTGCTTTTGGTCTTTCTTTCCAACTCAAGAGTCCCCTTTAATATTTCTTGCAGAGTGGTTTAGTGGTCATGAATTCCTTTAGTTTTTGTTTGTCTGGAAAACTCTTTATCTCTCCTTCTACTCTGAATGACAACCTTGCTGGATAAAGTATTCTTGGCTACATATTTTTTCCCACTCAGTGTGTTGAATAAATCATGTCACTCTCTTCTGGTCTGTCAAGTTTCTGTTGATAACCTTATTTGTCTTCCCTTGTAAGTTAGGGATTTCTTTTGCCTTGCTGCTTTTAGGATTTTTTTCCTTCTCTGCTTTGCAAATTTTACTACACTATATTTTGGTATTGGCCGGCTTTTGTTGCTTTTTGTGGGAATTCTATGTGCCTCCTGGATTTGGATGTCTGTTTCCTTCCCCAGATTAGGGAAGTTTTCAGCTATAATTTCCTCAGATAAACCTTCTGCCCCCTTTTCTGTCTTTTCTTCTGGGACTCCTATGATACGAATGTTACAATGTTTTATGGAGTCGCTGAGTTCCCTGAGTCTGTATTTGTGATCCAAGATTTTTCTTTCCTTCTTCTTTTCAGCTTCATTATTTTCCATAATGTGATCGTCTGTATCACTTATTTGTTTCTCTGCTTCTTCCATCCTTGTGGTCATTATATCCAGTTGGTTTTGCACCTCAGATATAACATTTTGTATTTCAGCCTGACTAGTTTGAGGGTCTTTTATCTCTGTGGTGAGGGATTCTCTGGTGTCTTCTTTGCTTTTTGAAGCCCAGTTAGTATCCTTATGATTGTTGTTTTAAATTCTGGCTCAGCCATATTACTTATTATCTATTCTGATTGGCTCTCTGGCCATGACCTTTTATTGCTATTTCTTTTGGGATGAATTCCTCTGCCTTGGCATTTTTTCTAGATCTTTGTCTTCTTCTCTGTGTTAGGAAAGCCTGCTATGTTTCCTGCTCCTGAGAGTGATAGCTTTATAACCTCCAGGGCCTGGCACTTCAGGCATTGTTTCTGATATGTGCCGTGTGCACTCTGCTGTTGTATTTTGGCTGCTCTTTCCCTTGGGTCAGTCTTCTGCAGAGTTTCTCCATTCCCGCAGTGGGATGTGTTTGGACCCTGTCCAGAGTGTGGAGAGTTTTAACTAGGTGTGCTGTGGTCTGCTGTTAAAAGGGGCCAGATCCTATTTTCACTAGAGCTGAAGCTTTGCAGCACTCTGTGGTCAGTAGACTTGCCTGCGGAAGGTTTGTGCTGGTATTCTGGGGGAGGGGTGCTGCGTTTGTGCTGCTCTTGTTCCCAGGCATGCCTGCCCTAGTAAAGAATCACCTGCAGAGCAAGGGGGGTAGGGCTTTGTGTAAGCGGCTGAGACCTTCACTGTTGGCACTGTTCTGCTCACAGAAGTTAGTCCATGCTGACGTGGGGCAGAGAAAAATAGCGCCAGCCCCCTCCCTGGTCTCCAGAGTTCATGCCAAATGCTGTTTGGGGAGCCCTTGCACAAGACCGATCACTCTCCCCTCATGTGTCCCAGGCATTCCTCAGATCCCTACCTTCATCCTGTCTATGTCCAGACTGTCTGTCCTCCTGGTGCTGCAGCGCACCTGTGTTTTAGCTCAGGCATGCCAGCTGAATTTCAGAACTCCAAACTTTAGGGCCCCGGCTCAGCACAGACTACACTACTCTTCTGAAGGAGGGTCTCACCATGCCGTGGCTTGTGCGATTTGTCCCAGACCAATTCACAGGAGTTTGAAGTTCAGAGTTAAGCACAGCAAAAAGCCAGTGTCCAGGCTAGCTGCTTTTAGCACATTTGTCTCCACCCCTATGCTAAGGGACTGGGCAGCACAATGGTGCCCGCTGTCTCCTTTGTCCCCCGAGAGGTAATGCCACCTCTCCCAAATGCATTCCAAGAAGGAATAACTATCTTCCCCAGTGTGTCCTAGGGTATCCTCATATCTCGATGTCTGTTCCCAGGCCTCTGCCCTCCCCACACACAGGAGCACCACTGTGCCTGCTGGGCTCCATACTGACCATGACAAGGATTTCTAAAACTCCAGTTTTTGAGTTCTGCTGGTTCCATTCCAACTCACCATAATCAGCGCCTCTCATTTTCCTAGGTTTTGGTTTGGGGTAAGTGTTTTTCTTGTGCAATCCCCTGCGTGCTATGTGCGCTCACTCCCTTTCTCTTTCTCTCTATCTCTTCCTCACTTTATCTGTCTCCACTCTCCATCATCAGGGCTCCCCCCACCCCCTGCAGCACCTGTGATCCTTCCCCCCACCCAAGTCACGTCTCATCTCCACACCTCCTACCTTCCATGTTGTGGCCTCTTCTCTCCCTTTAGTTGTGCAGTTTGTTCTCTCAGTTCTCAGATTGATTTCTTGGGTATTCAGAATGATTTGATATTTATCTAGCTGTGTCAAAGGGAGGAGGCAAGCGTAGGGTCCTGCTACTACTATGTGATCTTAACCCCACCTCCCCAGGCTGGATTCTTTCACTTAGCAATATATAAGATTCGTCCAAGCCTTTCTGTGGCGTGATATGTCATTTCTTTTTATCAATTCTAAGAAAAGCAATAGAAAGGAATTATTCAGAAATAATACAGAGGGTAATACATTGGATATAGTAGTTTTCACAAGTAGATCTTAGGTCTCGTTTCCTTGGGAAAAATGATACAAGAAGATGTTAATTGTTACCAAGCCTTTCCTGTAGTACTGTGAAATGGGTCATAGTGGGATGAGATGTTGATATCTCAAAGCTTAGACAGCTGGAGTAATTACAAGAGATTTGGTCCAAAGAAAGACTGAAAAGATCAGTGACATAAAACTGAATATCCAAAAATAAACCTGCACCCAAGAAATTGAGTAAAAGATAATCTTTGGTTAATCCAACAGAATACTGCATCCCAATCTTTTCCCACTAAACTGTATTACATATGAAGTAAAAATACAGTTGAGGACACAAAAACCTGAGTTTGAATTGTGTGGGTCCACTAATATACAGGTTTTTTTTTTTTTTTTTTTTATAAATATAGTACAGTACTGTAAATGTATTTTCCTTATGACTTTCTTAACATTTTCTTTACTCTAGCTTACTTTATTATAAGAATATAGTACCCAATACATGAAACATACAAAATATGTGCTAATCAACTATTTACCAGTAAGGATTCTTTTCAACAGCAGACTATTAGTAGTTCATTTTCGGGGGAGTCCAAAGTTATACATGGACTTCTGACTGTGCAGGAATTGGCGCCCCAACTCCCGTGTTGTTCTAGGGTCAACTGTAAAGTAAAAAATAATGCTATGATAAAATCATGTTAATTTATATGTAGTCTTAGAGAAGGGAAAACTCCATAAGTCAAATATCAAATTGGAACCTATGAAGTAAATTTTAAAAATTCACAGAAAATACATGCAAGTGGCCAATAAACATTTAAGAAATGCTTAATTGTATTGATGAACCTAAAAAATTGAATTAAAAAAATACATGTGTGTATATACCCACACATGTGCACCTATTTTTTTAACCAGAGAGATTGGTAGTAATTTAATTTATTATGCAAAGTGTTGTTGCATTGCTGGTGTGAATGCACATTTGTTTAACTTTTTGATAAGGCAGTTTGACAATATCAAAATATAAATATTTATACACTTTGACCTAGCAGTTCCACTTTTTTGAAACTGTACTTGAAATTGTCGATTAAGTAAGTTATACGACATTTATGCTGTGGAGTGTTACGGCAGTGCCAACAAAGAAATTTAAATACAGTTAAATTTCAACATCAAAGATGTCCAGAACATAAGTGAAATCTGGAAGTCGTTGAGTATAAGAGTGGTATGTTTATTATTATCATACTTGTGTAAAAAAAGTAAATGGACACAAACTGTGTGAATGTGTGTCTGAAAAAAAAAATAAAAAGAACTGTTAACATCAGCTGTTACCTCCATCTGAGTTACATGGGAGAGCATGAAGGGGAGGCAGGCAGGGTAAGGGAGAGTTTTGTATTTCTCTTGATCTTCCTCTGTGCTATTTAAAATTTACTTAAACAAACATGTTGAAACTTCATGGATTATTTCCTCTGGGAAAAAAACAAATACCAAAACCCTACAGAATACTCACATGGTCAAAGTATCTACTAGATTACTACAAAAAGATATTTCTTTATTATAAAAAAGAAATAGGAAAAAATAATAAACCAAGAAATACATGGAAGTATGTTTAATTTTGCAGTGTATCAAATCATAAGAGATTATTCTTAGTCTAATCTGCTACCTCCAGGAAAGTGAATATTGAAACTGGAAGTCACAGGTCAAATGTCTGACATGGCCAGGGAGGTAAGCCAAATAATGCAGACTTAGTTCAGTTATAAATACAAATTATTTGCCAACATATTCATCAACCTCTTATAATATGAGTATGTACAAAATTATAGGGTGTATTTTAAATTTTAAATTAAGAAAATAAAAATTGTATGCATAAAATCTGCATCTGAAAATTCGATGGTCGTGGACCAGTTAAAGAGTCTTCAGGATTGGTGCTTTGGGGGTCTTACTCATCTCATCATTCAGGAAGTAATACATCTTGATCTGATATTAAGGAAATGAAAATAGAATCATCTAAGGATATTGTTAAAATGCAGTTTCCTGGATATTACCAGCTTTAAAGGGAAAGAAAGTGAAAAGTGCTGGGGATGTATTTTTAACAAACATCTTTATTCATTAATATTATCAGGTGAATTTAGGAAATAATGGGCTTACATAATATCCAGCCTTTGAGTGTGATTTTTAATCTTAAAAATAACCATTTTTCCTTTGATGATATTCAGAAGAATATTCTGTAGGGCCAAAGGTTGCTTAAAAAAATAAATTTAATAAAGTAGTTTGAGCTACAAGAAAGAACTAGACAGACATAACTTCAAGTATTATGGCTTTTTAGTGAATATTAAGAAATTGCTGTTTTGACCAAAATATCATATGACCTAAGTACACTTTTCACATGTGTTCGGGGTATTGATTGATAAATTCAGTATGCTGGTCATATTGTATTTATGACTTGGAAAGAAAAATAAAGGCGAGTTTTTTTTTTTTTTTCCTTAATCTGAAAACTCCTTCCCTGGCACCACTTGCTTCAATTGTGTTTATATTAACTTACCCCAAACTTTGTTAATTTTGATTGTTAATGTTTCTCAGTTTTGTTCTACAATGTCTAAATTTTAATGTGATAATATTTCTTAAATTTTCTTTAGTAATGTATGTATTTAAGAACGGTTTAATCAAAGTGAAGTGATTGAAAGAAAGAAGGTTCTGTTAGGCAAGTATAATTGATAAAAATAGATATTTCACTTATTAGCTAAATTTCTGTAAATTCACAATTTAATTTTTTCCCCCCAAAGGTACTTGCATAGCAACAAGGAATACAACCAGTTGTACCTTTTCAAATTCTTCGCTTTCTAACTACTTGTATGTCTTCATCTTGGGACAACTGTTGTTGGGAGCAGGAGGGACTCCTCTCTATACCCTGGGAACAGCCTTTATTGATGAATCTGTGCCCACACACAAATCTTCTCTCTACATTGGTAAGTTTTCTTTGTAATAAATGTTTCAGTATCATTTCATTTTATTGCTTGTTTAATTTATAAGTAAAAACATAATAGATGCTTATTAAAAAGTTAGTTGTAATTTCATAGGTATTTCCATTAGATTCCCAGTAGACGGTAGATATAGCAATATGACTGTTTTTGTTTCATTACTTACTGACACATGCCCTTCAGTTAAATGCAGTTATGAGTTTTGTTGACATCCTGCCTTGTTTCCTGTCCTGGGCACGCCAGCCTTCCTGGAAGTGCCATCCAAGCAGTAGGCTATCAAGATTACTTGAATTCAGGCTCATTTACACAGGGCGGGGAGATGGAGCTGTTCCATTCTACCTGATTTACTACATCCTACATAGACCTGACTACAGTCAACGAAAGAAACCATGAGGTAGTGCCCAGAAATTCTGTGGAGTTTTTCATTTCAGTTTAATCCTTATTATATGTGGCTCAATTCTTGGGGTGTGGGGAATCTAATTTTTGGTAGCTTAAGTTTCTCTTAAATTCCTTCTGTGATACTCTTGCAAGGTAGAGCTTACTAGGCTATGCATGGCCTTAGCTTAAATTAATATGTTTCACATTTCATTTTATCAGTTTTCATTTTATCAGCTGACTATTCTAATAACTAATGTCTTAGTTCTTTCAGTCTGCTATAACAGAATACCATTGACTGGTTGGCTTGTAAACAACAGAAATTTATTTTTCACAGCCCTGCAGGCCGAGAAGTCTAAGATCATGGTACCCACAGATTCAGTGTCTGGTGAGGCCCACTTCCTACCTCATAGACATTCATCTTTTTCCTGTGTGCTCACATGACAGAAGGGAAGAGAGGGCTTTCTGGGACATCTTATAAAGTCACTAATCTCACTGATGAAGTCTCCACTCTCATGATGTCATCAGTTCCAAAGGTCCCACCTCCTACCATCATATTAGGGATTAGGTTTCAACAATAGGACTTTTGGGGGGGGGACACAAGCATTCAGTCTATAGCAAGAACCTATTGCCATCGTCACTGGAAGTCAGATATGTTCAATGCAACTCTGACAGAGACCACTAACTCTACTTAGGCTCTTCTGTAATGTGAAAACCACGACACTTCTACTTATTTTCTCTACTTGTTTTGCCTTGGTCTCTCCGCAAGTTCTGATTCTCTCTCTTTCTGTAAGTTCCAGCTGAGTACAACTTTTCTTGCATTTACTAATTTAACAATGCTTTTATTTCAATTAGCTAGTGATGATGCTTTTCACTCTCCCAGTTCAACAAATTTCCTTTCTGAAGTGCTCTTCTGATCAATACTTCTCATAAGACAGTTTTAATCTTTACGGTTTAGTAACACACAAAAATAGGAAACACGGTTGGTGGGGTGGAGGCCCATGGGACCATCCCAGATTCCATAAATTCGTAGCAGGACTGACTTAGCATATAATCATACTCATAGCTATGGTTTATTACAGCAAAAGGATACCAAGCAAAATCAGCCAGGGGAAAAGGTGCAGAAGGTAAAGTGCAGACAAAAACTGGGGGCAAGCTTCCAAGATTTAGCTCCTCCTAGTGGAGCCATACAGCCTGCAATTAATTCTGCCAGCAATGAGTTTGAAATATTTTCTATCACTTAAGTTCATTAGAGATTCAGTGTCCAAGGATTTTATTGGGAGTTGATCACGTCAGGACCCTCTGCCTTGCATATATCACAAGTAGTCAGCAAAACCACATTGTTCATACAGTGTTGGTACAGTGAGCTACCCTTATTAGTTATGGAATGGTGGCATTTCTCCGGACAGTTAAATAAACTCCACACGCCAGCCAGCCGGAGGGCCAACCTTGCCGACAGGTCTTTCTGAAGTCAACAGTCACAGGCCTGCTATGTTAACTCTTTCCTATACTGTAGGAATTCATGGCAATTTTTGAGGGTAAAGGAAAAAAAAAAAAAGGAACAAACTGGGAAACTCATTTTAATTTTGTCTCTTATTTTTCTGTTAAGGAAGATATAAACACTTATCTTCATTATAGTATGTTATATACATGTATTCTTTTCACTATCAGATAACCAGTATTTTTCACTAAATACTTAGGTTTTGTTGCATGAAGTCCTTCCTTTTTTATGCTTTTTATATCTTTGAATTTCGAAATCTTCCTTCCTTCTTTCTTTCTTTTAAAACAGTATCTATTAGTGATTCCTTACATTCTTCTATGAGACACATTTTATGCATAACAAAGCAAAAACGGGCAAAATGAAAGTGGTCAAAATCTGTTCCCTTTTAGAATGAATTTTATAAAAAGTGGTTAATGCAGCGTATCTGTCCGCACAAACTTTTCTAGGCCATTCACCCTTTCTTCCTTTATTTCTCTGATGCTTTCCTTGGGTTAACAATCTTTGCTCTTTTACTGAACTTTTTAATTCATTAATGTTATTTTGTGTTTAAATCTTTCATCTTAACCTTTGCTTCCTAATTACTCTATGTGCTTATTTCTTGCCTTTTTTTCTTTCTTTTGGATAATTTAATATTATTTCATTTCTTCCCTCTATTAACTTCCTGGATATATCCTATTTTACTGTTCATGTACTAATGACCTTATATGTAAACTTGATTTTATGAAATTCTAATGTTAATTGATACTTTTACCACATACCTGATCATAGCTATCCTAGAATTCTTTAGCTAAAAATGTTCTTTTTAACCCTTTTCCCTGATGAATATTTTCACTAGGAATAGATAACTGGTTGGCCATTGTTTTTTTTTTTTTTCAGTGCTTTAAAAATACACTTCCACTGTTTCATATGTTTGCTATTGAAGATTTTTCTCTTTGCATTTGATTTTTATCAGTTTTATTTGTATGATGTGTATAGGTGCAAAATTCCTTTTATTTAACCTGTTGTGGATTTATATGACTTCATAAATATGTTCTTTGATATATTTTATTGGCTTTAAGATATTTCCTATGATTATTTATTTAAATATAACTTCTATTATCTCCTCTCTTAGGACTCCAATTACATGTATGCTAAGCCTTTTAAAAATATATTCTTCATATCTTACTCTTTTCTATATTTTTTATCTTTTGTTTTTATGTTTTTGTGCTTCTCGCTAAGTTTTTCATGACTTAATTGATTTTTCCAGTTTGGTAATCCTCAGTTGAGTCCTGAGTAATCTGCTTTGTGTCTCTTTCATTTCAACTTTGATAAAGGTGTTTTATGCTACACTTTTTCTCCAAACCCCACTCTGTGTGTTTTTTAATAAATTCCCAATCTCTGATATATTTGGGATCCCCTCGATGTAACTTCACAGATTGAGTTTATTTGAAACAAAGGTATACTTACTCTGTGGGCAATTCTCCTTCTAACTCACCCTTACCTTTAGAGTATAGCTTCCTAGGTGCCAACATAAAATGTAGGGTGGGGGATGTTTATATGGTCTAACTCCCGAGTTAGGCGCCCTGAACTGCAACTCTGGTTTCCGTACTTCCTAGAGACTAGCAAGGATTGCTAACCCTCCCAGTGTCTTTTGTAGAATCAGCAAATATGCCCAGAAAAAAATCAGTTCCAATTTTTTAGATCTTTCTTTCAGAATCCCGGCTCAGTGGTCCTTCAGAAGATCACCTTGCATGACCTCTACTTTGGAAACTTGGTCAAGTACATAAGTTATTTTTACCATTGACATATGCTTAGCTTTGGGTATGATAGATTCTGTTCTTTTGTGTATGCGAATGAGAGTCTTAGTTAATAAAAAATTCAGAAGGTGGTAATATATGAAGATACTAATGTATGCATAATTTTTTGCAAAATTTAAATGTCACATATGGCAAAATTTTAAATATCTGAGCGAAATAAGGTCAGTTTAACTCTGCTGCAAGTAGAAATGGAAGATCACTACGTGCGGGAGTTTAAATTAACGGCTTACTTTTATGAAACAGGTTAATCACCAGATCCAGGTTTTAAAATCAGCTGCTGTAGTGCAAAATACAGATTGCTTTTAGAGTGTGTACAGAGTGGAAAAGGCTTCTCATTTCACAGTATTTTCTTCCATAAGAATTGTAAACAGAATCATCATCCGTAAAGGGTAATAGTAGATGTACTACCTCTGTTGCCATTTAACATTATCTAATTTTCCCTGAATTTATAGTTGTTGGGTTTATTGCAATTATTATTATAGTCTAACAACTTTTACTTTGAATTACATATATATATATATATTTAAAGCATATTTTATAGTTATATTTATTTTAAAAATATTTTTAAGCTCCTCGACTTAACAAGTGGTACCATTCAAATTGTATTTTTTTACTGAGAATAAGTGTAATTTTGTTGTAATTCTAATCATTTCAATTTTTCTACAATAAAATATTTTTTTCTTCACTACTGTAAGACATTCATAGCAAAATTGTATAGCTGACCATTTTCGATGTCTTTGTTCTTCTAGGAATTGGCTATTGTATGTCAATATTAGGCCCTGCTGTTGGCTATGTGTTGGGAGGACAGCTGCTAACCTTGTACATTGATGTGGGTATGGGACAAAGGCAAGGAGATATCTATTTTTCTTTTATTTAAATTTATTTTATTTTAATAATGTTAACATCATAGAACATTTTCTAAGTATTTCCTCAGATAGAATGAGGGATTTTTCAGGAAACAAAACTGAATACACACAGTTTTTATATAATGTTTTAGCTGTACTACTTCATGAATTAATGCTATACCACCCTCATTATAATGCATTTATTCATAAATAAGGTTGCTTAAGTCACCTGTGAAATTTTTCAAAATACATATCTAGGACTCCATGCATTGTTCAGAAAGAAGAACTTAATCAACATGGGCTGTACTTTTAGTAGATTTAGCTGGATGTAGATAGCCTGAAAAGCCTCAAGAGTCTATGATTCTCAGACTAAGTTCTGTAATAGTTCTGGTATGGTCATAGGAATCACAATTGTGTGGTTTTAACTGTGGCCATAGAGGATAATAATAGGTAATGTTTATTTACCCCATACTACTTTATAGATAACATGGGTTTTGTGTGTTACTTTATTTTACATAGCACTTAATTTAATCCTTTTAATAATCGTATTAGGTAGTTGTTACACAGAGGTTGGTAAGTGGCTAAGGCATGAATTCAGGTTGATCTTTTTTACTCCCAAATCCTCCTTTTTTTTAAATTAATAATAATATTTTTTATTATGTTAGTCACCATACAGTACATCCCCAGTTTTTGATGTAAAGTTCCATGATTCATTACTTGCGTATTACACCCAGTGCACCATGCAATACGTGCCCTTCTTAATACCCATCACCAGCCTATCCCATCCCCCCCCGAAGCCCTCAGTTTGTTTCCCAGAGTGCATAGTCTCATGGTTCATTCCCCCTTCTGTTTACCCCCCCTTTCTTCTTCCCTTTCTTCTCCTACTGATCTTCCTACTTCTTATGTTCCATAAATGAGTGAAACCATATGATAATTGTCTTTCTCTGCTTGACTTATTTCGTTGCTGCAACATGGATGGGACTGGAGGAGATAATGCTAACCAAATCCTCCTTTTAACCACTAAGTTACCTTCTCTTTTTCCTGAATATAGAGAAGTTAGTGACCTTTGGGGGAGGCCATATTTTCTCATTTTACCACTAGGAATTAAAACTGTGACTCTGAGTAATGAATAAGAAAATGTGGTTATGGATATGTGATTTGTTCCTTGAGCTGTTATTCCCAGGTTAATATTTTAGAGACTATATAAAAATATGCAGAGAAAATTCTTGAAGCAGAGAGCTGAGTTTTTAAGGAAGATTTTTAATTTCATTGGAGAATTACATGAGTTGTAGGAATGGTGTGTTTGGGGGAAAAACCTATTGATATAAAACTATGAGAATCACTATAAAACCCTGTTAATAAATTACTTTAAGAACTTTATAGTCAGAGAAAGACAAATACTATATGATTTCGTGTGTATGTAGAATCTAAAAAAACATACAAACAAAAAAACAAGCTCATAGATACAGAGAACAAATTCGTGGTTACCATAGGTGGGGGATGGGTGAAATGACTAAAAGGAGTCAAAAGATATAAACTTCTGGTTATAAAATAATTAAGTCATGGAAAGTAATATACAACATAGCAACTATAGTTAGTAATATTAGACTGCATATTTGAAAGTTGGTAAGGGAGTTAATCTTATAAGTTCTCAAAACAAGAAAAACTATTCTGTAACTATATGGTGACGGATATTAAATAGACTTAATGTGATCATTTTGTAATATATAGAAATATTGCATCATTATAGTGTATACCTGAAACCAATATAATATTGTATGTCAATTATAGCTCAATAAATAGATAAATAAATAAAATAAATGAATTTTACATTTAAATGAATGCCTTAATTGAAGCACAGTGTGTGGGCTTTTAACACAGATCAGTGATTTGCTGTAAGATGTACTCAGTATAATAGAGAAGAAAAACTTGGCCAAAGTTAGGTAAACAATGTTCAGAAATTCTATGTATGCTTTCAGGTATTCAGCATACCTATATTTACGATTAAATATTTTACACTTCTGTGTCGTATTACCATTTGAAATATTTTGTAAGCCATTATTTTTATAGCTCTCATTTATGCCTGCTCTCTGCTGTCTGACACAGCACAATGACTCCACTTAAAATGTTGGGTATTCTAATACTATTCCCCTACATATGTGCTTGAATTACAAACTATATACTTATCACAACTGCACTTCAATGAATAAGCTAGGGTTGACTTTTACATTTTGTTTTTCTGTCCTATAGCGTAGCTATCACTGAAGATGATCCACGATGGCTGGGGGCATGGTGGATTGGATTTCTTCTGTGTTGGCTCTTTGCTTGGTCTTTGATAATACCTTTTCTATGCTTTCCAAAACATTTACCAGGTAAACATATTTCCTTTAAAACCAAGCAGTTTTATTCCAATTCTAGGCCAAGGGTTGCTTATAATTTCTAAGAACCCTAGAAAATTCATTGTTTTATGGAAATTCAGTTGTCTGCCTATGCAAACTTTTGAATGTTTGTCTTTAGGAAATTTTGGGTAGCTATCTTAATACTCATGGTTTTCCTTTATTTCCTTTATTAATAAAAGCAATAAAACTGTATATATCCACTTTCTTACCATATATTTAATATATTATATATTAATAACTATATTAATATATATACTATATAATATAATACTATATAACATATTAGTAATATTATGTATATACTTAATAAAAAATTTGTTTCCTGTGTTATCTGGAATCTTGCTTTGTGTATATGCAAGATATGGGATCTTTCAAACATAGTTTGCATTCAGTTCCTCACTAACCAACAATCAATCTGCCTTAAATCATTGATGTTATTTGTTGATGAGAGTACAAGTACTTTTTTTTCAATTGTCACCAAACTAATACTGTAGTATACTCATTTTTCATCATATTTCAATATTAGTTTGCCTAAAAAAGAAAAGATTAATAGAAAAATATATCCATTCCTTTCTCTGTAAAATTTTGCTTCTATATAATCATGTAGTTCAAATACATTATCTGTCGAAGTATTTTTCTCTAGGCAGAAATTAGGTAAGTAGTTGTTTCTATAGTTACATGTAACACGATAGATGATTAACTTTTCAGAATGGGCAAAAGAAAAGTTGACAGAATAGAAGTAGGTGGACTCATTGATTTCTTTCTACCCTGGGCCATCCAACTTATAATTCCATATATTGACTGTTTTCTCAGATTTATTCACAGTGCCATTATTAAAAATCAAAGGAATTACCATGGTAATACATGGTAAATATTTCATCTGCAAAGCATGTTAGAATTAAAGAGAGTAAAAGAAAAGAGCCTCAAACATACTTCATTTAATATATAATGGATGAAAAAGAGATCCATTTTTAAAGGAAGAAAAGAATTTAAGAGATATTTGTAAAGGAAAATATGTCATTGGAAAAAAGTTGTCTCATCTTAATTTCTAGACTGATTGGAACTCCTTAGCTAATAGGAATAATACTAGCTCTCAGGACAGACAAATTATATACATAGATACTTGTGCAGTTTTGTTGACAAAGAGAGAAAATGGCTTATGTTACAAATTTATATATTTATAGAAGTGTGTGTCAGTTAAAAAGTAAGCATTTTAAAAAATGAAGAATGAAGTGAGAGACCAAGTACCTTTACTATTTTTTTAGGTACAGCAAAAATTCATAGTGAAAGAATTTGCCAGACTCATCAGGAAAAGAATAGTTCCTTAAAACAAACAGAGGAGAATTTTGGAACAAGCTTGAAAGATTTTCCAGCTGCTCTAAAGGTAAAATAACATTACACACACACACACACACACACACACACACACACACCCTTCTCCACATATAAATAGGTAGATGTATGTATTACATATACATATGAATAAATATGTACATATATACACACAGATATTTTCCTGATGCATTTTTGTTTGCCTATTTACTATAGTTCTAGCTCTTATAAACAAATAACTTCAGATTTAATTTTATTATGCTTTGAGTAAGTGAGAACGATTCCAGGTTAGAATGGTTGAAAGAACATGAGTTATCTTATTGGCAATATCAATATTTGGTGGTTCCCCATTAGCACTATAGCCAATCATTATTCCTCGCCATTTCCCTCATGTAATGGATCAGTCAGTTGTCACTGAATTGTAAATATAAATTTGAGAATGTCAAACCAATATTTTTCTCTTGTGAAAGAAGTGGCAGTTAGTAAGTTACTAGGTTTGAGTGTGAGGTTAAAGAAACAAGTGTTATGGTCTGTTCTGTTGTACTTCTTAGAAAAACAATCTTTCCATTTAGCATCATAAAAGTTTTATACATACAGGAGTTTATAATTTTACCTTTTCAAGATCTGAAATTATTTACTTTTCAATTATTTTCATTTCCCCCTTTAAATGAAAGCCTAAAATGTTCTTACTCCATTTATCCCACCTTTCAACTCTCTGTTCTCTCCCATGCAGGCAAATTCTTGTGTTTTGCTGAGATCGTTCATGATTTTTAATTCCAACTACTGTTTTCTTTAATACTAATTTTATTTATTTTATAAATTCTTATGTATATTGCCATCCCTGCTGCTTTTTTTATTCTTACGGTTTTGTGCTTCCAGGTCTTGGTTCTGATTCAGGTCCCTCTCGGTATGGTATTTTATTGCTAGTTTTCGTCAGGCAGGATACCATCTAAGCATCCTTGAATACGAAACGATATTTCTGACTGGGTGGACACTTTCGGATCATATTCTTTTAGTCCTGGAAGTCTGTGGGTGTTATCTTGCTCTTTTCTACTTACGTGTGTTGTAGTTGAGAAGTTCCATGTTAGTGTGATTCTTTTTTAATCTCCATTTTCAAATTTATACATTTTTCCATTTATCTTTAATTTCAGGCAGTCTGTTAGGTTACGCCTCCATATATGTGTTTTTTCATTAATCTTTGCCAGGAATCCATTATCTTTTTTAATCTGAAGATTTAAATATTTTCTGCTATTATTATTTAAAAAAAATAGTGAATGTTTTCGTTCAGGTACTTTTTCTCCTTTTGTCACTATTGTTATTCTTATATTAGAACATCTGGATCTGACTTCTAACTCTCTTACCTTGCCCCTTTGTCACTCCTGGGTGTGGGTGTGTGCATGTGTGTATTTTGTTTGATAGAAATTTTTTTTGCATTTAATATTCCAGAACTATAATTTGGTTTCACTTTATGGTTAGATAAATTGGCTTTATTAATCTCTATACTCTCCCCTGATAGATGAAAAAGATTCTGAGAAGTCCAGCAATCCACATTTAAAATTACTCTATAACTCCCTAAGGTTCTTAACTATTGAGTCCTTTACTCGTGGAACAATACAAATTTGGTAACTCAGAGACCATTCTTGTCTGTGCTTGTAGTCTGAGTTCTTCATTTACTAGACACGGAAATTCAAAACACAGTAGAATAAATCGGACAAGGGGTAGATTTAATGTATGGTGATTTATAGTAGACTGGGGAAGGGAACCTTTCCACGCTGGCTTTTACCTCCTTTACCCAGTCCTTGCATATGATAAGGCACAGTCACCCCCCTGACGAATCACCTGTCAGTTCTCTAGGTGCTGCATGTATACATGTTCTCAATGTAGTATATATAAAGCTATTAATATTCCATATTTATGCTTTTATACTGGAGAAAATGCTGAAATTTTATAGATAATTATACTGTGTTGATTAAAAATTTTGCCATTTCATCGTGCTGCTATTCTGATGTTACATTTTGTGGTATAATCATAGCTATTCATTTGATGAACTGTATTTTTTCTTTAGAATTTGATGCGGAATGCTGTCTTTATGTGTTTAGTGTTGTCAGCTTCTTCAGAAGCCTTAATTACTACTGGGTTTGCTACATTTTTACCTAAATTTATAGAAAATCAGTTTGGATTGTCTTCCAGCTTTTCAGCCACCCTTGCAGGTAAACCATTTTCCCCTTTGTTCAAGTTTGATCTAATAATTTTACTTTACCACATTAAATGTGTATTAGTGTATCATTTTGGATAGCCCACTTCTTAAAATTTAAACTATACTGATTTTGATACAAGTTTCTGATTTTTTGACATTAGACAGTCTGTTGTATAGATGAGAAACACAGAGGCTGTGTAGCAAAAGAGAATATTTGCTGATCTTAATATTCAACACATTAATTTTATGAATTTCTTGACATAACCAATATTTTATTCATATGTTTCTTAATCATGTTATAGTATTCATCTGTTAAAACAGTACTGTGCTTGGTTTTGATGCTTTCCAATCGTCGTATGAGTAACCGAGTACACTTGTATGTTTTCTCACTCTCTGTGTCTTCTTTCTCATCAGGGGCTGTTTTAATTCCTGGAGCCGCTCTTGGTCAGATTTTAGGTGGTGTTGTTGTTTCAAAACTCAAAATGACATGTAAAAACACAATGAAGTTTTCTTTGCTCACATCGTTATTTGCGTTTGCGCTGAGTTTCGTATTTATTTATGCCAACTGTGAAAATGAGCCATTTGCCGGTGTGTCTGAATTGTATAATGGGTAAATATATTTCAGTGCTTTTTGATACTAATATCAGAGTAATGAACTATGTGCATATTTCCAAGTATATGCTTTCTTGAGTCAAATAATGAAAGATTGGCTTTTTTAATTGCAAAACTTTTTCCTATAAAAAAATATATACGTTTGTTTTGGTTTTTTTTTTCGTTTAAATAATTGACATCTTATTAAATGTTGGGTATTTTTTTCAGAGAGCAATTAAGGAGCACCTATTCTATTCTTGGTACTATGTTCAGAGATGAATATAACAGAGTCGTTGCCCTGAAGGGATTCACCTCCTAGGGAGAATTTCACATTTTATGTTGCTATTGATTTAAGTATTTAAAGATGAAGGTGACTCCCTATGGTGAAATTCATGTAATTGGTGGGTTGAAAATGGTCTAGGAGAGAAATTAAAATGAAGCTAGTCCTAGGTTATACTAATGATTGTTGTTTCTACTTCATTTTTAATTTATTTTTGTTTCTACTTTAGGAGTTCATGTTTATTGTTGAGAAATAAATGACTTCTTGTTGTTCTGACCTGTAAACATGTTTTTACCTATAACTGGTGTGATCATTTTATCTTTCTTTACCTTGTTTGGTTTTGAAATCCTAAACTGTGAGTTAGGGGATCAGGCAGGAGGGCGTTGCACAGTGATCCTTTATAGCCTGCATTGCTGCTTGAATTGTTTCACTTCATGTGTCTGAGGCTGATGAGGGAGCTGGAACTCCACCCAAGTCAAGGACTCCACAGTTTTTGTAGAATATGGCATTCAGATAACTTAAATAGAATGTACTTTGGATGAGTTTGCCATTAACAATTAGGATTTGTAGTTGCTGTTCATTTCTGTCATTCCTTTACATTAATGAGATGCTGAGCATTCTGAAGCAATGTTAAATTCAATCCCATTACATTTATTCAAGATTTGTTGACTACATCCTCTGGCTGACCTTTATGACAAAATTGCTACTCTAAAGGAGTTTACAATGTAGCCGGAGAGATTGGGAAATAAAATGGTAAATGAACAATGCATTAGGTAGTAAGAGACATACAAAAGGCTCTGAAATTCAAAAGGAGAGCTTTTCAGTTTCCTTTAATAAGATTCAGGAAGGGTATGGGCTTACATATCCTTTAAGGATAAAAACAGCTTTGAGAAGAGAGAAAGGCAAAGAAAATATGTTAGCCATAAATGCTAGAAAGTAAAGGCTAGGCTCAGGAACCGTTCTGAATGGGACTTAGGTCATGTGCCTATAAATAAAAAAGTATCTGGAAATGTTGAAAGGTGGGTAGAGGTAAGCTCTGCAGACCTGACTTTCACATCTACAAACTTTACCCAAACATATCCCGAGAAACCGTTTGTTTTTGTATGTTCCTTCTGGAAGAACAGAAGTTTCTGGAAATTTTAACACTAGTTAATCACCTTGAAAAATGAATGATGTAAATGTAAATCTATTTGCTATTTTTTAACCTTAAACACGAGTTACTACCAGATAAGTTGTCCTTAGCCTATGGATAGGAAGGAAGACAAGTGAGAAGGTGTCAGTTTTAGGGGTATGTGTGTGGTTAGATATAAATATAGTTAAAAATAGAGAGGAGGTGAGACATTGTCAGATTGTTTTTTCTCTGTGGCCCCAAATTCTCAATTTTAGCTCTGCGTGCTGCCTATTAAAATGTATGTATCATGGGCAGCCAGTAGAGCCTCATCCAAGAAACACTTGTGTAAGAAAAAGTAGTTTATGGAAAGAATAGACTAAGAGGCTTAGTGGAAGAAAGAAGTAGTTATGAAAACGTAGAGTTTCTAGCAGAGTGATGTGAAGTCTTTGCCCTTGTCATGTAATCACAGGTGGCTAAAAACAGCTTTTTCAACTATGAATTAATGAGTTAGGCTTATTAATAAGTTCATTTAAAACCTTGTTAAACAGGGGCGCCTGGGTGGCTCAGTCGTTAAGCGTCTGCCTTCGGCTCAGGGCATGATCCCAGCATTCTGGGATCGAGCCCCACATAGGGCTCCTCTGCTGGGAGCCTGCTTCTTCCTCTCCCACTCCCCCTGCTTGTGTTCCCACTCTCGCTGGCTGTCTCCCTCTCTCTGTCAAACAAATAAATAAAATCTTTTAAAAAAACAAAACAAAACAAAAAAACCCTTGTTAAACAGTATATATAAAAAAACTTAAGATCAACAGTAGTGATTATTTCAGGGGATATTATTAGTATTTATAATATTTTACATGAATTCATTCTTAAATGTTTAATATGGGCACAGCAATTGAAAGGAGACTGTCATTTCTAGAATCTGTTAGTTATTAAAACTTCCCATGGTTCTTTTATTGCCTTGACAATCTATAGGCAGTTTGGGTCTGTTTTGGTAATCAGTGTTGGTGGTGATGATTCGTGTTTTACTTTATACTTAGAACTTCATAAAATATGAAACATTGTAGCAAGTACACACAGTATTTTTTCTCTATCTGGTCTCTAGCTAGAATTTCTTTGCTTATCTGAAATAGCACCTTAAAGAAGCATACATTTTAGGATGATGTAATAGGTTTAGGAAAATCGTTACTTATGGTAGAGGCATAATGACAGAATAGTTTGGATTCAAATAAGAAATTAGCATTTAAATTCTATTTGTGATAAATGTGTCACTCATATATATGATGTGTGCATTTATACACATGTATATATTTTTTAAATATTCAAAAATTTTAAAATTTAAAATACTTTATATATTTTTAAAATGCTACGTATATATTAAGACCACTTAATCAACTTTGCAAGGATTGGCTATTTTCCTAATAATAGTTTCCCCTTTACCTCATGCAGTAAATATTTATTAAATATATAGGTTTAGGTGGCTTATATAGGCTTGAAAATAAGGAATATAGGCTATATTTCTCTGTTTCTACTGAAGTTTGCATCATACTGTCTTATATTTTCATGTTCTTATAGTCACTTATTGATAGCGTGAGAATTATACATTGGAAAACTTAAATTTAAAAATGTTTGTGTAGGGGCTGTTTCTAGAAATGAAGGGGTAGTATTTTTCTAGTGACTGTACTTCTCTATCTGTATTGTAAACTAGTGTGGGTAGACCATAATGCTTTCTTTTGTGAGTAAAATTGTGCTTGATAAAGAAATCTAGCAGCAGCCTATGGAATCGATTAGGAGAAGAGGCTCCAGGCAGAGTGACAAATTAGTTAGAATTTACTCTTTGAACACCTTTCCTTCAAACTTCCACTGATTTGCTTCCAATTTGTTCTCTTTTAGTCTGTTCCTTTCATGAGCTCCTTATTTTCCACCTACCCCTTAAATATCATCGCTTTCTAACATAGCAGTTATTATCTTCTAATCTTTAGATAAATCACTCAATTACTGATCTTGACCTCCAGAGCAAGGAAGTTAGCTTCATGGTTACTATGAAGAGGGCTTTTATTATCCTTTTCACTCTGTCCACCCCCTGCCTGCCTTTCCCCCTTCCTCCCTCCCTTCCTTTTTCTATCTCTTTGTCTCTCTTTATTTAAGATTTATTTCCACCACTTAAGTACAGTCTAGCACATAATTGGAGCTCACCATGTATTCATGAAATAAGTGGACTTCTGAGACCTTGGTACTCTTCTCACTCTAGCTCCTCTTATGGCTGATCTTACCGTTAACATGGTTTCAGCCACTCCTATATGCAAACGATATTAAGCTATCCAGGCCAGATTTCTTCACCAAATTTTAAGACTCTTAACCTCAATGTGTATAAAACTGTATCCATCATGTCTTCCCCAAAACTAGTTCTTCTCTACCAAAACACCAAGTTAGACAGGAGTCACTCTTGACTGTTTAATCCTATTCCCATCTTTTAACACCAAATCGTGCATCCAATATTTTGGATGATTCTGTATCCAAGATGTTTTTCAAATCTGTCTCCTTTAATCAAATGTTCTATTTTGGTTCCCCTACATATTGTCTATTGTCATAGCTTACTGTCTGGGATATTGTAAATTTGTCTCCCTTCTTTAAATTCATACCCTGTATCACTACTGGTGTTATTTCTTTAACATGTGCTTTTGACAGTATCACTTCCCAGTGTAAAACTACTTTGATTACTTCATAAAAATAGGTTAAAGCCCCCAGTAATCTGGTCCCTGACCCCTGTAACTACATTTCCGATCATTCACCGCCTCAGACATCATTCATATTTGTCCATATAGGATGGGATTTTCTCACCTTTATGCCTTTGTACCAGCTTCTCTGAAGTACCCTGCACATGCCCCATTTATCCAGCTCTTACTCATCCTTGAAGACTTGCTCAGACAGTAGCTCCTAAAGACCCTCACCCAGACTTTGCCTTGACCTTCGTCAGTGCTTCTAAAGTACACTTTGTAGATACTATAACCACTCAACCATATTCGTGTATAATTATCTCTGTCCATCTTTGCTCCTAGACTGTGAAATCTTTGAGGACCTCACACAGCTTTACCAGCTAGCTGATACCTAGCATAGGGCCCAGCATTTGCTCGATGTTTATGGGTTGAATGAACGAATAAATAGGAACTGGAGAAGTGTCTTTGCTTAGGGTAACCCTTTGTTCTTATCAAAGATACTGCATCCTATTCAAAAGCAGCATGGAACAGAACTGAGCCTGGGAACCAGGAATATTTGGCAAAGACAGAAAAGTAACTTAATCTCTCTGGGCCCTAGTTTTCCCACCGATAAAATGAGTATGTTGAATACCATTATTTTATTTGTCCTTCTAGGTTTAAAATTTTGCCCCCACCCCAGGGAAATTTGGTAATGCGTGCAGACGTTTTGGTTGTCATAACTGAGGGATGCACCGGCATCTAGTGCATAGAGACCAGGGATGCTGCTAAGTGTCCCACCATTCACAAAATCAGCACTCCCCTCCCGGCCACCCCTTGAAAGAATAATCTAGTACCAAACGAGAAGCCTTGTTTTATTTGCTTACTTTGCCTATTTTTCTTATCACTGACATACATTATATGATTATTGTTTATACTGCCTCTCTCTCTCCCATAAGAAATTAAAATCTGTGTGAAAAGGCAGACATTTTACTTGTTTTATTCGTTTGATAATTAAGTATGTGTTGAGCGAGTATATAATTGACTGAATGGCAAGATATAGCAATGCTTCTGAACTGTGCATTAAAAGTTATAACCTAGATAATTTGCCCTTATTTCATTTCTTGTTGACAGGACAGGAAAACTGGGAAACTTGACCGCTCCTTGTAATACCGATTGTAACTGCTTGCGATCATATTATTATCCTGTCTGTGGAGGAGATGGAATCCAGTATTTTTCTCCCTGCTTTGCAGGTTGTAAAAATTATGTTTCAGAAAGACATTCAAAGGTAACTCATGTCTTCTACTTCAGTGAGTCAGTGTGTCTGTATATGTATGGATGGCCATCTTTATCCCTCCAGCGGAGTCCTATACTGCTTGTTCTTCCCGTGCCGGCCTACCTCCTCCATTCAGAAGCCAGACATAAAGTATCAGTCAAGTTAGATGACTCAGCTCTAGAGATGTGCTGTACAACACTGTACCTATTATCAACAACAATATACGCTTCGGATTTTTTAAGAGGGTAGAGCTCATGCAAAGTGTTCTTTAGTTATATAAATTTTAAGGCCCTGAGCACTCCAGCTGAAAAAGACCCTTCTTCCTTTATATCTCAGATGCATTAAATGTGGAAAAAGCAATTTTGCCATTATTTACATCCATCTTTGTCACATTACTTCTGTTACAGTAGTGAAATATTATTTTTTATATTTTATTTTTTCTCAGCCATACTTTATGCCCCTAGAAGTCTGAGACCTTCTATTCTTACTAAATATCATGTATATAATAGAAGCATAATAAATATTTGTTGCTTTTATTTGATACACCATGGATTCATGTTAAAACACCCAAATCCTTAATTCGCAAATACAAATTTAATTCTCGATTGGGATGCATATTAGTTTACCGAGATATGATTTTTTTGACAGTTAAATTTTTAAAGAGAATCTGAGAGAATTTTATTGGATTTCATCTTAGCTAAATTTAAGAGTTTGGGGGGAAAATAACCTTCAGATTTTTCATAGTACATACGTTATGCATTAATAAGATAATGTGATAACTTTAAGAAGACCTGAGGGAAATATATACTATGATAAAAGAGATCACGATGAATAAGATATATAAGAATTACATGAAAGAACAGCACAATCTTGAATATTTGAAATGTAGAATAATGAAGTGGCATTCCTTTTCCCATATAAAGAGAAGTTTAAGATTGCAAGAAAAGATTTCTCTGTAAATAAGTAGAAATAGATAACTGAAAGGATCCATAAAATTACTTCAGATTTCTTCTAAAACCAACATGGGTGTGTTTGTGTGTGTGGTTATACCCATTTGCATGTTCGTAAATACGTACATAAATCTATGTATGATACACATGCATATCTTTAATGACTTTATGTGCAATAAATACAGTGGAAGTTTGAACATACTAGGATTTGATCTTCCTGCGGGAGGTGTGAGAATATGAGAAACAATGTACATTATTTCATATGACCTAGCTTATAGATTTTTTAAATGATCTAAGAACATTGAAAAATATGGCAGAGGAAATGTCTGTGGTGAATCATAGTAGACCTAATGGACTTGGATGCTGTATGTGCAGTTTTAATCCTTGGAGTACAACTAATTAGATCATTACTGTTAGGTGCCTGTGAAAAATAAAAGACATCAGAAAGATTTTTGAGGGTCTGAGGGTTATCATGCCTTCAAACCAGTAGGCGTCTGGTATTGCTTTAGTTTCAAAAGAAACTGAGAAAATTAGGTGTTTGTGTCAGGTACAAGGAATCAAATTCCACAAATGATCATGATGTGCATTAGAGAATCAGAACTACCTGCAAGGTAGCTAACTGTTCCTCTGAGAGGCAGGTATGTGGGTATTCTTTTCTTCTGTATAAAATATGATTAATAAGTGTTATTGAGCAACTCTAATTAGAAAAAGATTATGAGGAGATATTTGTAGGGTTTTCCTCACATAAGTAAAAATGTTAGACACAAATACTATCCTGCTTATGGACCGCCCCCCCGCCAAAAAAAGAAAAAAAAATCTAATAGCCAGAGCACATTTTAAATGATATTGGTTATTTTGATATGACTGATTTGATATTTATATTTTTCTTCAAATACGGTAATTGCCATCTTAACCAGAAAATTGTCTTCTAGGGATTGTTTAGGAAGAACAAATTGTTTGACTTCCATATTTTCTATTTGTTTTGGCTTTTTCTTGTCCATTTAGTCCATGTAACAACTCATTTTTTCACAGGATTTTTTTTTTCTTAATGGAATATTTCAAATAGGCAAAATGCATTGATAATAATATAGTAAATACCTATGTACATTTGTTCACAGAAATATTAGTCTTATCTTTCACACTAATGACCCAAACAACAAAACAGATATTGACTGGAAGCTAGGTATAGTTATAGTATAAGCAAAATTGTATACGTTTTTATATAAGAGAGGTGTAAAATTACATTGAGATAGAAAATACTTTTCTCTTAAAATTTTAAAAGGCTGCATTTCTTCATTATTTAATACATCCAGTTGCTGAGTATATAATACTCCATTTTGGGAGTGTCATCTGCATATTTGGATGTCCTGATTCAGTACCAGTGGCCTTAGACTAGCTTTAGTGCTGAAAAAAGGTTTCTGGCCTTCGGAATAATAAAGAAACCATTTCCCTGTGACTTCTTTGGATTTACTCAGACTTTATTGAGGCCTTAAACTTGTAAAAAGATTTATAGCAAGGATAGAATTGAGTTGTAGAAAACCTTTAGAAAATAATTATGCCTTACGAATTTCTTAAATTCTCAATTCTTTTCCTATAAAAGTGATACTTGTGATCTTTTAACATGTCCAACACTTTATATTATTAATTTATATGTATGTATATATTAAATAGTGAATATCTTATTTTATATTTATATGTAAAATAAGCTTCAGGATAATGAAGTAATAACTTCTAGGTTTTTATTGTCATAAATACGTCATCTTAGAAGATACATAGTTTGCTTTTAGTAAAGCAATTACAAAAAGTTCAGAAAGTTATAGTAGTTTAGTTGAAAGTAGCATTTTTCCCCCTAGAAACTTGTGATATATTAGTTGATTTTACTGTGACACTTGTTATAATTACAGTGTTTGTCCTTTCAAACTAATGTAGAGAGTGAGATTTTCACCCTACATGCTTCTTTGCCTTCTATAATAGAAAACTATTTGAACAATTACGATCCATTAAAAGTAGTCTAGAATGTGAGATCTGGTAATTGTTATATTCTTGTCAATTTATTTTATAAGTCATGAGTCAATAATAGGTTACAGTTTGAAACAGTGAACACAAAACTCAAATACACCATAAATATGGCCCCTTATTTTCACTTAATTTCTAAAGAGTTCATTACTCTTTCTCAGCATTTTTTTTGTGTGTATAGGTTAAGGCTATGTAAAATGTTTGCCATGTCTAGAGATCACCTAACTTTAAATGATAAAATATGTTTCCAGGAGGGGCACCTGTGTGGCCCAGTTGGTTAAGTGGCTGACTCTGGATTTCAGCCCAGGTCATGATTCCGGGGGTCTGGGATGGAGCCCTATGTTGGGCTCTGTGCTCATCAGGAAGTCTGTTTGAGGATTCTCTCCCTCTCTCCCTCTCCTTCTGTCCCTCCTCCCATTTGCGCTCTCTGTCTCTCTCTCAGATAGATAGATAGATAGATAGATAGATAGATAGATAGATAAAATAAATAAATAAATAAATAAATAAATAAATAAATAAATAAATCTATCTTTAAAAATATGTTTTCAAGATAAGTCCTTTCAATATTTTCTTGTCTAATATTTCTAGGTATATTACAACTGTTCCTGTATTGCAAGGAATATAGAAATGACACCTACTGTGGCAGATTTTGATTTTGAAGCTAAAGCTGGAAAATGTGAAAACCGATGTTCAAAGTTGCCCATTTTCCTTGGCTTTTTGTTTGCTACAATTGTGTTTACATTTATGTCTGGTACTCCTATAACTGTGTCCATCCTAAGGTATATATTATATTGTGAAATTTGCCATCCCTAAGACATGTTGGTTGAAAAGAAAATGGACTCAAAGGTTCATTTGGGGTTTCTATTGACCATTGGTTCCAATACTAATTCGGTTGTTGTAAGATTGTTAGTTCCATGGCATGGAAAACCCCAGATAAATGAGGTTTAAATAGGATCATGTATGTGAAAATGTCTTAATATTGCTTACCTGGAGTATACTTGACTTTAGTTGCTCTGCCTCTTTCATGAGGCTTCAGCCGACGCTGTTTGGACTGTGTGTGAATAGGATGTCAGGATCGGAAGGACAGTTCCCCCTTCAGTAGCAGTGCTGTGATATTCAGCCTTCCTGTACACAGTGCTCTGCTGGATGAGAAGCTAGCTGCTACCTGGCTCTTACAGTATTCTGACCTTTCAAGTTGTTCTTTCTCCTTCTACATCACTTGATAAAAATGTTATCTGTCTGCCCTTTCATAAATTCATCAGCCTTTCTTTGTCTTTCCTAACAAACTCGAGCTTGTTTACTCTTCATTTTTTGTTCCCTGATACTACTACCTTTTCACATGCTTTTTTTGTCAATCGGAAACTTTAGAGATTCTGTCTAAAAGTATTAAATAGTCTGTTAACATTATCCTACGTGGACATTGGAGTTATTTAGAGAACTGAGAAAATGCTTTTTTAAAACTTCATTTTTGAAAAATTATCTGTCTTACCTTTCAACTACACGTTGATCTCTTGTACCTCCTATCTAACTCTTGTGTGCCAGCGTCAGGGATCATTCATCTTTGATAATCGTTACTTAAAATCAGATTGAACCTCAGCAACTGTTTTACATTGACTCAGATTTGTACCTTATCCCGTAGGTATGATTTCTATCTCAAAGTTAGTAAGTTAGAGTAAGGATTATTTGCTTGTGACTTAAGTGATAGTTCAACATAAGTCTTATTAATAAATGTCCTTTCTTTTTTACATTTGTTACAACTCGTACATATTCAATACATTTGTTAAACTTTATTTGAATCTTTTTGGTGTTACTTATATTTGTAGTGTTTTAGTTCACATATCGTTTTTCTTCTTTTATAATTCCAGAAAGGTAGAACTGTAAATGAGCTGTTACTAATAGTTTATTTCATGCATGTAACATTTACTTTAATCTAGAAATGCTAAGCTGGTATAAAAAATAAATGTGCTCAAAGAACAAATACACTATACAACCACTTTGGTTTAATATGTATTTGATGTCTCCAGGTGTGTTGATCACAGGCAGCGGTCCCTAGCATTGGGAATACAGTTTATGCTGCTTCGATTATTAGGTATGCCATTTTTCTTAATTCATTGGTGACTGTTGGTTATTTTTTTTCATCAGTGTTATTGGTTCACTCACAGTATGTACCATGAAAATAATTAATTTAAATGCCATGGAAAACTACATAATTGTCATTGAAGAAGGCTGTTTTCTAATATTCAAGATGTAGTATTATTTATATATCACATAAGAAAATAATGACTTTACTTTCCACCTACCTGATTGGTTAACTGTTGTTTTCAATTCTGTTACAAATGCAACTTTAAAGAGTATATCATATTTATTTAAAATACAACATAAGATCATGAACACATATAATAGAGCATAATAAAATATGTAAATTTTTTTCTATTCATGTAAAGCCTATTTTCAGCATAAATTATGCTGAAATCTTATTTATAACTATGGTAATTCCTTTTCTCCCAGCATTTATCTCCATTTGGGGCATAATTACATTGCATTAGCAATGAAAAATAATGAGTTAAAATATTTAAATGAAAATTTGGCATAGATATTGTGGCTAGTTGACAATTGAGGGAAGATTTTATGGAAAATCTTGTAAGGTTCCAGATGTAGGAAGAAATAGGACAGAAATACTGTGTTACACATAAAATTATATGTGCATATGCTTATATCCACAATATTATACAGGTAATATTGAGATCATTTATAAAAACAAAAACCAAAAGTAGGAACATTAGAGATCACCTGGACCAACTTTCCCATTTTCAGATGAATAAATTAAGACTTTGAAAGATTTAGGGATTTGCCCATAGTTACATAATTCGTGGTGAAAATGAGCCTAGGAAAATGATATCCTTACTCTCAGTGCAGAGTCTCCTTTGACTCTGTCGTGCTGCAGGTCATGAAAGAACAGGCTGGATGGAATTGAAATCTTTGTCTAAGAAATGTATTTGATTTGTAACAGTTGGAAACTCTTTACATACGTGAAAGTTTAGTACCTTGTGACTTCATGCTAGGTAGGGGGTGTGTTTGAGATAGTATTCCCAGGCATGTTGGTATGAATGTGCGTGTGTGTGCGTGTGTGTGTGTGTGTGTGTGTGTGTGTGTGCATACACACGTGAGTTCTCGTGCATGCACATACACATAACTCATATCGATAATTTTGATTTTTAAAAAGTAGAATAGCTAGGGCCCCTGGGTAGTGCAGTTGGTTAAGCATCTGACTCTGGATTTCGGCTTAGGTCATGCTCTCAGGGTCATGAGATCAAGCCCTGTGTTGGGCTCTGAGCTCAGCTAGGAGTCTGCTAAAGTTTCTCTCTCCCTCTCCCGCTCCCTGCGCTCACTCTCTTTCTCTTTCCTTCTAAAATAAATAAATAAATCTTTAAAAAAAAGTGGAATAGCTAATTTCAAAGGCACATTCATTAAATTAGAAAAGCAGTTGATTAAATATTTACTTAGCTAAGTGTTAGCCCAATACATGCCAGATTTTTAGATTAAAATAACTTTGAATTGATCAGAAGTATATAGTAATTGTATAATTATCTTAGAATGTTTTATCTGTATTTCTTTCTATCCCTTTTACTTGCGTATGACCTGATTGATTTGTATATCAACAGATTAATTCCTAGTCTTATTTATATAAAATATATCTTATCTACATATATATAAAAACTTGTTAACTATAGATTGTAATCTTTACTGATTGTGTATTTCACATATAATTCTTCTAGGCACAATACCTGGACCAATTATATTTGGTATCACAATAGACAGCACATGTATTCTGTGGGATATTAATGAATGTGGAACTAAAGGAGCTTGCTGGATTTATAATAACATCAAGATGGCCCATATGCTAGTAGCCATAAGTAAGTGGTGATTTCTTGATAACTTTAAATTGATGATGTCAAGAGAAAAAGATCTTACTGTTATTTACTTAAGTTTTGTAATGTTTAGTCCATCCTGTTGGTCTGTCCTGTAATTCTGAAGCAGAGATCAGTTATCACAGTAAGTTATGAAAGGTTTTAATGAGTTGTAAGGCTCAGTCTCAAATAGAAGAGAATAACTTTTTCGCTTTCATAAAATCACATACACTTTTTTTAAACAACTTCTCTCAAAGGTTTTTTTGAATGTCTAATAATAAAAAGATAAAAGACAATTTTGAGAAACTCTCTGGAATGATTGTCATCTAGGTACCCGGGCTTTGGAAAGCATTTAGAGCTGAGGTGGGGAAGCATCCTTTGGCTCTAAAGCATGTTGTAAGAAATGTTGTTATAGTTTAAAAGGTTAGCTATGATATTCAACTCTTTTTGCTTTTGGTAGTCTGTCTTGGATAGTCTTGGTTACATAATAAATGATGATGAAGATTGAGGAAGTAGACCACTGTATCTATTTGGTAAGAGTTAATATTAAAAAAATTTAAAATCAGCCTAAAAGTTATATATTTAAATTAAAAATAGCGGTAGAGGTTTGAAGATGGTGGCACAGGACCCTGTCCTCCCATGGACATGACAAATTTATAGCTACATATAGAATAATTTCTAAAGAAAAGGATCTTAGCACTGGACGCAGCACCCCATAACAAAGGATAAGAGAGACACACTGAATAGGGTACGAAAGGCAGAGACATGGCCTTGCCCGTGATCTTACTGCAGACATGAGAACTCCACAATTGAGAGGGATCCCAAAAATAAAGAGCACTTCCTCAACAAGTGAAGGGATTGAGTCTCACAACAGGCATCCTGACCCAGAGGACTGGCTCTGGAAGGACAAGATCTCCAAACATCTGGTTTTGAAAATCAGTAGGGATTAAGACTAAGAGAAACACGGAACTATAGGGAACAGAGACCCCACTCTTAAAGGGCTCATGTGCAGACCCACCCATCCTGAGATCCAGCACAAAAGCGACAGAATGAAAAGCACCCAGACCATAAGCACAGAAGACCCACTTAGTAATTTTAAAGTGGCTGCTAGAGAGGAACCTGCAGGGACTTTATCCAGCAACAAAAGCCTTGGCAGGCACCATTTTTGTAGTCTTTTTTTTTTTTTTTTTAAAGATTTTTATTTATTTATTTTACAGAGATAGAGACAGCCAGCGAGAGAGGGAACACAAGCAGGGGGAGTGGGAGAGGAAGAAGCAGGCTCATAGCGGAGGAGCCTGACGTGGGGCTCGATCCCATAACACCGGGATCACGCCCTGAGCCAAAGGCAGACGCTTAACCGCTGTGCCACCCAGGCGCCCCTCATTTTTGTAGTCTCATCCTAACTTGCTGGCGACTGAATCAGGGAGTGCCATTTTCCACGCCCTTCCTCCAGCCAGCTAGCACCAGAGGGCATGCTCTGTCCACCCTGCACTGGAACCAGGCTGGACAAGTACTCTGCAACCCACCCACCCTGTGCAGAGTTCTAGTCACAGCTAAGATGGGCAAGCTTCCTGAGCCTCATCCTTCCCATTCAGCAGCCAGGATGCAAACGGGTGGTCAGGTTCCCCGAGCTCCACCCTCCTAAAGTAGCAGACAAGCTGCAATTGGATCAGGTGAACATCCCAACCCCTGCCCTACCCAGACAGCCAGCAAGCCAAAACTGGAGTGGCTGAGTACCCTGAGACTCACCTACCCCATACAGCAGGTGCATCCCTATTGTAGACAGCTAGGACATGCAGCCCACATGAAGGATGTCCATAGAGGGCCTAGGTCTCTAACCAGGGAAGATTGTGTGTTTGGCCTATGTGACACAGCTCTTATACAAGCCCACTACCTCAAGACTGAAAGAGGTAGCAATTGTATCTAATACATAGAAATAAACACAGAGACAGGCAAAATGAGAAGACAGATCCAAACCAAAGAACAAAGCAAATCCCAGAAAAAAAGACCTTACGGAAATGGAGATAAGCAGTCTACCTGTTAAAGAGTACAACACACTGGTCATAAAGATGCTCACCAATTTTGGGGAAAGAATGGATGAACACAGCGAGAACTTCAGCACAGAGGTAGAAAAGATAATAGATCATCCAGATAGAAAATCACTAAGGTAACTATGGCCTTAAATAGGTCAGATGGACCTAATGGATGTATATAGAACGTTCCATCCCAAAACAGCACAATACACATTCTTTTCAAATGCACACGGGACGTTCTCCAGAATAGATCACATGCAGGGTCACAAAACAAGTCTTAATAAATTT
Organism: Ursus maritimus; assembly: GCF_017311325.1. Lineage (NCBI taxonomy): Eukaryota > Metazoa > Chordata > Mammalia > Carnivora > Ursidae > Ursus > Ursus maritimus. Next base: position 9,524,819 of record NW_024426663.1, read on the forward strand.
GAGAAGATTGAAATTATATCAGGTTATCTTTTCTGACAAAAAATATGGAAATAGAAATTAGTTACAAGAAAAAAAGTGGAAAACTCACAAAAATGTGACGATTTAGAAACATGCTGCTGAACAACCAATGTATCAAAGAAGAAATCAAAAGAGAAATTTAAAAAAATACCTTGAGATGAATAAAAATGGAAACATAATGTTCCAAAATTTTTTGAATGCAGCAAAAACAGTTGTACAAGGGAAGTTCATAGTTATACAAATACAGGCCTACCTTAAGAAACAATAAAAATCTCAAACAGTGTAACCTTATATTTAAGGGAACTAGAAAAGAAGAAAAATCAAAGCCCATAGTTCCTAGAAGGAGGAAAATAATAAAGATCTGGACAAAAATAAGTTAAATAGAAACCAAAAAAAGCAATAGAAATGATTAGTGAAACTTAAGAGCTGGTTCTTTGAAAAGCTCAACAAAAGCAACAGTCTTTTAACTAGACTCATCAAGAAAAAAAAGGAGAGAGCCCAACAAATAAAATCATAAATGATAGAAGAGAAATTACATTGGACACCACAGAAATACAAAGGATCATAAGAATATCATGAACAATTAGACACCATCAGATTAGACAACCTGTAAGATCTCACTGTTGGTTTAGACTCAGGTCATGATCTCAGCGTTGTGAGATTGAGCCCCGCATTGGGCTCTGTGCTGATCCTGAAGCCTGCTTAAGATTCTTTCTCTCCCTCTCCCTCAGCACTTCTCCCCTGCTCTCTCTTAAAAAAAAAAAATTAAAAAAATAATATTGTAATAACTTTGTATGGAGACAGATGGTAACTGAACCTATTGTGATCATTTCATAATGTATAAAAATATCAAATTACTCTGACACATCTGAAACTGATATAAATTGTTCATCAATTATAATTCAATAAAACAGAGAAGTCCTAGATAAACACACACACACACATATATGTATGTATGTATTATTACATAATGTGTGATTTTCATTGTGTGCATTTTGGCACGTGTATCAGGATAGCGTATTAATCTTAATGCGTTTAAACTCAGAGAATGATGTCTGAATTTGTAATGGCAGAATAATAAAATATCCACTGAAGAAATAAATATATAAATCCAAAAATATAATAGAAGGGTAAATATTGACTAGAATAGGCAAAATTAATCTTTCCACCACTTTTACTTGTTAAACCTTTTTTATTCACTGTTTTTTTATGTTTAAAAAATTATTTAATTGGTTATAAATGTACTTTTTGACCAAAAGACACAAATAATGAATTGTTCCTTTTCCTACTCTGTGGTGATTGTGAGAAATTTTTCCCCCAAACCATATATACCTTTAAATTTTCTAAAAATATTGTCGTGGTAGTACTGACATGATTAGTCTTCCTGTAAATCTATTAATGTTTATTTAGTTCAATGAGAATTCCTGTTTTTCAGATACACACTTTAAGTAAAATACTAATGGCTATCACAAATTAGGTACTGCAGAAGCTATATTGTGAAGCCACTTAGTTTATTCAACTGTCACTTAAATGCTTATACTCTGGCCAGAAATGGTTTCTCTTCATACAGCCAAGCTCAAAATTAGAGTCCTTTGAAAACAAACCTTGCGAAGTGAATCTCATTGTTTCACATATTTAGTTGATACTCAAATTTGGTTGACTGTTCAATGTGATATATTTTGTGGAGGATTTCTCCTAAGAACCCCAGAGCCTTTTTATTTTTAGAATTATTTTCCATCATGGACGTGAAAATTCTACAACTTACTATTTAGGCTCAAGGATGTTGTAAGCTATTTTATTTTGTCATTGACTTCATTTCTTGCATTTTTTATACATATGATGTGTTAATAAAGCTAGAAGTAAAACATGGGTTTATTTAATTATGTGTAATACTTACTTTATAAGAATGTACAATCATAACCAAGAAAAGAATAGTTATTGTACAGTTTTAATGTTTAGAAAGAGAACTAAAGTCTAGTTCATTGAATTGTATAGAAATATTTTGCTGAAGAATATCCCCTTTTTCTCTAAAATTTTAAAAATTTAAAACATAGAACTATAATGCCTGTATAATCTCCTCCTTAAAGTAGGTTTCTATTTGTGAAGAATTCCTCAGTGACAGTTCCTTTTTGTAACACTTTAAAGGCCCAAATGCATGACTAATTTTTGTTTTTATATTTAGGTGTGACTTGTAAAACTATCACCATTTTCTTCAACGGGTGTGCAGTCTTTTTGTATAAGCCGCCACCGTTAGGCCCAGATGCATCATTTGAGAATCAGCACACAGTGGTGACTACTGTTTCGGTAGAATGTGACCTCAGCAATACAGTAAATGAAGGGTGAGATAGAAAAAGGAGACTCTTACAGCTGGGAAGTTGGCCATCATTTGTAAGAGTGCACATTGCCATTGCAGCACTAGCTACCTAATATGGATGATCACATTTCAAAAGTTGGTATTTTATAATTAAATGTGTTTTCTGTACACTTATGGACTTATTTTTGTTTTAATGTAATACACAGACCTGTGTCTTCAGAGCCCACCAAAAGCCTCAGAATACACACACACACACGCAGGCGCATACACAGAGACACTTCCCATTGTCCAGGTGTGAAATAACAAGCTAATAAACTAATTTAGAAAAAAAGCCAATTATTAGTTAAAAGTTTACATTTTAAAAACAAAGCAACCTTTCTGTTCTTGAAACTTGTTTTAATTATCATTGCCAGTAGTTTGGGCTTATTTAGAAAATTTGTGGTATAAAAATGTAAACTAATCAAATTTATGTGATGATTTTTAAGAACTATTACTAAAAACTCATGAATTTAAAACTAGCTGTTTTGTTTTGAAATTTATATACACTAGTCTGTCCTTGATCAGAGAAGGTTACTGAACTATTGAAATATAGGTTGATTATCTTCTTTGTGTTCCAGTATACAGTGAATTCAGAAATAGCATTATATATACATATTTTCACTTTAACTCAAGAATTCCAGGATGTAATTTGTTAATCTTGTCTATTTTTAACACTTTCCTTTAATGATTCCAAGACAGTATTATTCAATTATATGACCTCCAGGAGAAAGTACCAGATTCAGTAAAGAAAGTGCCAATTATGTATGAAAGTATTTCTCATTTTTTTAATGTCTTAGGTGCATTTTATTGATTTTCTTTGAAAAGATTCCTTAATGAACTGTTGATCAGTGTTTACATAATTCAGTAATTTAATTTTTCTCATTTTAAAAACTTGTCACCTAGTATATTATTTATTGCGCCTAAGATAGTGCTTTGTTCATAAAAGTCATGAATTAGGGTTGCTCGACTCTTTAACTGATCCATTTATTCAAAAGATAAAGTATTTCACGTATCTGGTAACATTATAACAGTCCATGTCTTCAGCTCAGATTTAAGCCAACTTTGTCTACTCAGAATGTGGAGGAAGTAGGTCAGTGAACAATAACAAAAAACTTCTACCTGGTCAAGAGTTGTACTGATTAAGAAAAGTGTTGAAGTTCATACTTAATTTAGAGAGAAGGAAAAATCACCCTATCTTTACAAATAGTTTGAATAAGTTGCTGAATAATTGGCTTTCGTAATGGTTTTTAGTTATGAAGAGTTTTGTTTTATTCAGTGTACTCAATTTTATAAGATGATACATTTTTACAAACTTTTTAATGAAAACGGGTAACGTGAAAATAATTTTGACACTTGAAAGAAGTCCGACTCATACATATTTACAAAGAATACCTCCTTTCATGACAGGGTGGTGTAGACACTACTATAATTTATAAACATTATTTATACTTTTGGGTCAAGTAGGTTATATGTGTTGGTATGCCACTTTAAGAACAAAATTTTTCATAGTATATTTTTTCACAATTTATATGATTTTTAAATTAAGCTTGAATCTATAAATTGACCTGTGGTGATTTTTGTACATAATTGGATATATGTCTTAAAGCTTATTTTTAACATTTAGATTTCCTTAATTCTAAGACATAAATATCTAAAACTCTTATACATGAAAGAACTATATAGAATTGATTTAGTTATGTAAATTGGAGAAAAATATAAGTAAAATTTTCGCTCTGTTTTCTTTTAGTATTTTCTTTAAACATTATGTAAAATGCATATATGTATCTTTTTAAAAATGAGAATATTTGTACCAGATTGTTAAGTGTTTAACCTTATTAAATGGCACAGATTTTGAAATGGGGTTTGTATCTGTTTATGCATACACACACATTTGATGGTTGGAGAAGGGAAAATCAGTGTACTTTTGAACCTGTTGAGTGTAATTTAATTCAGTGATTTTTGGTATCCCAAAAGATACATTTAATTCAATGTAAACCACATTCACTATTAAATATATACTAAAATTGTTCCATACAGTAGTTTTCATGTATGACGGAGGGATATATAGGATTTATATGAGTAAGATACTGTTGGAGATGGTTGGTTGTCAAAGTTCTCATACTGCAAAAGTAATGTGTTTTGGAAAGTTTATATTTAAGTCATCTTGGGTTATCAAAACACTCAGTACAATATTTTTAAAGAAATCAGGTTGGACCATAATTTTGGAGGTAATGTCCTTCCCCCCGCTACAACACATTTCAGGCTTCTTCAGCCTTTTTTGTATCCAAAGCAATAAACATTAACTTACAAGTTATATGTGAGCGATCAAACATAAATAAAAGGCAATTTATTTTTAAAAACTGCATGGATAAATTGGATCAAAACATTTTAGTGTTTTTTACTTAACAGCTTATAAAAATCATCCTCAAAGAATAGGCGTTTTAATTTTTTCTTTTTAGATTTTGTTTGACTTTCTTTTTTAAGCTCTATTTTGTAATAATTTTAGACTTACAAAAAGTTGTAAAAATGGTACACACAATTCTCCTGTAAGCTTTACCCAGCTTCCCAAATGTTAACTTAACAAATATCCATAGAACAATTATCTAAACCAGCAAATTAGCATTAAAGAAATAGTTAATACCACATTCGCAAAAGGGTAAGGCAGAATTATTTTTGTGATGTCAGTCATCTTTTTTCATTGTTGAATTGTGCATATTAAAATGCTGCATTTTTCTGTATATAACTTAGGCCCCAGTATATACGTTGATTTGCAAAAAGAACTGATATTAGAAACTGTTTAAAAACAACTATTGCTGGGTCTTTCCAAGCCTATGAGAATGCCCCAAGAGGATTGTGCTAGTGTTGAGGATGTTTCTAAGAAAGTAGGCTGGTGTTTCCTTCCTAATTGGATGTTTTCTTAATTCAATCTTATCAGAATAGAGTATGTACCCCAAAATGGTGAGGGAGGAAAGGAACACAGAATTAGATTTCTGGCTTAAGCCTAGGGACCAAATTCCCAGAGAGAAAGCCTTGCAGGAATAGCTTCAATCATAACATCTGAAGATGAGAATTTCCCGTGCCATGAAACGTGACATTCTAGAGCAGTGTTGATGGGACTCTGCCCATAACAGCTGCCTGCTATGAGGTCCTACTAGACCATCAGGAACTAAGGTGGGTAGGTGTGTAAGAGGTCAACTCGGGAGCATCCACCTCTCTGGGAACTGATCAGTTCAGAAGTCAATATGAACTTAAAATTGCACCCCATAATTAAGCCGGCTTTTGGAGTCCTGCCATAATGGATGGCATGGAGGTCGGTCAGTATCAGTGAAGAGAAAATTGTGTCAGTCCTGGTAGTACAGGAGTTTTGCCTCTCTTCCTCTACTCCTTCACTCCATGTGCCTGCTGTGGTGCAGAAGAATACAGAAGATGGAAAGGTCTTAGGAATTTATCCTCCCTCCCCTTAGTAGGACCATTTTTCCACAAGTCAGCTCTTACGTGGGGGCACGAGAGAAATGAGACCTTTGTAATACCTAAAAATGGCCACAGAGCTATGAAATTTATCCAAGAATGTTATCAAAGGGATAGAGTTAGTAGTTCTTACGGAATATATTTGAGGGTAGCAATGGGTAAGAATAAGACACTTAATTTTTTTTTTTACAAGTTTCATCTCTTTTGAGTTACTTTACTGTTTTTGTATCCTTTTACTTATTAAGAGGAAATAAATGTCACAATTTTAATATATTTCTTCCTCTCTAACCCTTGAAAATATTCCTTAATTTTTTGAAATCCATTAGCTAGGGTTTGGGTTGAGTGGTCGGCAAAGACTAAAATGGAAGTTGCCAGTGGAGCTTTAAAAATGAACAATGTTCAAACCCCATCCAGGACCAACAAATCTGCTTTGTTAAAAGCTAACACATGAAGAAGGTGGGGTAAAGGGCATGAATCACAATTTGTTGAAAGTGATTTAATTACGTTTCCTATTTTCCAAGTTTGATTTCTAAAAGGGGAATTTTGACTTGAAAGCAAAGATGAGACGAGTAATGGGGTAATTTTGAGGGTTGGGATACTACTGGAGCTTCTAGAAGCATGTCTCTGGGATGGGGCAAAGTGAGTTGGGGAAGAAAAGGCACTGAAAGCAATAGAAATTTACTTGTTTTTAAAAGTTACTTGATTTCAGAAATAAAATTGATCAGAGAATACTGCTAGATTTCTTCTTGTATTGATGAGCTATTTCAGTAATGATGTGGACATAATACCCACTGCAGGATTATTTCATGGAGAGATCCAAGAGTAGTTGGGTTGAATGCATGGCATCATGTGGTACTGTAACGTGAGAAATTCTGATAAGGAAAACAGGGCAGACTTGATACAGCTTCATGGAGATGCTCAAGACACAGACATAAAACAAAGACATCCTGGCACCTGTTCCTCAGCTACGTTCTTGAGATCTTGCAAAGAATGTGGGAACAGCTGACTCATCTGGCTGTCCAGTGACAGAATACTCTAACTTGTCTGTTAATTGTCAGCAAAGCAGAAGCTTGCCCAAGGAAAGGGAAAAAAATAAATCACTGTATCAAATATGCCTGCCCCTTTCCCCCCTTCTCTCTCTTCTCTTTGTCTTATATACATCCTGCTTTTGCATTGGGTAGATTAAGTCGATCTATTAGTGGCTTTCCTTTTTATATGAGTAAGTGGTATAATGATATTATCATATGTCTTTGACAGGTAATTTGAAAATCTGAAAATTATAAGCAGTGAAACCAGTTGGGTAATACTGCTTGCAAAACACTTCAAACAAAACAAAACAAAACAAAGACCAGGTAATTCTAGTGAAAATATTGCTTATTGCTAATCTGCTGGATATGAGGAAATGTGTAAGATGTATTACATGTTTATACTCATTACATTCCTATCTTATGTGAGACAACTAAAGCCCAGGGAAGTAAGTGTTCAAGGCCTCAAGGCTAGTAAGTGTTAGAACTAGAACTTGAATCTGGTTGTCTGTGGCTCCAAAACTCATGCTTATCCTTTTTGCACTGGAATTTGCTGAGGTTAACTACATAGATATATGTTTTTAAAATCCAAAACATAACTTTTATTTATGGGGATTATCCAATATCTCTTTCAATTCTAAAAATTATATTTTCTGAAGTTATAGCTAGTAGGTAAGCAAATTTGAGGCACCAGAGGAAAATGTGCTCTTCCCTGTTAAAACAAAGAACAACAACAACAAAAAAAACAAAACTGTTACAATTAAAACCTTTCCTTTTCTTGTCCAGGGCTACAATTTATATTTTTACCAGCAGGTGGCGGTATTGTACTTACTACCAGAGTAAAAGTATTGCCTTAGGAGCCTTTTTTTGTTGGAGGAGGATTTCTGGCTCTTCGGTAAAAATTTCATTTGCATTTTTTTCATTATCGTTGTTCATATCCTTTTCGTAATTTTTCCAGAATTATTTTCTCATTGCAGATCACTGGAAAGATTTCCTGTTAGAAGAAAAACTGATAACTAAGGAGAATTATTTGGTGGATTCAGCTTTTGATATCTTGACTTCTTTTCTCATTTAGAAATAGGTTGATACATATTTCTGATTTCATGGGTTTTTCTCTCTAGATACTGACCAAGAGTGAATTTTTGATATTAATCTATATTTTATTTTTAAATAGCAAGCAGCGATTTAAATTACCTTCCATAAAAAGAATTGATCCTTTAAAAGCTTAGGAAAGAAATGCTAAAAAATAAAAAAATAAATCTCAAAAATTTGACCAGGTTTGTCTTTCTATTGTTAAGCATGATTTTTTTACATATTAAAATTATTAACACTGTTCACTATTATACTAGGGTTTCCTCCCATTGGTCTCTATAAGACCTCCTCAAAATAGAATTTTTAAAAATGAATCTGAAAACAAAAGTAGTATGTTCTTATACTTATTATATGCTTCTATTAAAAGGGACTTCAACCGTATTTATAATTCCCAAACAATTTGGTTAGCCAAGAAATATATTATGTTAGGTAGTTTTTTTACAAAACTGCCTTTCTTAGAGTTTTCTTTTTAATCCAATTGGGTCTTTAATATGCAGTGTTGTGTCTAGAGTTACTCTCCTCAAAAACTTAGCATCTAATTGGCAAAGTAAAGCATAAGTATATGAAACGTTAACAAATAAAGCAATTCAAGATTTAAACAAAAAGTCAAAGCATTCAGCCTCCAGGAACATTTTTTGGTCCTTTAGTTAATGCCAGGCTTATTTGAGCTCCAAAAATTGGGAAACAAAGAGGGGAGAAAGAGATAGACAGATACAGAGAAGTGCTCTGTCTATATAGCCTTCAGGTACTCATGGACTTTTGTAAATAAAACTGTATTTAATCAATTATATTAAAATACAGTTCAGTTTTATCCCTAGGCATTTTTTGTTTTGTTTTGTATTTGTAGAGGGAGTTGGTGTCAAGCATAGCACTGATAATTAGTACAGAAATATAGTCCCTCCCCTTCTATCCCCTTCTCAAGCCAGCTCTTGCAGTCAGTAAATCTCCAAAGAAATATAATATGGAGGATTCAAATTGTTTCCAGAACACACAATGGAAGTGACTCAACAGCTCTATCTGGGATTTTAATGCAGGAGGGTGACAGCTGTGTTAGTGGTTTAGAAAGTGATGAATTGACGTGATGTTACAAAGCAATGCCTGATCACAAATGACTTGCACCGCTCTGTGCTCAAACTGTTTAGTTAGAGGTATCTCTATAATGGAACAGACATTTAGAAGCCCTGATTATGCATCTAACCTCATTTTCCACAGGTAATACTGCTTTTTTCTTTACAGAGAAGAGAGAGACTATTAAATAGGACTATTCTCAGGTTCTATTCACATCTCTTTACATCCTGCTTACAAATTAACATGTATCTGTCTTTCATCTCAACTCAGTGAAAAAGACATTTTCATTTTTCAAGGTAAACTACCAACCTGGTTCCTTCATCCATTCTTAAACCCCCCTGATCTTCTTTCTCAGGACCTCGCTCAATCAGTTTCCCTCTGTTCTGTAGAATATATTAATCTCTGCTCTCTTTCATCCCCTTCACAGCGAAAGAGTTCAAGGTTCTCCTTTCTGTAGAAAATTCTTTCTCTCCCCTCATGCCTTCAAAATGCCCAACACCAGCGCTGATCTACCTTTCCATATTCAGGTTTATAGTGGACATCTTTCTGGGGCTAAATCACAGGTGTCAAAACTCAGCCTGTCAGTAACTGAACTCAGCACGTACCCTGCTTCCCCACCCCTCCTCCACCTCCTTTCTTCCCACTCTTGTTTTCTCCATTTTGATGAATAGCTGTACCTAGGTGACTCCCAGACTCCCCTGCCTTTGTATTCTAAACCCATCAGCTATCCTACTCCAAACTGATAAGCAATCCCCATGTTGACAATTGACTATAAACCAGCAACAAATATTCCATACAATGGTTATAATTTCAAGGAAAAGATAGCATATAAACAGTTTTAAATTTCTTCAATAAATATGTATTGGGTTGTATTATGTGGGAGCAGGATAAACATAATGCCATGTCTAGATCTAGACGACATTTTTATTTCGCCATTACCATTGTGTATATTGTCAAGAAACACTTGAAATGAGGAAAAATCAAGAATGATAAAATATTAAATTTCATTTCCTGGCTTAATTTTTATTTTCAAACATTATTTCTTTCATGAGTCTATGATAATTTAATAATTTGAAATGAATAACTTGCTGATATAAACTGGAAATGGAAATGTTTGTTTTCTTGAATTCTTCTTTTCCAGTTTTACACCACCAGCTCACTGACCAGAGCAAGCCCTGGGGAAAAGCTATGAGATAAAATTTATGGTTTTGAATATTTTGAATATTTTAAAAAATAATTTTATGGTTTTGAATATTTTGAATATTTTAAAAAATAATTTTATCAAGCATTAGTGTGGCAAAACAAAAATTGCACTGGGCAAAGAACTCAGTCTGAACTCAACCCTGCAGAAACAGAAGGCAGTATGGTTTTTAAAAGATGGGGTGAGAGAAAGATCATAGGCCATCTTTGTTTGCCTACTGGGTTTCACCAAAGGAAAAGTAAACTTTTTCTCTCTTTTTTAAATTGAAGTATAGTTGAATTACAATGTTTTACTAATTTCGTACTTACAACATAGTGATTGGACAATTCTATTAAGTTATGCTCACTGGGATAAGTGAAGCTATCATCTGTCACCATGCAATGTTATACAGTAGTATTGACTATATTCCCTATGCTCTACTTTTCATCCCTATAATTTATTTATTTTATAACTGTAAGTTTGTACCTCTTAATCCCCTTCACTTATTTTGCCATGCCCCCCCCCCACCACAACCACCAGTTTGTTCTCTGTATTTATGCTTCTGTTTCTGTGTTTTTGTTGTTTGTTCATTTGTTTTGTTTTTCAGATTCCACATATAAGTGAAATCATCATGACGGGAGGAAGTTTTACAACTCAGATCAGGGAGCCCACTGAAGTTAGACTTCTATCCTTCCGCAAAAATGGGGGTGGTGGGAGATGGGGTTAGGGGTCCTATCTTTCTTGATAACTACCTTTCAAAGGGATGGCTCCCGAATCTTGAGAAAGACGTTCCTAGGTTATAAAATAGGCAAGCTTTTTAAAATATTTACATTTCAAAGGGCCAAGAGAAAACTTAGTGACCAGTATTCTAATGTTCTCAGGAAAGTAAGAGCAGAGGCCTAGTCAGGAAGAAGATTTTCTAATGTTTATTTAAGCTGAGAAAAATGTTAAGGCTGTCATGGTCAAGGGCATGCAAATTCTTTGATTCCATTTCCATTTGCCCCGGGGTCTCTCTGAGCACATTTTGATATAGCATATCCTTGTGGTTGCTTGGCATTTGATTTTGGATTTAGAGACTCTGTAATGGAGTAGCCCTTCTTAAATTTGGTCTGACTTAACCTATTATTTTTTTAATTAAACAGTACATCTGTCCATGATTTGTGTTCTTACTCAAAAGAGGGTAACAGAGCAATTAGTCGTTAGAAACTGTGAAAAAGTAAGCCATAGGGTCCTCCACAGACATTGATCCTGTTTTGACTCTTTTAAATTCTGATATAAGAAGAATACTCATAAAAGGCTGCTGTGAACAGAGCAGGCAGAGATAACGGAGCTCAGACACACTAAAGCTAATTACCTACAGTAAATGATTTGAATGTGGGCCAATAAGAGATTGGGGAGTAAGCATATTAAAGCCACTATAATAGAAGACATGAAATGAGACAAAAGAAATGAGGGATGGAAACGTAATGCATGGAAGGAAAGTCATACAGGAGATTAAGAAAATTACATTGCTATTGTGTTTCATTCCAGTTAAAGTGAATGACCTTCATTGGCAATGGTTCATGAATCCAGTATTTATAAGAGAACACAGACCCATACAATGGCATACAGGTTAACTTTTTTTTTTTTCCTTTTTCTTCTTTTCTCTTTAATGCCTAGATAATGAGCTACACTGCAAATACACAATCTCTTTACATGAAACCTTAAAGAATAGAGATGCAATAGGCTATGCTTATCTAGCTGAAGACAAGACTTTTCCAATGTCATGTCTTCTGCTCCAGTCACACACCTGCTGGACTTACACATTAATAAATGTTTAACTGATGAAAAATGTATTGTCAGCATTTTCCCAATTTTCAGGGAATTGCAAGGCCCAGGAAGTCTGGCCCTCTGTTGAGTGGATGCTTCCATTTCGGTGGAAAGCAGTTTTTTCATTAATTCATTCTCCTGCTCACATAACTGTGAATAATATGCTCATTCCCATTATAATAATAATTCCTACTATCTGATGACAAGACATCATTGGATTCTGGGGATAGGGAGAGGAAACAAAACCTAATTCAGATGCCATCTCAGATCTGTCCTGGACAAAAAGTCTGTCTTAGAATCATTCTCATTTTAATGGGTATGCACTTAACCTTCTGTGGGTGGGAGGGAGCAAATATCTTTCTATCATTAAAGTTATGAAGATAAGAGGCACAGGCTGAGGTGCGTTTACTGATTTCCTATATCGCACAGTAGTTTTGCAGAAATTATTGTTCCAGGGATTCCCATGCTTTCTTAGTTCATAAGGAACTTAGTGTCTCAGTAATTTTTTCATGACACATCTAGATCCAATGAAGTGGCTAACAATGTTTGTTAACTAAATAGGTCCAATAATAATAAATATTTATTTCTTAAAAGTTTAATGGCTACTTGAAAGAAACTACACCTACATTGAAAGAAAACATATTTTTATTTCATTGTTAATCACAATTATTAATCTGTGCAGTCTGAACACTGCACAACTTCTCAAATCTTTCAATCAGATTGGACACTGCCATCCCTTTTTCCTATCCTACATTGATTTTCATAAGTACTTACTTTTTATCGTAGTGATTGCTGAAAACATACTTTTGCAAATATATGACATCTTAAGGAATATAGTGCAGTCAAATGTTAAGATTTTGATGTCCTCAAGTTAGCAGTTTGTATAGACTACAATGGATATGGAGTATAGCTGTGTTTGACTCTCGATCTTGAGGTCGCGAGTTCATGCCCCACGTTGTAGAAATTACTAAAAAATAAATAAACTTAAAAAAAAACTGTTAAATATTCCACAGGACCTTTGTGAATTTGTTATGGCCTGTATGAAGGCAGATACAAATTAAAGAGGCTTAATTTTCCCTCTGGAAAATAAGGGAAAAGTTTTCTCTCTCCGTTTTCTTAGAGCAGTTACTTTAGAAAACTTCTAATTGTAGTTTCTTTCTGTCTCCTCCTGTTGGGAAGAGATTCTGTTTTTAATTATATTTCCTGAGGCTTTGGCCTTTGTCTCAGAATATGATCCTAGACACAAGTTTCCTCCAAGTTTTGACCTATTCAAACATTACAAATTATGATCTTTATAGATTTACACTTCTAGACATTTTCACTTTTTATATGTTGAAGAAATGGTTTGTATTCCATAACATTACCACAACCTTCTAAAATTTAGAAAGCAGGTATCACACTCATTTTTTAAAAATTGATTTTAGAGATGAAGAGCAATCTAACCGGGATTATATGGAGTGCTAGAAAAATGACAAGGTTAGTACCTAGGGTGAGTATGATACCTATTTTTTTCATTACTTTAACAAACTTAGAGTATGTGGTTTGCCAGAGAGTCAAATTCAGCACCTAAATTTCAATATCTCATTCTACTTTTCATAGCCTTATAAAAGAAGATTTTTAAAAAATGATTGCTAAAGAAGAATTATGGTTAAATAATGAAAAAAAACCCTCATAATTAAGGTGTTAGAAGTTGTAAGACATAAATTATGTTCAAGTAAGGTTCTGGAACTTTTCTTTCAGGAGATTATACTTTATTGATATTTTTCCATATTAGTTAAAATTATAACATTGTTATATGACTATTGAAACAAATCAAATAATCCTACCATCCCTTTAGTCCTTTCTCAATCTTTGTTTATTTAATTTTATAAAACTAGAAAACTCAATTGTGTTACACAGAATTTAATACCACTCTTCCCCCCCTTTCATTTATTATGTCATGGGCATAGTTAATGTCTCCCTAGGTATATCTAACCCAGTGTTTAAGCAACCTCATAGATTTCCAATGTATGAATATGATGATTATTTTACTATTCATTTCCATGTTTAAAAAAATAATATGGCAGGCCAATACCTTTAATTAGGTTTGAATGCAGTTTTGAGTTGAATTTGATGAGTCTATCAGTTACCTAAAGACTGAAGAATCTTACATGTGGTATATAATATGGTCTTTCTGATAGATTTGATACTTCAGGACATAAAGTGGTTTTAGAAGGAAATTGAAAGAATAGATAAACGGTTTTCTTTGTCAATACTTTTGAAACCATGTCATTCAACTTCATAGATCCAGATTGGTATCTTAGAAAAATTTCAAAGGAGTAACACATTTTGAGCAGAACACAAAGAGGACAAGATTATGCTTATATGGTTGGGAAAAAAAAACAGAACAGATCAATAAAACTAGGAGTGGGTTCTTTGAAAGAATAAAATTGATAAACTTCTAGCCAGACTTATCAAAATGAAAAGAGAAAGGACCCAAGTAAGTAAAATCATGAATGAGAGAGGAGAGATCACACCAACACCACAGAAATACAAACAATGGTAAGAGAATATTATGAAAAGTTATATGCCAACAAATTGGACAATTTGGAAGGAATGAATAAATTCCTAGAAACTACTAAAACAGAAACAGGAAGAAATAGAAAATTTGAAGCGACCCATAAGCAGTAAAGAAATTGAATCAGTAATCAAAAATCTCCCCAAAATCAAAAGTCCAGGGCCAGATGGCTTCCTGGGGTGATTCCACCAAACACTTAAAGAGTTAATACCTAGTCTTCTCAAACTGTTCCAAAAAATAGAAATGGAAGGAAAACTTCCAAACTCATTCTGTGAGGCTAGCATGATCTTGATTCCAAAACCAGACAAAGATTATCAGGCACACTTGCCCTAGTAAAGAAACACCTGCGGAGCACAGTGCGGCAGGGCTTGGTGTCCGCAGCAGCTCCACTGTTGGTGCTGTTCTGCTCACTGAAGTCTGTGCTGATGCGGGGGGTGGGGGGAGAGAAAAATGGCATCAGCCCTCTCCCTGATCCTTGGAGAGGGGAGTTCACACCTGCTGTTGTCCAGAAATCCTCTGAAGAAGAGCAAATAATCTCCCCTCCTGTGTCCCAGGTATCTATCAGATCCCTGCCTTCACCCTGTGAGTGTCAACAAAATACACCACATTAATAAAAGAAAGGATAAGAATCATATGATCCTCTCAATAGGTACAGAAAAAGCATTTGACAGAGTACAGCATCCGTTCTTGATAAAAACCCTCAACAAACTAGGAATAGAGGAACTAGGAATATACTTCAACATCATAATGACTATATATGAAAGACTCACAACTAATATCATCCTTAATGGGAAAAAATTGAGAGCTGTTCCTCTAAGGTCAGGAACAAGACAGGGATGTCCTCTCAACATTGATATTAAACATAGTACTGAAAGTACTAACCTCAGCAATCAGACAACAAAAAGAAATAAAAAGCATCCATGATTTTCATATCTTCTTAAAAATATATGAGGAAAAAGCCTTTGGGTTTTTAAAGTTTGTAATATGCAGAAATTCATTTGCAAGGTAAGTTCTGGAATCGGGCGATATTATTTTATTTAATTTTCTTATTGAGTAAATATTGTAATAGGTCCTTATATCAGGAAGAATAGCCAATTCATTTCCATATTTAATTTTTATTGAAATATAATATGAAACTTCAGATAAAACAGTTAAGGCATAGAAATCAGAACACAGAAACTTGTTTGTTTTTTTCATGTTGGGTAACTCTTGAATTAGGCTACTCCTAAAATAATATCTTTCTTAATCTCAGATGTTTTATTTCCCAATTAATTTTAGAAATAGAAATAATGTCAAATTGTTTATCATCACTTGGAAATATTACAGGTGTGGGTTTTTTTTTTGCGGGGGTGATTTAAATTTTGTGTTATGAATTGTGCTTTTTATTTAGAACTTTCTCCTTTCAGTCACATTTCCATGGCAAATTGTTTTGTGCAATATAAATATTAAAAATATTTTTAAATTGCCCTGAAGAATAGTGAAATAATATGATAAGTGTAAGACTCAGTCTATCATTCATGAAGTGTGTCAACCTAAGGGTTGATAAGTCAATGTTGTGCCTAAATGCATCAATTGAATGTCAACATGTAGGCGCCAGGGGATCTCACATATAACTTCTAGACTTTCTGTGAGGCATACTTTTTCTTAAAAGTAAGACAGAAAAGGGGGCGCCTGGGTGGCTCAGCCGTTAAGCGTCTGCCTTTGGCTCAGGTCATGATCCTGGGATCCTGGGATCGAGCCCCGCATCGGGCTCCCTGCTCAGCAGGAAGCCTGCTTCTCCCTCGCACACTCCCCTTGCTTGTGTTTCCTCTCTCGCTGTCTCTTTCTGTCAAATAAATAAAATCTTAAAAAAAAAAAAAGAAAAAAATAATGTGATATTAATGATAGAAAATCATGAAACTAGATGGAGATTTTGAGTAAGTAAATCATTTAGGCAAAACCTAATTTTTAAATTTTCTGTTAAATTCCGGGGCACCTGGGTGGCTCAGTGGGTGGCCTTTGGCTCAGCTCATGATCCCAGGGTCCTGGAATCGAGTCCCACATCGGGCTCCCTGCTCAGAGGGGAGTCTGCTTCTCCCTCTTCCTCTGCAGCTGCTGCTGCTCTCTCTCTCTTTGTCATAAATGAATAAAAAAAAAATCTAAAAAATAAAATAAAATTTCTGTTAAATTCAGGCTCAGAGAATTTAGATGACTTGCCCAATTAGGAGTGATTCAGATCATTTCTATTGCTTTGCAATTAAGAACTTGAATGAGGAGCTTGGCCTCCTGAATCTCAACGGTAAGAATAATCCAATCTTAGCTAGAAGCTTCAGTGTTTGGCAGAGAGGTCCTCTGGGAACACATTGCTAGTGTAACAGGAGGTCCCTTTATTTGTTTGGAATAGAGGATGTTTCCAGGGAGTTTTTCTCATTCTAGGAGGGTGATAAATTTAGCCAAGGATCCCAAAAATCCAGCTAACTTCTTCAAATAAAATAAAAATAACCAGTGCTTATTAAGTGCCTATTACTGCCAATGTAGTATCTACGAGTTTAAGTTCTTCAGTGACAATAGGAGTATTTGAAGACTATTTCTCAAAATACTGTTTGTGTGAGCTCAAGTGACACTTTCAACATGTCTAAACTTCTATTTTTTATACTTAAGTAGATATCTGCCATGTACTTTTTTTTTTCCACCTTAATAAAAGGTGCTTTTATTAAAGCATGGGGACAGGACCCATTGGCAGGAAGAGCTGCTGCCCTAAGATTGTGAGGGGCAACTGATTATATACTTTGGGGTTGAGGGAAGTAAAGATAAGGGAATTTCAAAGGATTTTCATATGCTGAAGAAGACTCAGGATACTGGAGGCCTGCTGTTGTCAAGCTAAGGTAGCTTTTCCCTCTAGCAATAAGGTTTAGACAGTTGGGAGTTCCCTGGAGGAACTTTAATATAAGTCAAGTATTTGTGGGTTTTTTAAAAATTTATTTTTAAAATTTAAATTCAATTAATTAACATATAATGTATTATTGGTTTCAGAGGTAGAGGTCAGTGATTCATCAGTCTTATATAATACCCAGTGCTCATTACATCACATGCCTTCCTTAAGACCTGTCACCCAGTTACCCCATCCCCCCACCTCCTTCCCTTCCAGTAACCCTCAGTTTGTTTCCTACGATTAAGAGTCTCCTATGGTATGTCTCCCTCTCTGTTTTTTTTTTTTTTTTAAGGTTTCAAATGTACTTTATTTCTTCAACCATGCCATATTTTAATGGGTGCACAGTGCTTCTACTTGGCATCAACTGTGAGTTGGTTTTGAAACAATTCAGTATTACACCAACTGGGATGATTACTGATCTCTCCATTCCTTTGGGGTGACTCTGCCAACAGGGGACAGGTTCCATTCTATTCCAATTTGTGTTGCTGTATATGCCCATACAGCAATACAGAAAGTGGCTCCACTAGCTAATACGGCATTACCATATTTGTCATGGAAACCAGGTGTCCTTTTCTGGTGGCTCTGCCTTGCCATTGTTTGTGGAATGCTTTGTACTCGGAGACGACTTAGAGCAGTTCTGGCCATGGGAAACATCCTGAAGCTGAAGACAGAACGGCGCAACTGCATCTGCTCCTTCGCTACAAACTCGTGCCAAGTCTCCTTGCAAAATGCCCTGAAAACTCCCTCTCTGGTTTTGTCTTGTTTTGTTTTATTTTTAACTCTCTTCCCCTATGATCCTCTGTTTTGTTTTTTAAATTCCACGTATCAGTGACATCATATGATAATTGTCTTTCTCTGATTGACTTATTTTGCTTAGCATAATATCCTCTATTCCATCCGCATCTTTGCAAATGGCAAGATTTCTTTTTCTTTTTCTTTTTCTTTTTTTTTAATGGCTGAGTGGTATTCAATTGTATATATACACCACATCTTCTTAATCCATTCAGCTGTAGATGGACATCTGGGCTCTTTCCATAGTTTGGCTACCGTGGACATTTCTGCTATAAACAGTGGGTGCAGGTGCCCCTTCGGATCACTACATTTGTATTCTTTGCGTAAATATCTACTAGTGCAATTACTGGGTCATGGGGTAGCTCTATTTTCAACTTTTTGAGGACCCTCCACACTTTCTTCCAGAGTGGCTGCACCAGCTTGCATTCCCACCAAGAGTGTAAGAGGGTTCCCCTTCTCCGCATCCTCGCCAACATCTGTTATTTCCTGAGTTGTTAATTTTAGCCATTCTGACTAGTGTGAGGTGGTATCTCATTGTGGTTTTGATTTTTATTTCCCTGATGCCAAGTGATGTTGAACATTTTTTCATGTGTCTGTTAGCCATTTGTATATCTTCTTTGGAGAAATGTCTGTTCATGTCTTCTACCCATTTTTTTTTTTTGATTGGATTATCTGTTCTTTGGGTGTTGAGTTTGATAAGTTCTTTATAGATTTTTGGACACTAGCCCTTTATTTGCTACGTCATTTGCAAATATCTTCTCCCATTCTGTCGGTTGTTGTCTGTTTCTTTTGCTGTGCAAAAGATTCTTATCTTGATGAAGTCCCAATAGTTCATTTTTTTAAAAAGATTTTTAAAATTTATTTGACAGAGGGACAGTCAGTGAGAGTGGGAACACAAGC
The DNA here is from genome assembly GCF_017311325.1 of Ursus maritimus. Taxonomy (NCBI): domain Eukaryota; kingdom Metazoa; phylum Chordata; class Mammalia; order Carnivora; family Ursidae; genus Ursus; species Ursus maritimus. The sequence goes on from NW_024426663.1 coordinate 9,543,992, forward strand.
AGGAGTGGGAGAGGAAGAAGCAGGCTCCCAGCAGAGGAGCCCGATGTGGGGCTGGATCCCAGAACGCCGGGATCACGCCCTGAGCCGAAGGCAGACACTTAACGACTGAGCCACCCAGGCACCCCCCAATAGTTCATTTTTGCCTTTGCTTCCCTTGCCTTTGGAGATGTGCCTAGCAAGAAGTTGCTGTAGCCGAGGTCACAGAGGTTGCTGCCTGTGTTCTCCTCTAGGATTTTAATGGATTCTTGTCTCACATTTAGGTCTTTCATCCATTTTGAGTTTATCTTTGTGGTGTAAGAAAACGGTCCAGTTTCATTCTTCTGCATGTGGCTATCCAATTTTCCCAACACCATTTTTTGAAGAGACTGTCTTTTTTCTATTGGATACTGTTTCCTGCTTTGTCGAAGATTAATTGACCGTAGAGTTGAGGGTCCATTTCTGGGTTCTTTGTTCTGTTCCATTGATCTATGTGTCTGTTTTTGTGCCAGTACCATACTGTTTTGATGGTTACAGCTTTGTAATAGAGCTTGAAGTCCAGCATTGTGATGCCACCAGCTTTGGTTTTCTTTTCAACATTCCTTTGGCTTTTAGGGTCTTTTCTGGTTCCATACAAATTTTAGGATTATTTGTTCCAGCTCTGTGAAAAAAGTTGATGGTATTTTGATAGGGATTGCATTGAATGTATAGATCGCTCTAGGTAGCATAGATGTTTTAATAATATTTTTCTTCCAATCCATGAGCATGGAACGTTTTTCAATTTCTTTGTGTCTTCCTTAATTTCTTTCATGAGTGTTCTATATTTTTCTGAGTACAGATTGCCAGGTACTTTTGGGATGCATATTAAAAACTATATTTAAAACTACTTACTTCAGTGCCTGGCACATGTTTATCCTCAAAAAATAGGAATCATTATTTTAGATTTCATATATGATTCTTAAATAACTCAAAGATGTAAGTCATATAATTTTCTTATTGATGAAAGAACTAAAACAATTTAAGCATGTCATGCAACAATTATGTGTAGAACTGATAGCCAAATCCAGGTTCTTGTGGTCTCAAAGTCCATACCTGGCTCACACATTAGATTTTCCTGATGATTTATAAAATGCTATGTCTGTGGCTTACTTCTAGACATGTTAATATAAATGAGGATCCTAATGTTTATTCAGAACTAACAGCTTTTTTACCCAATTCTTCTCCATGGAAGGTGCTTACCATGGTATCTGGTAGTACATTTTAGGACTAAAGAGAAAGATGCTATCATTATTGTTATTATTTTATACAGCTGAGCATGTCCAGCAAATTCCTCCCATTCTCTCCCACAGAATATCAAGCAGGTTTTTGAGAAACTGACTCATCTAAATTGATTAATTGAATTGTTCACATTTCTTGCCTTGTTTCAAAATTCTGTTAAAGTAGGTTCGAATAGCCTCAACTAGGTATTTCAAAAATAATCAGAATAAGGGAGTATATTCTCCAGAGAAATTTAACCAGAGAAGATCCTAACTGGTCAAAGAAAAGGGCAGAGATGAGGAGCTGAGCCAAGAATAGGAAACAAACATACAAAATTCAGCGTAGTTACTTGTGAGACTGGAACTGAAAACATGAACCTGGAAAACAGAATCTAATAATGTGTTTTATACACTGATGGACACGGTGATGGATAAAACAGCCCAAGATTAAAAAATAAGCAACATACAAATACAAAGAAAGGGAAAGAAAAGGGGAGGGAAGAACTGCCAGGAAAGCACCACCACCACAAATACCGACAAAAATAGAAACATAATTATAATACTTGATTTAGGAGCGTGTGATAATACTAATAATAAATGACTGAATAGTGGCTGAACAAAAATTATTACAGTGAGTAATGAGTGGAGGGCAAGATACATTTTAAGAAATAGAATATTTTGGGGAGGGGGAATGGGCAAAATGGGTGAAGGGGAATGGAAGGTACAGTCTTCCAGTTATGGAATGAATTAAGTCATGAGCATGAAAGGCACAGCATAGAGAATACAGCCAGTGGTGTTGGAATAATGTTGTATGGTGACAGATGGTAGCCACACTGGTGGGGAGCACAGCATAACATATAGACTTGTTGAATCACTATGTTGTACACCTGAAACTAATGTAACATTGTGTTTCAATGTTACTTCAATAAAAATAATGATATTTTCATCTGTCTAAATAGGAAGTTATTGGATACCATCTAAAATTGACAAAAAATGCACAACAAATAATATTATTTATTATATTTAATATTATATAATACAATATATATATTATATATATTTCTGTTTTCTGAAAACAGACTTAAAGATAGTTACCTCTGGTCAGTAGATTGGTCTATGTGTCCTGGGAGTAGAGGGAAGAGGTCTATGTTAGCGGAAACTCATGTTCTTATTAAGCTCTCAGAACTATTTGACATTTCAAACATTATGTATATATTACTTATACAAAGATTGAATTAAAGTTAAAAACCTCGACTTATGCAGGGAAACTTTTTATTTTCAGGGGAAAAAGCATTGACTTACAAGAAGTTTTGTGGGTGTTTTAGTGGAATGCCTAAAATTTTCCTTCAGTTACAATTTCTTAAATTTTTATACACCTTTGATAGCATATCCTGCTTCACTCTACTCCACCATGTACTTATGAAAAAGATGCACAGGAATTTATATATCTCAAGGGAAAGCACATTTTTTGAAGACTTTGTTCAAAAAGTTTGAGATTTGGGATTTGTCTGTAAATATGGAATATTTACTGATTATGTCTGCACATGATGCTAGAATAGTTAGCTGAAGAGTGAAGAATGCGGTCAGTCAAGGCAATGCAAAAAGTCTTTTGATTCATTGCCAAGTTTTTCCATCTCATAGAGACACAAACTCAGTGCTTTCTAGCATTTATAAGAAAGTGTTTTAGATACATTTGCTATGGAATGGTTAAATATAGCTCCAAGTTTTTGTGTAGGTGCACACACATTCATATTCTTTTTTTTTTTCTCATAGAAGAAATCAAATCTTGAGTTTTAAGAAAAGTTTTTTGATCACGGTAATAGAAGTATTCTGGTTGAAAACACAATACTGCCAGCTTATGGCATGAAAACGATCAGGAGCTGGTCAGAAAGGCAGGCTCTGTGATTCATTCACATGGAATAAATTTTAGGTCAACGTGTGCCTTAAGAGTTATGTGCTCCACACGGCTCTGTGAATTAAAAAATGTGTGTAGGTAACAGTAAAGCACTCTGAAAATCAGCGTAATCTTTCTTTCTCCATTACTGATAAGCAGTCTCTCAACATGAATGAGCACACCTTTTAAAAAAAATTTAAAGAAGAAGGAAAAGAGTTTTATTCAAGCCCAGGTTAGGAGAGCTGCCCAGGCTACACAATCTTCACAAAGAAGAGAGTGCTCTGGGGAAGGACCATTTAGTGCAGGGTTACACGTGCTTTTTACCTAAAGAGTGACAAATCATCATGACCAAAGAACTTGCAGAAAGTTATAGACCTTGTCTTAAGCTTGTAGTATGTGCAGGACTGCTCGATTCCAATCTTAGGGGAATAAGGAGGTTTTACTCTTATCTTTATGTTTGGAATGTTTCTTTTTAGGTTATTTGTTGATGAAGCAAATGTACAATGTGTACTCTGGACAGAGATTGAGCCCATGCTTTGAGGTTTTGCTGTCTCTGGTAAATGTAAAGTATGGTTTCTCTGAGACCCCATACGCAGGGCCCACAAACATTAAAAGTTGAAACTCTCCTTCATTTTATCAAGTCTTCAGCTTTAAGATTGAGAAAATAAGAAACCATCTACTGAATTCATTTCATATCTAGGTATCAGAAGCTTTAACATTAAACTAATAAGATAAAGAACAGTTCATTATGTTGCTAAGATACTACCATGACAGATAACAAGCCTAAAGAATCTCTCAGAAAGGACCTCACAGTCTTTTTTCTCTTTCCTCCTGCTAGGACATTTCTGACATGATTTTACTGCATCATATTTTCTCCAGTCACAAAAATATGAGACTCCCGGACCTGAGGTTTACACTGTTTAGCAGAGCAACACTTGCAATCCCAACAGTAGCTAACTTTCCAGTGGCAGTGTGATTTCAGGATATTTCTGAATTAGTGAATATTGAAATAGCTTGTCTATTAAACAAAGGCAAGGAAAAGTCATTTGGACCCAATGACTAGATTGGGGTATATGCTAGTGGATACTAAGGTTACAGATTAGTTTTCAATGAAATCTCTTGTTCTCAATCACTAGGAAGTAACTAAAATAAAACCTAGTTTTGCCTTAAGTTTTTTGACATTTGTTCTCAGGCTTTCCTGAGGGTATTGTTCCTGAAAGTCAAAGAAGAATTTATGCAGCAATATTTGAAAACTAAGCTCTTCGGGAGGTATATCTACTTTTGCAAATATTAGTTTGTACGTTTCCTCATATAGCCATCCCTAAATCGGTGACAAATGAAACAATATTGGAAAACCAAATATTCCATAAACTTTTGGCACATCTCCAAATTAATGTGAGAGGAAAATTATCTTGGATAAAAAATTCTAATATTGCAAAACTAGCATAATTTTGTAGATTTTTTAAATTTATTTTTTTAAGATTTGTATTTATTTATTTGAGAGAGAGAGAGCACAACCAGGGGGCAGAAGCAGAGGGAGAAGCAGACTCCTCACTGAGCAGGGAGCCTGATGCAGCATTCGGTCCCAGGACCCTGGGGTCGTGACCGGAGCCAAAGGCAGACGTCCAACTGGCTGAGCCACCCAGGTGCCCCAATGCTGTAGTTTAATGCCAATAAACTTTAAGCTTATTCTTTTTTTTTTTTCTTCCCGGCTTTTCTTCTTGCCTTCTGAATGTCACTTTTTCTCCTGTTCCCAACCTGTCTTCTTGTTTATGTTGTATACAAGTTGCTGAATCAGCTCTCAAGTCCCAGACATACGTTTCTGACTCTCCTGCTGCAATCAAATACTCAGGGCTAGCAAAACTGGATTTAGAGTCCACGCATTGCTCTTTTTGTTGACTATACTTGTTCTGTTCCTTGCCTCTAAATCACACAGATTCAAATCATCTTAAATCTTTTGGACTCTAGCATTTCTTACTATACCAAGGTACTTCAATGCCCAGCCACATCCCCTCAGCACATTCTAGGGAGCTGATTCATGGATCTTTGCCCTACTTGCTGGCATCCTGAGGGAATTCTCTGGTCATGGGAGCAGGTTTGACCCATGTACGGAGCAGGCTGAAAGTGCCAGGAAGTTGACTGCTTATAATTTCAACCAACATTTTAAATTAACATTTACAATATATAAAACAGAGACTTTGAAAATATTGAAGTTAGTCACCTAAAGGTTTTCTGTGATTTTATGGAGACTGCATAATTTTATATACTCACCTACTGATTTGTGGAAATATTACGGAGAAACTTGCAAATACAGCTGTCGGAAAATAGAAAGAAATGTCAAAGTGTCCTCATAGTGCTAGCATAAAACATACATTTCTTTTATCATATTGTCTATTCTTTTAAAGAAGATGTGGAAATTTCTGCCTTAAACAAATCATAAAAATTACATTCCTTGTCACACAAATCTAGTGAATGTGTCCCCTATCCACCTAGTTCCCATACCAGGGCATTATCTGCCAGTCATTTTGTTCTGTGGTGTATTTATTATGAGCTTGCTATTTTCTGTGTGGCTTATCCATGACATGTTGCTAATTTTTCCCTAAACAATAAAGCAGGGTCACGACTAGATGATGATGGGGCATCATAACTGGGGAGAAGAGAGCAGGGGGAAGTCGATCCACCGGTACCTACATGGACATCTAGCCCAGTGAACCTTGAGTCCTTCTTGTATTGCCAACGTGCTGCTGTTGCTGACCAGTCAGTGCTGAAAGAATTCTGAGCTCCTGGTAGAAAGGCCCCTGATGGCCCAGACAGGAAGAATGTAAGGGACCTCTCCCAAATCATTGTCAGGGACAGAATGCTAATACACAAAAAGTTTATTGGTTATGCTTTCTTGGTCTGCTGCTGACCTAAGCATGAACGTGACTCAGAAATTCAGAGTACAGGACAGGCCATATACGTCCTTGCATGCGTTCAGATCACTTCTTTCCTAGTTGGCACTAAATGAAATCAGTACACTTCAGATATATTCAGAACCTTCTATGTTCCTAAAACCAGTCCAAATGTCTTCACATATGTTTAACTCTTGAGGCCACACAACTTTTTCAGGTGGGTTTAATAGATGAGGAAATGGATATTTGAGACGATTAAATGACTTATTCAAATTAACTATATAAAATGATGGAAAGATACACTTTAGGCACAGTAACAGGAAACCTCCCTCTCTTCCCTGAACACAGCACACATTTAAAATACGTTGATGAGGCAGCCTTGGATTAAGTAAATAATTGTTCTGAACCCCCTATAAGTAAACAGTCCAGGAAATGAGTTTCAATACTTAGAATAGCATGCATCACAAATTTTCTGAATACCAACAGAAACCTTGGGTAAGTAGAGGACCATAGGAAATCATCTACATTGTTTGACATTTGCCTTTTTTCCCCTGATAAATAAAACAAAAGAAACAGCAGTATAAATAAATCAGTTGTAATCACTATTTACCTTTTATAACTTTTACTTCTCTTCCCAAAATAAATCAGAAATGAAGTTATACCACATCAAAGATTACTAAGCCATAGTTGCCACTGTCAGGGAATTTAGAATGGAAATAGAAATGCTACTTTTCCCCCTAGATGCCTCTTCATCTTCCTCTAATCTCCAATTGACCTTTTTACCACTCTCTCAATCCATTCTCTTGGCTTTTATCACTGCTGGCGAATATGAAGAGTTGGGAAATGTTGAAAAATGCTTAAAATACTCTTCAGGATTGCTGTTCTTTCAGAGGGAAGAAAATCACATTAATTTGACTCCTTTTTCCTTTGGTTTACTTCACAATATGGAGGGTCTTAACCCTCTGGAAGATTTGGCTTTTTCTCTCCCCCACAACCCCCATCACACTTAAAATAATCTTTTCATTAGACTAATGGTTTTCAAAGGACAGAGCAAAAACTTGGCTTCAAGATTTTGTTTTCCTACCCTGCAAAACTCTTTTAGCAAGGAAATATTAAAGATCTGGTTAGAGCCTTGAAATTGGAAAAGGGTAAACTATAGACAACACAGATATTCTCACCTGTGTTTCCTTATGCCTGTGAACAAAGTTGCTTGAACACATACAAATTCAAACTGAAAGGTCTGCTGATTTGTCTTTTTTCCGCTCATGATTAGACACATTATGCTCTGTGGAATTAGGTAGTTCAAAGGAATAAATATTAGGAAATGGAGTTCTCAATTAAGCGTACTCTTTTATTTTTAATTAACTATACCCATAAATAAAAGGAGCTCTTAAATGCAGTTATTATTCTTTATTTAATGGTGAGATTTTAAGGATTTCTGAAGAGTATCTGTAGCTTTGGGGGCGCCTGGTGGCTCAGAGGTTAAGCCTCTGCCTTTGGCTCAGGTCATGATCCTGGAGTCCTGGAATGGAGCCCAGAGTTGGGATCCCTGCTCAGCAGGGAGTCTGCTTCTCCCTCTCCTCCCCGCTCATGCTCTCTCTCACTATCTTTGTCTCTCTCTTTCAAATAAAGAAAATCCTAAAAAAAAAGAGCATCTATAGATCAGAACCAGGATGCTTGCATACCACTTGCCTCCTTTCAATTAGAGTGAAATTATGAGAAAAAATATGGATTTATGTCATTAAATATGGTATTAATTATTATCATAACCACATGCTACTCTTTCTTTGTAATAATAATTGCCGTAATAATAATATGGCATTCATTCTTTGTTTTGACATTTGTCTCCGTCCTTTCATACACTACTAGTTACCTGTAACTTTGGGGGTTCAGGAATCCTTTCTTCCCATTTTTCACACTATTCTAAATCTTGAAGCTTAGAGAAATCAAGTCAGCATCTCTGCTTTCAGGAATGAGACTTCTCTTTGTGTAGCCGAACAAATAAGTAAATAAATAGCAGGGGTCTTTGCAAAAGCTTTCTTATAATCACAAAGTAACAGAACGTGGGGTTTCTGGAGAGTTCCTGACATCCTTGATTCAACCTTCAAAGGAGCATCATAATAGGAAAGCTTTAGAAGTAACTGAAAAAACAAATTTCTAGTTGTAAAGTACTGCCATACTTGCAGATTCTCACTGTTTGTCTCTGTCATTGATATTTTAGGAGCGTCATCTGGGAAAATGGAGCTTAATCTCCATCTTTAGTTATAATATTTTAGAAACTGGTCCACCAGTGAATAGTTAGAAAAAGATTGCCTTCAAAATGATATGGGTCAGCTCTGTGTTTTCTTCTATAACCTCGCCACAGTACCAAGGTGGCATGGGAGAGCTATCAGGAGCACGGGCAAGTTGTGCTTGATCTAAAAACAAGGGCAAAGTGCCTTCTTAGTGCAGCAGGCAATGTGTGAGTGTCATAAAGTCAGGGACAAGCCTACTGGGGGTGGAGAAGCTGCTTCCACCAAATCAAATTTCCTCTCTCAGCATAACATATCATCTAGCTTTAATTGAAGTCACGCGCTTAAGAAGATCTTTATGCTCATTCTTGGTATTCCCAAATTTGCATCTTATTGTTTGAAATTTGCAGGTAGAGAAGCTAGTATTATGCGAAAGTGAAGCAAATTCCAGCTATTTGGCTATTTTTGTCTTATTCTGTGGGACTGCATTATTTGCTCACTTTTTCTCTTCCTACTGGAGTCAAAGCCTTGTGTCAACCTTTGTTTTAAAGGTGAAAAGTTGCATTTCCCCCCTATCGTGATATGTAGAAAGGGTGAAGAATTGTGAGGATAGACATTGGACTAGCATCCTTCCTTCATAAAATAAATTTTCTAGGAATAAGAAATCCACTACTTGAAATCATGTAATAGGGTTGAATATTTTTTGATATTTATGTATTCAAGTGAAAGTGTTTCTTTACTTCCTATAATTTATCTGATTTTTCTTACAGTGCCTTGACCTGGTAGGCTACAACAGTTCTCATGTCTTCCCATGCCCACGTCACTATATTAATTTACAATACAGCAAACTCATTCAAATTCAACAATTCAAACAATTTTAATTCAGGTAATTTGGTAATGTATTCTCTTTGGGATGATTCAACCTTTCCTTTTTATTTTTTATTTTGTCATCCCCAGCTGTTTGCCAAAATGCCTTCTGCCAGGATTTCCCTTAAATCAATGTTTCCTTTCTGTAATGATATTTACTCTATTTCCTTTCTTGAGGTGGTAAGTAGGGATTGGGAGGAGAAAGAAGCTTATGAAGAGAAGAGAAGAATATAAATCAGGAGATATTCAACAAAGGTGGTATTTGTTACACATGGCCTGGTTTTATTTTCCTACTTGCATAAATAAATGCCAATAAATAGGCACTTAAAAGAGCAGATCGTCACTTTGTTTTTCCTAGTAATGCTAAAATATTCACATGAATATTCTTTCTTTTTTTCTCAGATAAATTAAGTTAAGCATCATGAGTCTGAATGATCTAGGTAAGTGAAAAATGAGAAAGACTCTTTAGGAATAATACCGTGCGAAGAGCAACCATGGGGAATGCTGCAACTGTGCTGTTGCTGCACACGGAGTTCCTTCAGCTCTTTCCTTTCCATTCTTCACACTTTTGGATATATGTCTATCCTATCTCTATTTCTATCTCTCCACTCTAAATTGTATAGTACTACACAATTTGGGAGTAGACATTCAATTACATTTCGGGTGATTTATATAGAATACTATAACAGACTTCAGTGCTGAGAGGATAGTAAATATCTTTATTCATGCCTGTTTGTGACTCAGAACATGTAGGAAAGATCTGAATGAGGTTTTTCTGGTAGCCACAATATGTACTTACTTTACGTACTTACAGTATGTACTTACTTTACTTTTCACTATAATGTATAATTTTATGCTATAGTGAGGATCAAAACCAGTATCTACAGATATTAGGTCTCATGCTTTTTTTATACTCAGTCTCTCCGTTTACTCATTTCTTATTCTTTCTTCAACCCACTCTAATCAGTTTCACTTCTACTGAGTCACTGAAATTACTCTTGTATAAGGGCTTTGTGATCTCTAGCTCCAAAACCCAATGGACAATCCACAGAATACACTTACTGGAGCTCTTGACATTTAACACCATGGATCCATCACACCTTTTTGACTTTCTTTACTTGACTTCTGGGCTACCACACTCTTCAGAACCCTGTACACTTTTCCTCTTACTTCACTGGTGGCTCCTTTTCAGACTCCTTCTCCGGTTTCTTCTCCTCTTATTTATGTATTTATTTTCCTTTACTAGTAGCAAGAATTACTGTCAAACTACACTCGTCGGGCCAGAGACCGTTGTACTGTGAGGAAAGACTTGCCCATCTTGTAGCACACTACCTACCCTTTCTTCTCTTTTGAATCACTAAATCTTGGGGCACCTGGTGCTTGGAAGGTGCATTTGTGCAACTTCCTTTTTTTTTCTATTTAGACTCACATCCTGGATCTGATCTAATCTCAAGGCTTCAAATACCATCTTCTATACCTGTAATCCCCCACTCATATCTCAAGCACTCATTTTATTCCTGAACTCAGATTTCAGTAATTATAAATGCTTGCTTGACTTTTGTATTTGAATGTGTAATAAATCTCTTTATCAAACTTCATTATCCAAACCCTCCCCCCGCCACAAACCTGAGAGTCCCACAGTCTCCATCATTGATACTTTTTATTTCACAACCAAATCATGACCAAACTTTGAGCAGTGAAGTCATCTCAATCTTCAAAATGGCACCCTGAACTTAACTCTCAATTCTTCTTCCACTACTGCCACACCAGCCCAGGCCACATAGCCTCTCACCTGGCTAGTGTACTAGCTTCAGCCAAATTCAGTTAATAAGCCACAAGACTTCAAGTAATTCTGCCTAGCAGGATTTTAGACGAAAATTCTATTCCATGAGAATTTTCAGTGTTCCAAGTGATTTAAGTTATAGGGTTGAAAGGAAAAATACTACCTTGTTTATATTACGTTTAGGAAGACAAGGTCTCTCAACTTAAACATGACAAGTAAGATGCAAAGGTGGGACATCACTTTAAAGTTTACATAAAGTGTGAGCAATCGATACATACATTTAATTAATAAACTTCTACTTCTGTAGGATAACTTTACCACTATAAGGACTAATGCTTCACACAGTTACACCCAGGATGCAATGTCTGCATTTCATGAAAAGCTCTGATACACCAAGCTCCTTTCTGATGGCAGTAATGATTCTGACCCAATCTGCTTACTTGCTTGGACTTTCACACATTTCAGTTTATCCTGAATGATCTGTTTTGCCATTAGAAACAAGTTAGGATAATAAGCAATACAAAGTTCTTTTTACTAGACCTGTGATGAGGTTTTGTATCATCGAAGTGAATCGTTCTGATGTCTGGCCACAGGCAGTGGTGAAGAACTCCATGAAAGCTTCTGAAAATGTCTCAACTACTCTCAATTTCTTCCAGGTTTATAGTCCTCTTTGAGAGCAGAGCTAAGAGCCCTGACTTTCTTTCTTGAGTTTATTTCCTCCTATAATTTTAAATGATCATCTCATTTAAAACGCCTTCATTTCTCATGTATTTCTCCTTGACCTCCTTAGATTAGAACATGGGAAGCAAGCAGACAGGAAAGACATAAAACTGAGAAAGTATATGATAAACGCTGAATCCCAGGTAGCAAGATAGTATCTCAAAAATTATAAAAAATAAGGACAGGGACACCCTGGTAGCTCAGTCAGTTAAGCGTCTGTCACGATCGATCCCAGGGTCCTGGAATTGAGTCCCACTTCAGGCTCCTTGCTCATCAGGGAGCCTGCTTCTCCCTCTCCCTCTGTTCCTCCCCACTGCTTGTGCTCTCTCTCTTTTAAATAGATAAATAAAATCTTTAAAAAAATGAGGACATATTTTGCTTTAAAAACTAAAGAGGAGGAAATTTTATGATTGAAATAGCTTATCCTCATGGCTATTACCATGTGTACTAAGAGTACATCCCCATGGCTATTACCATGTGTACTATCTTAACCTCATATCCTATTTCCAATTAAGAAACTGCTTATAATCATCCTTTCTGTAGTAAAGTACCATACTCTTCAATTATCCAGTGAGTACTTATTTAAAAATTATTTCATTTTACTTTGATATTTTGTTTGATATCATTCCACACACAAGAAAATTTCACTATTAAAGTAATCATAATAATTTATTAGGGGAAGTGAAGAAGTCATTAGGAAAATATAAATAAGGCTATTTGGTGAATTTAGATTTTATTATTTTGAATTTAACATAATGGTAAAGTCCATGAAAAGCTAACAATCATTAAATTATCCATAAAAGGGAAGAATACTGTTAATTTTTCCTTAGTGATCTTTTTCTTTAGTTTTTTTCCCCCTGTGTCCTTGTAATTTGCATTTTTAATCCTTTAGCTCATATAGACCCTCTCATGTTTCCTTTTGCAGTTTTCCAGTCTTGGCTTGTCCCTACCGAGAACTGTGCAAGGTCAAAACTTACTGAGAATACTCACATTTCTATATCACATTTCAACTGAAACAAGACTTAAGGATTAAATGTTAAAATGGAAAAAAAAATACTATGATAACATTATTAACTAGTCTTAAATATTTCAAAAATTGTCAGTTTCTTACCTGAGCTATTGTCTGTTTTAGAATTGATTTTAGCAGTTTGTTTTCATGTCCTGTTTCTAACATCTCTTCCTAACTTTCCAGCCAGTAAAGTGTTTTTCCTTCTTAAATTTCCTTAGAAGTCCTTCCTGTAGCAGTTACAATGGCACTTAGCTGCCAGAAGCAACAATCTACTTCAAGTGGCTTTAATAAGGGAACGGTTGATTTCTTTCTTCATGTATGAGAAATTAGAGGTGGGCAGCCAAGGAATAGTATGTTGGTGTCATGAACAACGGGACCCCTGGCTACTTCTTTCTGTTCTGCAACCCTTAGCATGTGGCTTTCAACCTAAGCTGACATGTGGTCCAGTATGACCATTGAAGTTAGAGCCTCTTTCTAAGCTGTAGGAAAGAGGAAGGGCAAAGGGCAAAATATTTCCCAGAAGCCCTCCCTGATCTCTGCTTTTACCTCATTGGTCATTTCTAACTGCAAAGAATGTGTCTCCTATGCTATCCTTAGCATATGGCTCTCATTCATCAAAATCGACTCCTTGGAAAGTATCTGCTAGTTTTATTAACATTAAAGGATATTTTGATCTGTAACGGTACAGGTCTTAAGTAGGATTTTCCAAACTTTAGTCATTTTAGTCTCACCTTCAAATTTTTGACACATGCAACTTGTACTATTAATTAATACATTTACTTTATCTTAAATAGCTTTGGAATTATTCTTTGCAATAATCTGCTTAATATCATAGGCTTAGTATTTTAGTTACACTTTTCCGAGTCACATTAAAACAAATATCATAAATAGTCGTTTCAAAAAGTTTATCAATGTCTTAACCTAAAATCATCTGTACACAATTAGTTGTTCACATACTTCCAGCACCGGCTAATATTATGTGTCCACCTGACTATGCTATGGTGCCCAGTTTTATGGTCAAACCATAGTCCAGATGTTGCTGGGAAGGTATGTTTTAGATATGTTGAGTATTTACAGTCAGTAGGCGTTAAATAAGGCAGAACACCCTCCATCATGGACATGAGCCTCATCCAATTAGTTGCAGACATTAAGAGCCCCAAGACATTAATGTCTTAATGTCCTGAGCATCCCTGGAGTTTTGTCCATTTAGTGAACATCCTGAGAGGTGGAATGTCTTCTCCATCAATAGCAACAGAAAATTCACCAGCGAGGGATTCCATACAACCTCGTCTGCACACCTTGCCCAGCACTTGGCTTGGTTTGGACTGTAGAGTGAGGTGCTCTTATTGGCCCAGTTGTGTGCGTAGAGGCCCATATGTGTTCACCACAAATTATCTGGATGATAAGAACTGCCGTTGCTGCAGAAGTATCTTTATGTGCTATGGTTTAAAGAGAGGGGAAGAAAATAATGCTTGTGGATATGTGTGAAGGAGAGAGGGAAGCAGAGAGGACAAGAAGGAAGGCAGAGAGAAAAGACAGTAAGGCAACACCAATAAAAGAAGAGAGGAGAAACTGAAAAAAAAAGCAAAGCAGTAAGGATCTCTATGGGAGCAATGAAAGACGTGAAGACGGCAGAAAGAATACAAACTGTTGATAAATTGAGGATATAGGTCCGCCTCAGAATTCTGTGCCTTGGCAAAAGTGTATATGTCCGTGGAAAGTTTTGACTGCACTTTGAAAAACATGGCTTTAGAGGAAAAGAATTGCTTATTTGAAAGACTAGGAATGAGATTTTACTAAAATAATTTTTAAGTATTGCTGCCTGACTGGGTATAATTGAAAGTGGTTATTATCCTATAAGTGTTTTATAATGTGTGGTGAAATGTGCCCTAAACTTAACCCCTTCAGCACAGACTATACCTGCTCTCATTATGAAAAGCAAATACCAAGGATATTTTGTACTCTTGACTTTAAACCCGCACACAAAAGAGGGAGAAATGGCCTGCGGGTTCTAGTGTTTTGCCTAAGGCCATGTAGAAACACAACATCATATAAACCAGTTATTTCTTTCAAATTTAAAACAATTATAAAATCAACAAAGCCGTCCAAAGGTGTTTAGATCAGGCATCTCTTAACTGACTACATTTCCACCTGCCAATGGGTTTCTTAAGAAGCTGGTTGATATGCACTTATTTAGCAGGTAATATGAAGTCGGTTTCCATAACTAAAAATGTGTTGCCTCCTAGAAGGCAGACTGGGAATCTGTGTGGCATTCGGCTTTATTGACATATTGAAAATGAAATATTTATGTGCAAATGAAACATGTTGCAGTAAGATTTTGGCCGGGGTGTTCCTTTTTTAAATACCGATATTAATTTTACAACAAGGTTTGCATCACAGCACTGCAGCAAAAACATGGGGCGCTGCTTCCCTATAATTGATTGTACAACTCCTACATCTGACAAATTTGTCCACATTATTTGTGGGACTGATGGTGTTGTCCTTTTCTCCAAAATAATTGTGCACTCGTTGAAAGCAGGGAGAATATTTTATCTTCCACATACTTTTTTTTTAAATCTTCCATTTACTTTAAAAAATATTTAGCAGAGATCTAAGCAAATGGCGTGTGCTTAATTCATACGTACTGATTGATGCGGCTCCTGTTGCCTAATCACAGCTGCCAGAAGATCATGTGGGTCAGCCTACAGACTGATTTCTTTTTTATTGTTTTAAGTTCCTCTGTCCTTAACTTCCCTTTCAAACTATTCGCTATATTCTCCCCTGGGCCAAAGCCTTGAGGAGGGCGTAAGTCACAGTCTGTAAGTGTAAGTCACTGTCTGCCTTTTCTCCTTCCATCTCATTTTTGTTGTTGTTTGTAAGGTGATATTTTGTGGCTCGCTTGCTCCTTCCTTCCTTCCTTCCTTCCTTCCTTCCTTCCTTCCTTCCTTCCTTCCTTCCTTCCTTCCTTTTTTGTTTTATTGATTCATTAAGACTTTTCATTATATTCTTGGAAAGACGGGCTTATGGCTGGCTACTTCCTCATTGTTGTATGCTTATCCTGAATCTGGGTTCATGGTTCTGCATCATATTTTTCACATCCAGTTTGTCAAAGCAAGTCACACATCTGGGCTCCAAAGTCAGAATGGGTGATATTACAGACTGAATTTGTGTCCCCTTGAAAATCAGATGTTGAAGCCTTTATCCCAAAGTGACTGTATTTGAAGATAGGGCCTTTAAGGAGGTGAATTAAGCACACGCCATTTGCTTAGATCTCTGCTAAATATTTTTTAAAGTAAATGGAAGATTTTAAAAAAAATGAGGTCATAAGGGTGGGGCCCTAATCTAACATGACAGGTGCCCTTACAAGAAGAGAAAGAAACACCAGAGATAAACATGCACAGAGAAAAAGCCTTGTCAGGACACAGTGAGCCAAAAAGTTTCAGTCTGAGCTCTAATGTACAACCCTGGAGAGAGGCCTCAGGAGAAACCAAACCTGCCAACACCTTCATCTTGGACTTTCAGCCTCCAGAACTGTGAGAGATAAACTTCGGTTATTTAAACCACCCAGTCTATGGTATTTTGATGTGGAAACCGTAGCAAGCTAATACAAGCTACACAATTTCAGAGCAAAAGGCATTGGACACAGGGAGGCTATTAATATCATTAATTTACAAAAGAAATTTAGGATTTTTTTTTTTTTAGAATGTACTTTTTAGTATAACATGAAGTATAACACACATGGAGGAAAGTGGGTAAATCATGAGTGTAAAGTCTGGTGATTTTTTTGCAAAGTGAACACATCCATGGAATCATCACCAAGACGAAATTAGAGAACACTGTGATCTGTGTGTGAGGGCATGTGTATGTTATGAGAGAGTGATCAATCCATTTTTTCTTCATGGATATCAATAAAGTCAACAAAACTTACTAGAAAGATGTCTATTTTTTATTATTCTTCATGCCAACTTTGTCATAAATCATGTTCCCTCTCTATGTGGTTCTCTTTCTGGATGCCATACTCTTTTCCATTGCTCTATTTGCACCAGTACCACACAGTCTTAATTACCACCGTCCTCCAAGTATATGTTCTTCAGCATTGTCTTACGTGTCCATGCCTCTCTGCCTTTTTATAGAAATTTGAGAGTCAGCCTGTCAATTTCCATAAAAAGAACTGCTTGGATTTTGATTGGTATGACACTGAATCTACACGTCAATTAACAGACAAAATATCTTCACAGTATTGAGTTTTCTGATTTCACAAGTGTTTTATCTCTCCATTTATTTATGTCTTAATTCTACTCAGTGGTGGTTTGTAACTTTCTGTGTAGAGGTCTTACAGATCTTTCATTGTTTCATTCAGAGATATTGATATTTTGATAGGATTATAAATTACACCCTTTTCCATTCATACTAATACTTCAAGCTTATGCTACTCAATTTAAGGTCCACTTAATCATAGTTTGGGATAACTATTCTTTTGCTTATTAAGTTAAGGTGAAATGTTACATTCTTAATAAAGTAGATTTTTTCCTAATTAAAGGGATTTGAATAAGCTGAAAACCTAAAATCTAGAAACTCTTTTCATTATTTTATTTGTTGGGGGAAACCTTTAACACTTATTGGTGTCATTTTTTTTTTAAGCCTATAGAATTGGGAGGATACAGAATGGGCAGGGGGAAGGTATTACTGGGATCATAGAAATGGTCAAGATGTATCTAATTATATTTATTAAGCAAAAAGAGCTAAAGGGGGATAAGTTCTTTTGAGAAAAATTAAATTTGTTTAAAGGGGAAGAAAACTACACTAGTGGTTTGTTTGTTTTCCTGAATGGAGGAAAAGGAGAGGGGGAGGGAAAATCTGCGTTAAATAAATACCTATCATTTGAGAAGCATTTCTAGCATCACCTGTGGACCTTTGGTTTCTCTTTGGCAGTGATCTTATGTTTTATGTATCTATAGGGGGATTCTATAGCTGGGTAGGGTGTAGAGTGAGTGACTACAGGTTTTAATTTCAATTCACAGCAAATGACCATGATCATGATTTAGTTTGTACTTCCCCTGTGCTTGAATCATCTATTGCTGTAAGTGTGAGCTATAGGTGAGAAAGCAGTATTCTTAGATGATTTCTCTGAGATTGCTCTAGGCATGTAGTTAGTGCCAATCTAAGGCACGATTTTCTTATTAGATTAAGTATTCCATGCTAAATACGAGACTGAAGCCTTGAAGGCATTTTACAGTGGTGACAGGTGTTTTGGTTCAGGAATAGTGTGTTTAATAAGCCAAATGCATATTATTTCTCTTAGGCATTAATTTTTTAAATTAAAAAAAATTTTTTTTAGCAACAGAATTATGTATTTTTGGCTTGAAATGTTTTTCTTTTCCTTTTATATTTGATTCATTGGTTTTCTTAGTACGTGTTACTATCTTCTCTAATACTTCTTCAAAACTTTCCCCTCTCTGGGAGTTTTTCTCAGAGGCCGACTTCCATGTTCTGCGTCTCCAGCTGGTGCCAGTTCATGATGAGCACGGGGCAAGAGCCCCTGCAGCTGCTCCTTGTCGGGCCGATGATCTTTTATTGGGTGCGCGGCGCAAGGCTCGGGTCCAACAGGGCGGAACTGCAGAAGGCCAAGGAGGCACACTGCTGCGGGACAGCGACTACGGGCAGAAGCCACCCACGCTGATGGCCCAGAGAGGACAGGCGAGAGGCGTCTCTGATCACCTTGAGGTAGGAGAAGGCTGCATACAGGTAGCGCCTGAGCCCAGGCTCTTGGTGCTCGGAAGGGTCTGGGTATGCGGCGGCAGCTGGAGGACCGAGGAGAGGAGAGGTGTCCCTAGCCATTCTTCAGCGGTAGGTCTACTGACGAATTCTTTTAATTTTCCTTTGTCTGAGAATGGCTGTAATTCTCCTTTATTGTTGAAGGGTCGATTCTCTGGGATGCGTTTGTGGTACTTTCTGGTGGTCTTACATACTAGTTAGCAGCTGCTGTGGAACCAGCCACTCTGTAAATCAGCAGCTTAAAATAATAAACATTTATTTAACTTTGATTTTTGTCGATTTGCACTTTAGTCTGGACCCTGCTGAGGACTTCTCTTTCAGCTGCGTTTCTTCATTTATCTTAAATCAGGTACAAGTAACTGAACAGTTGGCCTTCTAAAGGTTAGTTGGTTCTCTGGGTGTGACATCCACTGACCCCGTTCACATGGCAGTGATAGGGATCCACGAGAGAAAGAGGAAAACTTCAAGAATTTCCTGGAGGTGAGGCCTGGGACTTGGCACAGCATATCATCAGTTGTGTTCTGCTGGTTAAAAGCAAGTCTCAGACCCACCTGTATACTGCGATATGGGAAGAGATACCACCTTTATCTACAAAGTCC
Organism: Ursus maritimus; assembly: GCF_017311325.1. Classification (NCBI taxonomy): domain Eukaryota; kingdom Metazoa; phylum Chordata; class Mammalia; order Carnivora; family Ursidae; genus Ursus; species Ursus maritimus. Next base: position 9,562,993 of record NW_024426663.1, read on the forward strand.
AATTGCAGAGAGGTTGGGTGCCAATGGGAAGAGTGGGACATGTTAAAATTCATCGACCACAAATACCTTAAACCTTAAAGCCTTTGTAGGTCATTCATGTTGTCAGATTAAATTTTTTAAATTCGTATTTTGGATTTGTTTTTATTAGGAAGGTTGGTTTGATATGATTTAATTCTCTACCATTACAGGTAGATGTCCTACAGTGATATTTTCAAAGAAATAAAAAAACATAAAGCCAATGAATAGGTGAACTAGTAGTTGGGAAAGTTCATTGTGCAGGCACCAAAAAAACAGTTCACAACCGGGAGCACTCAAACCAAAACATGGAATGAGGCTCAGGTGTCTATTGTTATAAAGCAGCTTCTACAGTGAGAAAACAGTGACAATTCTTCAGTGATTGGTCATAATATAATTTTCTTAAATGATAAGAAATTGGTTTGTGGTTACCTTGTTTCAGTCTTGGGAAACGGTTTGAGTTTTGCTTATAATTTCCAGAGGCATAAATAAGAAATGATGCAGGTCAAAGGTAGGCCTGCAAAATAAGCTAAATAAAGATTTGCTTGTATGACTAAATTGGTTTTGCCTGCTCAGGGACTTTGTAAGGCTGATCACCATTTTTTAAATTATAATAGTGGAAAGATTATTTGCACTTTTGGAAAAGGTAGACATCTACACATAAGACTATAAATGGTATCAACTGTTTGAAATAAAGTTCAAAAGACTTTTGATTGCCTTTGTGTAGGATGAATGTGAGAATTAAGATAATTTAGCAACAGCTGCCTAATCAAGATAGAAATGGAGCAGTAAAAGGAACATCGCAATCGTAAGAGAGAAATAGAATACAGTGGGAAATGAAGATAAGAGCCAGATCTGTGTCCAATAGCCTGACTAAACAGATGATTTTACATTTCAAGAACCATGGTAAATACAAGGAAAGAAGACAGGTAGAGTTCTCTACCATGCCAATGCTGTGGTTTTTTTTTTCTATTGCTATGAAATTATTTTCCAAGGATAAAGATCAACAGTAAGGCAAATCGGTCTTAAATTTAGCCAGCCTGACTTCAACATGTTATTTCTATTGATATCTTTCTATTATAATATGTGCGAGAGCAATTTAATTCTTTATAGTAGCCATTAATAAAAGTAAATCTTAAGTAATTTTTCTTAGGCTATAAAAATGCACAACTTATGTGTTTTGAAATAATCCTAGTAAAGGAATCTAGGATATTTGCTTTGTAAATAATGATGAAAACAGAAATTTGTTCTAGTGTGTACATTGAGGACAAACTTTTAAAGTGTCAAGAAAACATGAAGTAGAAAATATGAAATAGGAAAACTGAAATCAATACTAATATAATCATAGTAATAACAGTAGTTTAAATGTTCTGTTTAATGGTGAAGAGTCAGATTGGATGATACAGAACCAGTGTGATTCAACAACATGGATTTGCCACCTAGAGATTTTGGGAAAAAAAAAAACAGTAGGTAACAAGAACAGAGGTAGTTAACTGAATTTAATTAAAATGAAATTAAAGGAAAGCATGAATAACAAATAAAATGTAACAATAATCATTGTTAAATGATAGTGTTTTGATTATGTTCAGGGGCTACATAGCTCTTCAAAACTACAAATGACTATGATTCTTATATTCCTCATAACAAGGAAAAACGTATTCTCAGCGATCAGGAAAATGTAATTGGGAAAAGGAAAAGGTATATTCTTTATATTGGATGTAAAGAGAAAGTGTTTCTGCTTTTTTATCATAATCCTGGAATGCAGTTTATACTTCTTTTAGTCTGTGGGTTTAGACAGTCTATGAGATAATTTCCAGGCTTCGATTTTTTCCCCCTACTTCCTTGGATTATTTGGTTGGATAGTTCTTATTGAAATACAGTATATCTTGAGTAAAATTTGAAAAAAAGAATTTGTTGGGGTAGTCCATGTGTAATTTGGAAAGAATGAGGCGGCCTATTGAGCTTTGGGGAGAAGGTGGAGGAGAGGAGACTGTTTGATTCCAGAGCCCAGAATCAGGGCCTGATAGGTGTCTGTAGCTTTCCTGGGATCGATAAATCAATCGTTAATCACACATACCTTTGCATGTTATTTTAGTGGTCATCTGAAGGAAAGATCAAACTTCTCTGACTTGGTTAGGTTGTCTTCCTGCCTCATCTTCTCTTTATCCTTCTTCCTGTATTCACTGTTTTTCCTGCCAGCCCAATTCAGGCTGCTGCTGGGGGAAAGGCGGGAGAAGACCAGCAAGACGCTAGGGTTAGAGCCAGACATTGATGAGTTTTAGAATTTTGAGACCTCCCAGAGTTGTTAGACTGACCTTATTTTAGATCTGGCTATCTCAGGGCTTCAAGAGTTGTGGTCCTCAGGAGCAAGGATGGCCCCAGTGGAACGCGAGGAGCCTCACGCTTACTGTTGTCCAGGGCAACTGGTTGGATATACTCCTGCTCTTCTGAGGTTTATTCAAGTTAGTGTCGATATTTTTCCTATTTTGCTAAATGGAAATTAAAAATGAAAAGGAATATGATAGTAAAACCCATGAAAGTAATCGGAAAAATGAATGTTATCCAAGTGTTCTATATTCATTAACCAATTACAATTTTCATATCAATTGTGCTGTCAGATTAAATGCATAACTTTTTTCAGAACCTGTCTTTGAGCTCAACTGATTATCACAAAATTAAGCTGCATGCTTTCAAATTAATACACATCGCCAACAATAAAAATCCTGAAGTCTGAGTAAGTTTGCAATTATGCTGATGCATAAAGATTAGAACACAAAGGGCTGGTCTTGCTTTGTAATACTGCATCTTCTCTTGGTAAACACTTGAGGTGAGTAACCTGCACTCATACTGCTCTACGCATTGATGAGGCAGTTAGGAGGGGATAGGCATTGGATCTGTAGTAAGGTAATTTCTCTGGCCTAGGTTTTGACCTTATCAGATAACCAAAGGCTACTACTATATGCTAGAAGGCTTGCATTTCATTTTGCTGCTCACGCCAACCCATCAGAAGAGGAGGAGAGGACAGATGATGTTAAAGGCTTGTCCCTCACCAGTTACCTTGTGAACGTCTGCTGTATTCTTCCTTGGCAGCTCTGGCCCTCTCCATGGTGGCTGTTGGTTGTGAATAGCATGGGTACATGTCTGTCACTATAGCTGATGCCCACCTTGACGGTGTCTGTGCCAGAACCTAGATTCTGATGCTTGTGAAATTGGAACCCCGGGGGATGGGTGATAGTCTCTAGAGCTATGATGAGTATTTAGCAGAACTGGAGAGAATGTTCACTTTCTGATTCAAGCTTGAATTCTCTTAGGACTAGAACCAAGTCTAGTATGTCATGAATATAGCTCAACTATGCATGCCTGCAGCCCCACCTACCAATTGGCCCAGATTCCAGTCTGAGGATAGGCTAAGATTTCATGCATCCATTTCCCTCCTAAAGATTAGTTCATGCCACAAAACTTAACCTGCTTACATACCTCCTCCAGTAAACCTCTATCATGCCTGGCTAACTCTGATTCCCAGCAAAGGACTCAAGCTGGGTCCTGTGCAACACAATAACAGAAATATGCACAAATGCGTCTTAAAGTTTGACCTAAGCTGGTATTGTAGATTTTTGTAATGTAAGTATTAAAATGACCCAGCAGTCTTACTTTCCAGAGTTTGTTCCTTCCATCAATTATTGCACCTGAATAAAGGTGTCAATTAAAACTGAAGCCAGTGTTTTGACTTGCCAGAAAACCTCTTCTTTGTAAATTATTTTCAATTTCCTTAAGTCAAAAATTCCTGAAATGATACTTGTCTTTACAAGGATTCCCTGAAATAAGTATTCTTTAGAGGATTGTTACGTGAGAGGAGTAGAATTTTGATTCCTATGAAAATGATTTCTCTGTATTTCTATTTCAAGAGCAAGTCAGTTTCGTAAATTGATTTCCAAATGTCTCTAGAGATCTGCTGACCACTCTTAAGCAATTACACATGATCGAAATGTAGACCAGTATCTGAGATGGAGTGATGGTTCTGCTAACTTCTAAAGTGAGCATCCATGTTTATAAGGACAGTGCATTTTACCCAAATAATAATCTTTACTATCTACCTCTTAACAGGCAATAAATACAGGGGGTAGAAATCCTTTATTGAAGTGGAGATAGAGACACACATTTCTGCTTATAAAAATCCATGTGTCTCAAGTCAGTGGGAGACTGTAGTAAGAAAACCTGTAACACTTGAAAGATTTGTAGACATTTAAGGATTCAAAGGAAATGGAAAATGGCACCTCAGAGTTAACAGGTGTTTTCCACAGTTTGGGTGGGACAAGTTGAAAGATAGCAAGAACTATTTCATCAGTAGAATTCATCCATGATGAATAGAATTTTGGAAATAGATAACGTATGTGTGGAGAAGCTAAGAGGTGCTTTTGGAGAGCTCATGTGCAGAGGAGCTCTACCAGGTAAGTTCAAGGTCTTTGAGTCTCTTCAGCCTGTGGTTCCTCATTCCGGTCATGGTGCCAGTATCTCGGGAAATGCCACTTGCTCTCAAGTTTCCTTGGAGTGTCACAGAAATGGTCACATGTCATGGACTGCAAAACATTCAAACTAAGGCAGTAAAAAACCCCAATCTGCCAGATTCTGAATTTCCTTTAAATGCCCTACCCTGCCTTTTGTTCCCCTTTTCCTCCTCTGAGGCTTCCTAGGCCACAATATATGCCCCCAACCCCACTGGGAAACTCAGCTGGAGCTACTTATTTTGTTACCTATATGCATTGTCTTTCTCTCGAAAATTTCCCTGCCCTGTCGTATGTTAGAAAAACAACTTGCGCTTCCCAAAATTCATACATTTGTTATTAGTTCTCAACACTAAAGTTGGCAGATTTTGATGAATTAATGAATCCACAGGCAAATGTAATTAGATGTTAATATGCAGTGATACTAGGGCATGCCATTTATGGTTCGAATACAGATTTTTTTCTTTTCTAGAAAAAACAAAGTAGGGTTGGGAACTTAAGGCAACAGAGTTGACCTTGGTATTTGGCTTGATGCAGGCCTTAGCAGAGCTCTCAAAATCAGCCAAGCAGGGACACTTGCTTAGAGTGGTTTCTGCTTTAAATTTGATCCCCAGCTGCATGAATTGGATGTGTAATCTGCTATGCCGTTGAAAGCATTTATTCTGTAATTGTTCAAGTTAGAGAAAATAGTCGAGGCTCCTGAGCAAATGTGACTTCACGGTCTTTCTCTGGAGCACTGTATGATGCTTCATCCCGAGACCTTTTCAGATTTTCACTTAGTTTCTACTTATTTTATGCTTAATCTAGAAGATGCTTTTTTCCTGCTCAGCAATCACCTCCCCATTTTATATAAAAGTTCTGTCCTCGATAAGGTCCTATGGCCGTCAGGCAGAGCAACGGAGCCTTTTCATCCTCCTGTAAGTCATCCAGGCAGTTGAGATACCGTGTCCTTATAACCCAGGTTCCAAGCAGAGGGAGAGGCTCCCAGTGATCATCGGTGTCCTCTTCTGCAGCCACAAGAGGGCAATGTGATAATTTAAATTCAAAAGTTATTGAGCTTTATTTTATTGTGTTCAGAGGAATTTAAAGACCACAGGATACACTTTAGGCAAATACTTCAGTTGAACTGGAAACTATATCCCACAGTGTATTAATGTTTGTGCCATGGTTCAGGAGATGGGTGACCTCCAGCCAGAGTGATGCAGGCTGGGGCAATATAGGATTCTGTAACCACACACTTTGCCTTCTTTTCTCCTCTGACGTACTGGAGTGTAATGGTTGATGCAGACCCATGCGTTTGGCCTTTACACAGTAACGAGGTTTCAAATGACATTGACTGGTGCTGAAGGACAATAGCAGACACTTTGGTTTTATTTTTCTTTCTGTGAAATGAAGACAGAGTAAATTCCATCAAGGAGTTAGCTTTTGTAAGGCAATAAATCTTGTTCTTTTATAGCTAAGTCATTTAACAATTCATCAAAAGCTCATTGTTTTTCTCGGTGAGAGAATACATGGTGAGCTTTACTTTATGAAAAATTTATTTTTTAGGTGCTTGAATCTGTATTGTAGAATGTAGGATTCATTATAGAGAAATATTGAATGTATTTAGGACCATGCAGTTTGAAATATGCAGGTATATGTTTGTTAAATAAGTCCAGGGAATGTTTTATTCCTTAGGACCTAGTGTGTGTGTGCGTGTGTGTGTGTGTGTGTGTGTGTGTCTATATGCACATACATAGTAACTACCTATATGCACATACATAGTAACTACCTAATAGAAAGTTCGTGAAGAGTAAGGAAGTAATCCATGTAGAACACTCAGTATAGTCCTTAGCACATAGATATCATGCAACGATTGTTACTGTAACACTATTTATTCTAGTATCCATCGTTGTTGTTACATTGGTAATTATTCACAGGAACCAGTTAGCTTGGTCCTGTCACAAAGCCACAGACAAAATTTCTTATCCAATTATCTGTTTTGGAAATGCAGACAATATTAGTAACTAATTCATGTTGACTAAAATTTTAAAATGTGTTTTATATGCATAACGTCTCCTCCCTCCTTCATTCTCCCTTAAGATGCCCGAATTACCTTTGCACAAATCAGAATGGCACTCAACTCTTTCTCCTCCTGTCAGTAGTTACTGAGTACAATTTGTTTTCACCACTTTAACCAATGCTCAGCTGTGTCTATGTTCTCAGAACCAGAGAGTAGAAGCAGGAGTGATCTCAGTTGCTGTTACTCATAATTACCTGAGCGGGGCTGGGTGCTTCCTATCCCTGCAACTCTGGACTTCAGGGCTAGATGTCCTTGTCCCCATAGTGAGCAGCACTTGCCTAGGTCCCTTTGGATTGCAATCTACATCAGCCAACTGGGCACTTTGAACTTCTTACATCTAGAAACTAATAGCTGAGAAGTGGAGATACCATCTTGGCAGGAGAAATTGATCCTGATCATAGGCAGGATGTAGAACTTTTGATACACAGTTGGGGCAAGGCAAGATAAGGTCTGGAGGTACCCCTTGGGTCCTCCTTCTTATGGATTGAATTGTATTCCTCCCCTGCCCCTCACCCCCACCCTGGTTGTACGCTGAAGCCCTACCACCCAATATGGCTGCACTTGGAGATAGAGTGCTCAAAGAGATAATTAAGGTTAAGTGAGGTCCTAAGAGGTATAATCCCACAAGACTGGTATCCTTAGAAGAGGAAGGGCTATGCTGCCAGAGCATGTGCTTTCTCTGCACATGTGAAGAGGAAAGGCCGTGTGAGGGCCTGGTGAGGAGGCAGCCATCTGCAAGCCAGGAAGAAAGGCCTCATCATAAATCAACCCTACTGCACCTTGATCTTAGGTTTCCAGCCTCCAGAACAGTGAGGATATAAATTCTATTGTTCAAACCTGGTCTGTGACCCTCCATTAGGGAGGGCTGAGCAGACTAATATATTTCTGTTGCCTTTTTTTTTTTTTTTTTTTTTTTTTTTTTTTTTTTTACTGTAAATGAACAGTTACAGCAATTCTAGTTTGAAAACAGCATACCGACTTGGGGTCTAGGCCCCTCTGGAGTAAGGGTTTGGGTCATGTCACCAGAGAAGCCCTGGGGACCAGCAGGGGTGGTAGCTGCAAGGGGAATCTAGCACAGGTAGTGGGGCAAGGTGAGTATCAGTATTGAGGGCGGACCGGGCAGCTGTTCCTATCTAGTAACCCTCCTCTTTCACATTTTCCCCACGAAAGTGAGGCTTACTGGATTCCTGAGGATGCTGTTTCCTGAAAAGACATGCAGAGACAGAACTCAGCAGCACAAAGGGGTCCATATAGGCAGGAATATGTGCTGCTTAGAATCTCTACCAGGAAAGACTTAGTATCCCGGTGCTGTAGCAAATACTCTTCACCTGTTGAGTGACTGAGCTGCAGAGCTGTCTCACCCAACGGCATGTCCTTCCAGGGTCCGTTCATACCCAGTGAGTGATGGAGGCAGAGGTGTAAAGGCCCACTTGTTTTGTTCCAAAGTGGGATGACTCTGAAGGATCACTTTAGCTCCAGTTGGTTCTTGGGTCTAGTGAGCCTGTAAGACCTGTATGGCAATATGGCCTCTTCCTCTGCTCAATTCTGATTCTTGATCTTCCCTTCCAGATTGCTGATCCTGGTGGTGCTCCTTTCTAAATATCTTGTGTGCTGAGCTCTGTCTCAGAGTCTGCTTTCTGGAGAACTTAATCTATAATATTACCTAACAGTTGGGTCATTTGTATTAAAATGGGGAACGTTTAAAGCTTCTGATTTTCATTTGGGGTCTTTGTCATCAATAGGATGGCAAAAGGCAAAGTCACACTCAATATGCTTGTAGTGAACAATTGCCTTTTGACTTGAGATTGTGTGAGTTGGTTTATACAAGAGTGTCCTAAGTGTAACCAATAGATGAGGAGCTTACACACGAAAATATGCCGCTGTTTTATTGTAGTCTCCACTGACAGGACCTTATCACTTTGACACCTCCTTTCCTTAGCTATAAATGTTGAAGGCAGACAGAAAAAGGCTATATAATAGAGATGAGAAACATCGCATTTTCCTTCTGCGGGTGATAGATAACCAGGTACAATCTTATAATCTTTGTTCTGAAATTGTGTCAAACTGACAGTCATTGTAATTGATATTAAAGGGAACCAAAACAAATGGGACAAGCCGTGTGCGATCTCTTTGAGATGAGACATCCATCCTGGGTAGACAGTCTCTAATTCTGTAATTATGTCCTGCAAGATACGTGAAAGAGCAACAACAAAAAGCATGGTGTTTAACTTGCACATCACGATAGGAACAACACAATAAGTGCGTCCTAGTCTGTTGATTAATTGTTCTTCTGAACACTTCCTAAAATGTGACTTTTTTTTTTTCTTTTTTGGTGTATCAGATTTATTCCAAGGGGCTTCCTCTTGGGTTGGCTGTGTTCCTCCACTGAAACAGGTACTTAGAGAGGGGGGAAGGAAAGTAAGTTCAGAATATTATTAAATGATGAAAACAGTCAAGGGAAATTTTACTTTTAGTTTTGTTATAGTAACTTAGATCTGGGTTGTTGGGATTCTGTGATCCAAGAGACATTTAAACATTATTAGTCCTTCATCAACCTTAGTTTATTTCTATGGCCCACATTTTAAAGTCCCTAACCTTTCTTACTCACTAGTTTATGTACTTTTTGTTTGTTTTCATTTCCTAAGTTTAAAAAAGTGGCTGAATGTAATTTCAGTGGACATTTGGTATTTTACATAGTAGCTTTGTACCCTGGAACATAGTTTTGAGGATTGACATTAATTTGTTAAGTTGAAGGAGGATGGTAGGAACTAGAGAAAGAAAATTTTATGTGGGACATTTAAGAGTTTGGACTTGCCCGACAAACCTGTGAGTAGCTTGGAAGCTGCAGGGGTAAAGTATGCATTTTTAGAGAAATCAACTTGACTGCTGTATAGCGAATGAATTGTAGGAGATCTAAAACCAAAACAGAGCAGTCAAAGCTATTTTAGGAGTCCTAGTGAGATGTTGGAGGGAAGATTTAAAACAGAGACTCACTACAATTAGTCTGGATGCTCCTCCCAGGTAATAACCAAAAGAGGGAACACAAAAACAGGTGAGCCTTTCTTTGTTAATTTTAAATGTAAACCCTGTATGCAGGTTTCTTCCTTCTTTACTCCCTCCCTAGCTTCTTCTCTTCCTTCCTTCCTTTCTTGAATTAAACAATTACTATGTGCCCTTGCCATGCCTTATCCCAACAACTTAGTATATGATGGGGAATGAAGCAGGTGTATTGGCTACCCTCATGTCTGTCAGCTAGGGTTCCAGCAGGAAACCATGACACATTCCAAATCGGATGATTCAAGAATGGCTTCATAAAAGGAATGTTTTTAAAAGTGGTAGAAGGTTGTATCCTGGGGTAACAGCTGTTATCACTCTTAACTTGGAGAAACAAGGGAAGGGAGTGTTTTCTACTACCTGGAAGAAGACCACCTCGTGGAGAGGAGCCACCTTGAGTGAAACCATGACCTTCAGTGGGGGTGGAGGATATTGCCAACGCATGGCGATTTCTCAGAGAGCTGGAGAATAAATACCCTGACGACCCTTGTAACACTCTGCCTTACCCTTTCCTCCAGTGTCTTGCTGGGCTCTCAGTTGGCCCAATCAAACAAAAGGGCAAAAGGCGTCAGGGGGTGTTTATGATGTTTTCTATTCAGGTGCTCCTCCTGGACCAAAAAGACACAGCACAGAAGTTTGGAGAGTTAACTGGCAGGAGCATACAAGAGGTAGAGAGAATGCCAGGAAACTCCCAGGCATTTCTCTCTGTGTGCATGTGTTTATCTTTTCCAGACAGTATCTAATGTTTATTTCACTTTGGTTTTACCCATAAGGAACAGTGTGGGTAGGGAGAAGGATTCCAATGCTGTGATTTTTTTTTTCCTGTGTTACTTTTGCCTTAGGAGTAGCCCTGTATCACAACCCCTTTTTCAAGACATTCTTCTCTTTGAAGTAGGCAGGTGTTTTACAAACAAATAGAATATACACAGCTCAGTATTTGTTACATGTGTATTTGATGTAGGATACAAATTGCATTTATGTATTTACCTGCTGCTGTGGAGTCTGGCATTTCAGGCAAACTCCAGCATGTGTAAAGAAGCATTTAAGTAGAAAACAGTTGTATGCATAGACTTTGCTTCCTCTTATTGTGGCCTGTGTTTGACCATGTGTGAATTATTTGGCATTTTTGCTTTGTACAACATTGTGGGTCTCCAATGATAAAAAGCTTCAGCGTCAGGTCTGTAAAATCCACTGCCCCCTATTAATTTTTTCCTATATAAATAGAAGTTGACAGTGGGAACTTTTGTCACTGGCAATTTCAAGTTTGTTTTTCTGAATACAACAGACATTCAAGTTCTTGGCTGGTTAGTTACAAAGTAAAAGATGTAAAGATGACAAGGAGAGTAAATTTAGATAAGGGGAATTTATAATAGTGTATTTACAATTAATATTGTCAAAGAAGAAACTTCTTGACATTGGTGGCCTTTTCTGTATCCTGGAAAGGTAGATCTAGGTTGTAAAGAGCTGAAGAACTTCAGTCTTCTTTCTAGATGTCTTACGGATGGACATTAATAAAATACTTTCAAAGAAAAGAAAGGAGGTTGACTCTGTTCAACAATGCGCTTATTTACTACAGTAGTATATTTGAGACTAACCAATTTTTACTTCTTTAGAATATTCCAGTGTTTCGGGGGAGTATCAGCCCTTTATCTTTAGTGTACTTGACTTACATGAGTGAATCTTTAATAAACTTAAGAACTACCATGAGGTTAAAAAACATGAAAGCCGCTGGAATTGTGTGGCGTAAGGAAAATGACTGCATTGTCCTTTAATCTTTCTGGCAAAGAGAGTAATTTAAAAGCAGTATGGTAACATGCTGGGACATAGAGAGTCCGGAAGTAGGTTGTATAGCGTGCTTTAGCAAGTGTGAATTGAACAGGGATGGATCACAAAACTTCAGGTCATGTGTGATAGCTATATATCTAGAAAAAGTGAAAGGCTCAAGTCCTCACAGGGCCTTCAAGGAAACTTAACTTCCTGCACAAAAAAGACCACATTTTTTACCTGCCATTTAAGACCTTGGAGGTGATCCAGTATGAATCACAAAGAGAGAAATGCAAATAGAAAAATTTGTCTGGTTTCTTGAAGTTTCTCATTGGCTCTAGAAAAGCCAGAAAATGGCAGGGAAAGGAGTCATGTGGAAGTGAAAGTTCAGAGTGTACGTCTCCCACCACAGCTCTGAACAACAGTTCAGGCTTATGCCGGAGGAGGAAAATTGTGGCTCTAACAGGAGCTTAAGGTTTTAACTTAGAGCAGATGAAGATTTTTAGTACCTGAAAGTGAATCTTAGTTGCTGAACATTTAGGGGATTTTGATCCCCTAAAATGACTCAGAAGTCATGGAATATGTATGAAATATGACCAGGGAAATAGGAACAGAGATTAAACGGAATGTGTTTGAAGGCAGGTTTTGTAGAAAAATAAAGCTACTTAGTAGTTTCTGTAAACCTGTTATAATAGTACTATGGGATTTTTCTCCAGGTTGAATGTAATGCCACAGTAGCCTAATTGGTCAATACTATGCTTTCTGAATAATTCCTATTTAATTAGCAATGTAAAACGAAGGTTGAAGTCATTTGATTTGACCAAAATAGATTTAGTATCCATTGTTCAAAGTAAACTGAATCATTGAGTCCAGGTCTCTACAGCAGCTACTTTTCCGTCCTGGTCCTTAACTTTTTAACATCCAGGAAACATTTTCTTTGATATTCACTCAGCAGTGATACAGGCTACACTTCATTCCAGTTTTAAACATCAGCGTCTTTGGATAGATAGGCAAAAGAGGCAGACAATTGAGAATCTAGGGAGTTGGGAGGAAAAACAAAAGTTTGATTCTGAAAAAGGAACAGCTGAAGGAGTTAGCAGTGCAAATGGAAAAATATGTACGTTTGACAAGAAAGGATTAATTCCGTGAATGATGAGTATACTGATAGAGTCTAAAGAGAGTTTGAAATTTGGGAAAGTTTAAAAGACTTGAACAAAAGGAGGAGTTCTTTTTTTCTTTCTGAAAGAAACAGCATTGATAGGAATGAACCTGGTTAAAAAAAAAGGTAAATTTCATAAATTCTGTATATGTAACTTAAGAGGGTAGAAAAATGAAATTTTCTCTCGTTCTAGGAGTTTGGTGAGTTTTGTGCATGGATCTTTGTCATCCTGATAAACTGTTGTACAATCCTAATCAAAATACTTCCTATACTAGGGCGCCAGGATGCCTCAGTCATTAAGTGTCTGCCTTTGGCTTAGGTCATGATCCCAGGATCCTGGGATGGAGCCCCGCCCTGCATGCATTGAATTGGGGTTTCTTGGTCAATGCTCAGTGGGTAGCCTGCTTCTCCTTCTCCCTTTGCCCCTCCCCCTCCCGGTGCCCCTCTCCCTTCCCCTCTCCCTTCCCCTCTCCCTTCCCCTCTCCCTTCCCCTCTCCCTTCCCCTCTCCCTTCCCCTCTCCCTTCCCCTCTCCCTTCCCCTCTCCCTTCCCCTCTCCCTTCCCCTCTCCCTTCCCCTCTCCCTTCCCCTCTCCCTTCCCCTCTCCCTTCCCCTCTCCCTTCCCCTCTCCCTTCCCCTCTCCCTCCCCCCCTCCCTTCCCCCCTCCCTTCCCCCCTCCCTTCCCCTCTCCCCCCCTCTCGCCCGCCCTCTCTCTCTCTCTCTCTCTCTCTCTCTCTCTCGCGCGCGCGCGCGCAAATAAATAAATACAATCTTTTAAAACATACTTCCCATACTTAACGTTAAGTTTGAGGTTCTTTGTGATTAGGTAGGATGCTAATTTTTCTCTCATGATTAAAACTGAGCATTTTCTACAAAATGTGGAGGAATCCACAGTGAAGAGCAATACGCTCCCAAATAGATCTGATGAAAAACTTGTTTTAGCCAATGGAATGTGTTACACCAAGCTGTCACTGGAACTATGGCTTGAATCCCACTAATATTTGTGATGAATGATTCAAGACACCAGAGCATGCCTTTCTATGCTGTATTCTTCACACAGCAAGTCTGAGTGTTTGCGTACTCTTGATTTTACCCTTCCCTCTATTCTGATAGTGAAGTCTTTCTCAGTGGGTTTTCTGATTGGCGTATCAGTAGTGGGCAGTCCTGTTGCTGGTCTGCTATCTATAGCCAATGCTGTGTTGATGGTATCATTGGCTGCATTTTCAAGGAGATGACACCATAATTTCGATGGTTTCTTTTGATTTCTTTAGGGGTTTTGGCTTGTTTTTTTAAAAATTTGGTTTCTGGAGGGAGACCCTATTTATTTCAGTAGTTGGCTTAGGTAAAGCTATAAAATTTATGCTATGAGGCAAAATACTGAAGGCACTGAACTATTTGGAGATCAAAATTCATAAAGTATTGCTATTTGTTCATTTAGTGTATAGAGAGAGCAGAGATGGGATCCCCAGACTATATTTTTCTCAGGTTATACTTGAAAACGTTAATCTTTAATAACCCAGGGTAAAGGACAGGTAATCAGCAATTCCTTGAACAGTAACTTACATTTGATATATATTCCTGTCTTCTTCACAAGCTTTATGCAGTCCTGTAATTTTATATCTCATTATGCTCACTGGCATCCAATATAAAATGCCAATGTATAAATCAACTATGAAATTAGCCTAAATTGTATAATAAATTGCATTACACTTCAGAGTTTTGGAAAATCTTCATTAACTTTTTTGTACCTTTAAGAATAAAATGGAAACTTTTCTCATTTTCATGTATGCATATGTCTACCTGTACAAACACATACATAGCACACTTGGTTAATCATTTGAGGATTTTATTGCTGGGTTTTTAATGAAAAGGTAATTTAAGAGATTATCCAGGGGGCGCCTGGGTGGCACAGTCATTAAGCGTCTGCCTTCGGCTCAGGGCGTGATCCCGGCGTTATGGGATCGAGCCCCACATCAGGCTCCTCCGCTGGGAGCCTGCTTCTTCCTCTCCCACTCCCCCTGCTTGTGTTCCCTCTCTCGCTGGCTGTCTCTCTCTGTCAAATAAATAAATAAAATATTAAAAAAAAAAAAAAAAGATTATCCAGAGTTTTGCTTCTGCCTGGGGTATAGAAAGTTGGAAACAGTGGGTCACTCTCAAAGAAGTCTACAAACAAGCTAAATAAACTAAAAAATCATGTTTTTTTTGTCACAGGACAAATTACCTGATACCTAAAGAAAAACCTATCCCTTTAGAGATATAGGACCCAAGAATAGTCTTAACTGTGAATAATATGGGAGGATGAGATCCTGGACACCTTATAGGTTTATAAGAAAACACTTAAACTTTGAAACAAATTGCTAAAGCCTGAACGTGGACAACTGTGAGGAGACAACCTCATTCTCATGCTGAGGACAAAAGGGGTATTTGGACTCACTCTCAGGATTTTCTCCAAGGACCTCCAACAGGTACTCACAAGAATGGTTGGCGGTAGGATGTAGGCCTAAGGGAAGCCCACCTTCATGGTGGAGTCCTGAAGAAGAGCGGCCAGCACTGTGTGAAATCACCTGTTTAAGGATTCACAACCACAATATGTAAAGAACTCTTAAAACTCAAGAAAATAACATAATTTTTAGAAAATGGACAAAAGGTTTGAACGTAGTTCAGTGAAGACACATGCATGGCAAGTACACATATGAAAAGATGTTCCACAGTATCATTAGAAAAATTGAAACTAAAACAGCAGTGAGATGTTATTATGCACTTATTTGTATGGTATAAATAAAAATCTGACAATGCTGGTTGCTGGCAATGAGGTAGAAATACAAGAAGAAGCAATCATCTTTGTTCTTAATTGGTGTAAAAGGTAAACGAGTAAAGCAAAAAAACAGTAACAATACACTTTGGTTTTATAGGAAATGTGAAAGCAATGACAAAAGCACAATATGGGATATGGAATTACGTATGTGTATGTTTGCATATACATATATACATATGCACGTATGTGTCTTCACCTACACATGCTCCCTAGCTCTTGCTCCTGACAATGAGTGGCAACAACCTCACCCCAATGACAATCAGTAACATAGTGCCCTTGATTTCTAAACATTGCTCCACTAAAAAGGAACCAAAGTACCATGAAGAAGTTCCAGGGCTGGGTAGGAAATGTACTAGAGGAGACAAACTTTTTTTTCAACCATAAAATAAGGAAGTGTTTAAGAATAATGGGAATGTATTGAAAGTACATTGGAGCTAGCTTTGATGGGTTTCCAAAGGTCAAAAACTGGAAAAATTTGAGTCTCAAATAGTAATAAGGATCATGACCCATTAAATAAAATGGGTGTCCTTATGTTCGTACTGATAGAAGCAAACCAGTAATTTGAGTGTTTGATTAGGAATGGGATTTGTGTAGTCTCAAAATAACTTATGACAAAATACCTACTACAAATAGGACAGTGTTGGCTTTTTAGTGGAGAAGGTTAGCAAACACTATTTTAAATGAATGATCAAAGTGAACATTATCAATGATGGAACAAATTTAAATCCTGAGACCCTGGATAGGATGCAAAGTAAAGGATATAGCATCAGTTATATGTAATTGTTAATTTCCTTTTTTCACTTTTCATATTGGATTATTAAAAACCGATCTTCATAGGTGAGGAACACACTTAAGTATTCGGAGAAGAGTAGCATCATGTCAACTGAGATAGTATTAACATTTTTGGGGTGTTAAAAACCTCTGAGATTGTTTTAAAATAGGAAAATACTTTTGGTAGTCTTAGTTGCAATTTACATCCTATGTCTTATTCTTGCTGTAATAAAGAGATGGGTGCATCCTGTGAGGCCAATTGAATTAGTAATTTTGGTTAAAGATTTTTCAGCAATCATTTAATGAGGAAAAATAGATTTTATATACTAATAATCAAAGTAGTAAGTTCCCAGAAATTGACACATTACATTTGTATTACATTCTAGAATAATGAAACTATTTTATGACAACAGTGGAACTATGGAGTGTATGGAAATTGAATGTATCTTTTCCATCATAAGATTTACATAAATGCTTAGTTTTAGAGGAAGAAACATCTGTATTTTTAGGCTTCACTAAATACCAATGGCCTGTCCATTTCCAACTGCTACTCACATTTAATCACTGAGGACTTGTGCTGAAGGCAAACAAGACAGAAAGTTGGTCTAATTCATTTATGATCATAATAGTGCTCTTCCTGAGTAATTACAAAATAGTCACTTAGAGACTGAAATGATTTGATTTTCCTAGATTACATCTCCTATTTCCCTCTGATCTTCTCAAAGTTTCCAGAAACTTAGGTGTTACACTGTCGAGTCAGCCTCAGGGATGTCGTACTTGTATAGCTTAGCCATTAAGATGAAGATTTATTGTACTACTCACTGACTCTATGGAAGAAATGCTATACTTTGGTAATTCAGTGACTTTTTGAATCTGAAGGTACAATTTGAAATGTGGATGTATCATTTATTAAATGGTGTCAAGTGTTCCACCTGTAGAAAATGAGCGTTTTGTGCCCTGGTTGCCCAGGCATCAGATTTTTTTTTCATGGTTGTTAGAAGTTATTTCTTCTGGGAGAAAGCACGTGTGTGTGTGTGTGTGTGTGTGTGTGTGTACGCGCACGTGCACAAGAGAAAGAGAAAGATGGAGAAAGGATGAGAGCAAAATGGACAGGAAGTAGAGTAGTGATTATCTCCATTTATGATGTGCATTTGGAGTTGGTAAGGGTTCTTTTCAAACAAACTAAGATTCCTGGATTCATAACCTACGCATGTGATTTAAGATTGAATTATCAGTGTTCCAGACAAATTTGTGACTAAGGAACACTTTCAGGTGATGTTTTAGTGAAAATATTCAGGTTGAGAGACCAGATTTGTCCTTGTGATTCCCTAGGTACTCAACAAACCTATCCCACAGGTGCCAGCCGAGTTACCGTGCTCATTGAGAACAACTGTATTTTGGAGTGTGCCTCTCATTGGTGGCATTGAGAGCCATGGAGTATATTCCCCAGTGGGCAGTGAAAATGCCCAGCAGTTTCTGCAGTTTGTGAAAGCAAACAAACAAGCAAAGTAATCCTAGAAAGGCTTGAAGACTTAATCTGATTTTTTTTAGTAGATCTGATAGGCACTCTAATACCTTATCCTAAGAGTATGTGGAGATCAATTGATATTTCAGTATCAAATTTATCAAAATAATTTACAGCCTCCTTCTCATAAAGAAGAAAAGCATCTGTTTTTCTTAAGATGAGAGAAGAAAGTCTCATGACTTAAAGTCCATGATCTCTGTTGATTCTATGGTTTGGAACACTACTGAAACATAGAGTATTAGAGGATTTCTTCTCTAAATGCCAGATCTCCAAAAAATGCTGAAAATTTCAAAGCCTACAGAAATATCAAATGGTAGAAGAGAGTTTGAGTTCTTGGAATGTCTGCAGTAGCATCCTGAACAATGATTTATAAACTTAGGACAAGTTCAGTTTTTCAAAGACTTCTTGTGCCAAGACAAGTCAGGACTTAATCTTGGAGTGAAGTTGCCTGATGCTGAAGTATGTCATTGTAGAGGCCAGGCACCGTCTTAGACTTCATATACCTATGACTGGTGCAGAACACGGAATGTCAGGGGGTCTGGGATCCTTTGAATGGTACAACATACTGAAGTGTGACCCAGACTTCTTGAGTATCAGAATCACAATTTTGACCATATCTGCATATCCCCTATACTCATGTTTGCTCTATACTTTTTTTTAAAGAAAATCTTTTATATTTTAAAATATTTAAAAGGGAGACTTCATCATCACTCTGGCACAGTGTCTGTCTATTGCCAAAAACCAGAAAATGACCGTAACGTAAACTGGTAAATAAGTAGTGATCTCACGTTTCACAATGCAAAGCACGTTGTGTTTGCTGTCACGTAGATGTGGATTACATCTTTGCGTGTTCCATGTATGATGGAAATATGTGATTGCTGATCCTGGGTCGTGTTTTACCGTATCATTACCTCAGTTTCCTAATTTGCAAAATGGATATAATTCCACCTAACTTCTTGTGTTCTAAAAAAAAAGTAAGTATAATGAAATTAAAGGACAAAAGAAATATTAATACTGGAACAAAGGAGGCAATCAGTAAACTGAAACTCATCATAATCCTCTATTTTTTAAAAGCTGTTTTCTGCAACTTTTTCCTCTCCATCTGCTGACAGCCGACTCAGTCTTCAAGTTCTAAATTTAAAATTTCTCCCACCAAGATTTCTTCTATTTTCCCTGCTGTAAATAAAAATGTATTCTGACATTTTGAAAGGAAATGAAAAGCATAAACATATAAGGGAAAATGAAAATGTATTTTTGTCTTATTGTATGTAATTTCCTTCAGTTTTAAAAAGAAAGGATAATTAGTATAAATACTGGATGAGGTTGTTTTTGCCTTTTTTTTTTTCCAGAGAGGAGCTGTTTTTATGAAACTGGTTTGTTTTTTAATTAACAGAGGGAGATTATACATTGTCATTATTTATTTTCAAGTTGTTACAACAATAACACAGATTACCGAAGAGAATGTTTTAAAAGAGAGACTATGGAGGCAAAGGAGGTTTTAACTAGAGACCTTGATAATGACCATAAAAAAGCCTCCATAAAGAACGAAATTGTGTTTATGCATATTTAGTTTTTGCTTGAAATGGAGTGCAGAGCATACTAAAATTTGCTAAAGTAAATTCTTCTCCCTTTAACGAACTGACGCGTACTCTGTGTCTGTACAATTGGATCCACTCCTATCAGGACAGCAGAAGGCTATTAAACGTGAAGAGATCAGAGTATAGCACAAACTAGAATAATGGTAAATGGTTAATAAATGTCTTCAGGCATATTGAAATTCTTCCTGGTATCGTTACTGTATTTTAAGTAACTTTATATAATTAGTAAGCAGCTATTGAAGTTGGTTTAAAAATGAATCCTGATGTTTATTATTTTAAAAATTACTCTAAAGAATAATGCTTCTAGTTTTTTTTTAATACAGCCAAACCTTGACAAACTTAAAAGATAATAGCCGAGCTCTTTTCTTCCAAGCAAATTAAACAAAAAAATACTTCATACGAAATCAATTCTTCTCCACAACTGAGTTAAAGAGCAATAATTACACAGATATAAGTAGGTGAACGTGATGCCCTTTCTTAGCTGGTAAGATTTTCTTCTTTGGCTTATTTTAAAGGTAAACAAAGAATGTGAGTAATTTTCTACCTACCTGGCAATGCTGTGAACTTGGAAGTCGTACCTTTCCTTTTAACTCTTGCATTATTTTTCTATTATAGCAAATTAGCAAAAATTAAGGGGCTTAAAACAGCACACATTTATTTTCTTACAGTCCTGTAGGTTGGAAATCCAACATGAGTCTCACTGGGTTAAAATCAAAGTGTCGGTAGACTTCTGGAGACTCTAGTGGAGAATTCATTTTCTTGTCTTTCCACCTTCTAGAGGCCACCTGCGTTCCTTGGTTTGTGGTCCCCTTCCTCCGTCTTCAAAGCCAGCGATGTCTGCTCTCTGATTCATCCAGGAAAGGGTCTCGGAATTTTAGAACTCCTATTGGGCTTACCTGGATAACCTAGAATAATCTCTTAAATTTTGTACCCCAATCACATAGGCAAATGTGAATATGTAAGGTAAAATATTCACAAATTCCAGGAGTTAGGATATGAACATCCGTGGGGACTTCCACATGCTTTGAACTAAGAAACCACCTACTTCAAAGATCCCCTGTTGCTATTCATTGCCACAGGTCTGGGCAAAGCAGTGAAAGAGCAACTTTTCCATCTACCTTTACTATAAATGAAGCATTTAGAATGAATTATATATTTTAAAATAAAGAGGACTTCGAAAATGTAAATAATGAATTCCAAAACTCCCAATCTTTGGGGCTGTTATTTCTATGAAGGCAGAAAGGTACATGCTAAGATTCGAGCCCAGGCAGCTGGACTATAGTGTCTCAACTCTTAACCACAATGATAGGCAGTTTTTTTGTGCAGTGGAGTAAACAACCAAACCACAATAAGTCGATATGAAGTTAAGTAATGTATACAAAAACCCAAGACACTGCTTAAACCAAGATCACTATTTAAGACTGCTAGTTTCCTTATTCTACACATGGCCGTTTAATCCATGGTCAAGTAGAATGACAGCAAGATGCTGAGAAAAGAAGGCAAGAAAACAAGAGGGAGAAACAAAGGCAGGAAAAGACGAAGGTTTCTTATTTGGCAAAAAGCTGTGCAGGGTAATAGTTAAGAGCAGAGACCTCTGGAATGAGGCTGCCGAGTTAAGATCTGAGCACTGGGAGCCATCTATACCGAACTATCCGTTTGAATCCTGCATCCAACAGTCCTTACAATGTTTGGGAATATGTCTTCTGAGTGTTCAGTTCCTTCAGTGAGCGACCATACATCTCTTTGAGGAAGGACTGGGGAAATTATAATAAACATCGACCATGATTTTGCTAGCTGCTGCTTCCGAAGGAACTGGCCTCTCCTTGTCAGTAGGTCCACATCTGAAAACAGACTCCAGCATGAAAAGTGAAGTTTTTTATTGGGGTGACTACCTTCAGCCTCTTGACTACACAGTTTTGTTTCAATGATGCATGTAGATTAATATTGTTGGTTTCCCGTATATTGGCGACATCAGATGTCATTACTCATCTTTATGTAGTTCCTCCATTCCTTCTGACCTTGCTCTTCCTCGTAAAACTACTTGGCTTCTGGTCTCTGTTGCTTCAGGGTCCTGTCATCCCCATTGCGTGGCTCTGTATCAAACCTTCGCCTGCAGAAGAAAGTCCTGAAACTGCATGAGTGGCATATGTGAACTCTGCCTACTCTGTGTCTTTGTTGAAAATCTTAAATTATTAGAAATAAAAAGGTTATAAAAAATGAAGAACTGATCACTATTTAAAAAGTGACAGTTTTATTTATATTGATCAAAATACCTTTAATGTACAAATATTCTTTAATATACACATCTTATAATTACCTTGCACAAAATATAATCTAGTAGAGTTATTATTTGCAATATAATTATAAGAATATTAATTACAGTCACTACAGTGCTTGTGATCCAATACTGAGACACAAGTATAAAATTGTATAATGAATGTTTTCCTTAAATCTTGTCGTTGGTTGTGCCATTAAGGATTTGCCGAACTATCTGAGTATCTTGGTAAATTGGATTACATGAAATGCCAAAATCACTTTACCTCTTCGATTATAACCGAGTAACAAGGCCTTCCAGGCCTCTGTAGTGAACTACCGTACAAGAAGGCCGTGACACAAGCAGCAGTGACCAAAATGAAAACGTCCCAGTGATAACGTCGCATTAATATAGAACCAGAAACAGCAGCTTAGCAACTAGGCCAAGAAAGAGAACGGGCAGTAAGTGCTTTTGACAGTATTGTCTGGATATTTGAAATTGTAAAGAAAAGAGCAGAGAAAACAAATTGCCAATCAATTAACCCATACATGATGACAATTACATTCAGTAATTTTTCTGAGTTTTTTTCTGTATCAGATATAGGGTACTTGTACAGAAAGAAAAAAAAAGCTGATAATGGGTAAGGTAGAAAACAAACTCAAACTACAGTTTATCTGGAGAAGAAAATTTCTATTGGCATGCTCATTCCTGTAGGGAAACTGTGGCAACCAGGTGTTACCTGCTATCAAGAAATATCAGAGGCTTAGGAGAAAATGTGAGATACTCTGTGTGACCCTCAGGTCATTCAGCAGAGACTAAGAAAGCAATATAAACTGGCAGAAGTGGTGAGAATTTCCCCAAAAATATATATATAATCATCTTTGGTGTTGCCTTCTTATTCATCACACTTTTTCTTGTCTAAATACTGGAATGTCTGTATTTCATAGGCAGCTCTTTTTTTTTTCCTTGCTTAGATGATGACTGGCTTCTAACACTCTTAGGTCTGTCTGTGAGAATACCTCATATTCTTTATTCACAAGCCCTGATTGAAGGGTGGGCTCATGACCTAAGCCAGGTGCATCAAATCATTTTTGGAAACTGATTTAACTAATTTCTTGTAATAAGTAAAATATGAGGGCATGTGATGGCAGTTGTATTTGCCACTAAAGGGGAAGAACACACCTCAAAATGAAGATAATGGGAGGGGGGAAGATCTGGCAGATAGCGGAAGAAACAGATTCCTAATTCATTGTTTGCATACCTGGATCCAGTCATGTCGGAAGTCAGTTCATCTGTGTGGAAGTCTCAGTCAGTTTATCCCATTTTGAAACTTAACTGTTCAACCTGAGTCCTGACTGTCCTCAAGTCATGAACCTAATCTGCTATGTAATTAAAATTGTAGCTTTTACTTCTTGTATAGTTGCTAATTCCAAAGTTTTAGGTTTTTGGTCACTTCACTTCCCCAGCATCTCGGACACTGGTCATCCCTCAAGTCACTCTTAACAGACATTTGGGAACTCTCTTAAGACTAGCTGATGGAAGAGGATCGATTCTAAGCTTTGGTTATCAATGGTTTGGCTGAGTATGTGAATATAAACTGAAAATGGAAGATAGCTGCTTTAAAGAACCACTTAATGGTACCCTTCATGGAGAGTAGGAATAAAGATGCAAAATCCTCAAAATAGGCAGAGCTCTGGGGCTGTGCCTGGCCATCCACTTTGTATAGAGAGTATCTCAAAGTAAGAAAACATATGGACTAGTGGCCAGTGGCAAATGACTGCCTCAGTTAGTTAAGGAGGAAAGTTTAAAGATCAAGAATAAGGGTATCTGGGGTAAAGGCATATTCATGGACATAATTGAGCAAACATGCAGTGTAAAGATCTTTGTATCTTATGATAATGCCCGCCAGAGTGCACTCACCAGAGCAGAGGCGTTAGAACTAAGTAAGTTAAATAACTCAGTGGGCTTATGTCATCAGCCCTTGTCACGGGCCATCGCACTTCTAGTATCCTAGGCATATGGTTATAGTGGCTGTTGTTGCAGAGACAGAGACCATTTGTGGACCCAGCACTATGGGATCTGACTTACCAAGGCTGATCTCAGTATTCCTGCCACTGAATGTGTAACCTGCCAGCAAGAGAAACAAAGCTGGTATCTAGTTATGGAATCCCTATTTAATCGAGTATCTCATTAAACTATTGTTCGGTCATACATATTTTGGGAAATGTAGATTCAGTCATTATTCTTTTCTTAAATTTCTAGTTTCCCAGTCTTCAACTGTTAATATATTTGTCTGGATTACATAGGTGTACTTAGACAAATTTCTTCTCTTGAACGTCTATCCTGGTAATCTAATATCTTCCCTCTTCACAAACCATGGTGTGCTGGAGCTGGCGCTTACTGGCTCATTGGCACCAACTGACAAATTTTCAGGAATTTTTTTTGATCCAGCTAGGGCCATTATTAAATGTTAATATAAAAAACATAAATTGTATTAAGAAACTTAAATATTCAGGGGCGCCTGGGCGGCACAGCGGTTGAGCGTCTGCCTTCCGCTCAGGGCGTGATCCCAGCGTTATGGGATCGAGCCCCACATCAGGCTCCTCCGCTATGAGCCTGCTTCTTCCGCTCCCACTCCCCCTGCTTGTGTTCCCTCTCTCGCTGGCTGTCTCTAACTCTGTCAAATAAATAAATAAAATCTAAAAAACAAAACAAAAACTTAAATATTCAAACCTAATCTCTTAATCATTTTACTCCATTTTATTATCTGTGCTCTTGAAGTTATTTGTATCTGTTGTATTTGTATGGTGGCAATATCATGTAATAGTGTGATACCTCTTATCTTTTTCTAATTCTCAGAGTAAGCACTTTAGTGAGCCATTTGACCATGGTGGGAATTCATAGAAATCAGCAATTTACATGGATCAAAACTCCCTCCTTCCCCTTGAAGAACTGGGTGATAAACATTTTCTAGAATGTGACTACAATTGAGTCTACATAAAGTCGTCATCCTTTAAGAGGGGAAGCATTTTTCTTATATTAACAGTAAAATAAATGAGAAGAACTCTTTTGTTATAGTTTTTATCTCTTTGGATTTAAAAAACAATATTGGGATAAGAAGACCTCGCATGAAAACTGAATCCCCTTGTTAGAATTTTAGAATGAGCTATCTCTTGTGGTTCATGGACGTTCCTTATAAGGTGGCGTTTGTCCTTAATTTAATGAAGAATCTACTGGGGTTTGTAAAATTTTATTAAGGATTTAAGATTTCAGAGAAATAATTCTAGGTCACTAAATATCAGTTAACTTGGGCCTTTGGGGTTGTATAATATCTGGAGTATTGTTTCTGCAAAAATTTCTCTTGGTACGCAATGAGAAATACTTGAATTCTTAGCTGATTAACGGGATCCTTCTGTATTTTTTTTTAAAAGACATTTTAGACAGAGGACATGTGTATGCTTAACTTGATATTGCAGTTAGGAAAATGCAACATTTGAGTTTGGGTGCTTTTGATTTTCTGTGCCAACTGTCAAGTACCTGAAAGTATGAAAATGTACAAAAAGCAAAAATTTCAAAGGAAAAAGAAGATGCTAAGGTGTTTCCCCTTGGAATTGTTTGGAATTACTCTTCCAAAGATCTTGGAGCTTGTGTGCCACGTCTTCGGCTTTACTGGAGATAACATACTCTTTCATGGCAGATGTATAAACTGTTATTTTCAGAATAGAAATATTTATTGCTGAAGTTCCAATAGTTTATTTTTGTTTCTTTTGCCTGAGGAGAGCTATCTAGAAGGAAGTTGCTATGGCAAGTGTCAGAGAGATTACTGCCTATGCTCTCCTCTAGGATTTTTATGGTTTCAGGTCTCACATTTAGGTCCTTACTCCATTTTGAATTTATTTTTGTGTTTGGTGTGAGAAAGTGGTCCAGTTTCATTCTTCTGTATGTGGCTGTCCAGTTTTCACAGCACCATTTGTTGAAGAGACTGTCTTTTTCCCATTGGATATTCTTTCCTGGTTTGTCAAAGATTAATTGACCATATAGTTGTGGGTCCATTTCTGGATTTTCAGTTCTGTTCTATTGATCTATGTGTCTATTTTTGTGCCAGTACCACACTATTTTGGTCACTACAGCCTTGTAATATAACTTCAAGTCTGAAATTGTGGCACCTCCAGCTCTGCTTTTCTTTTTCAAGGTTGCTTTGACTCTCTGGGGTCTTTTGTGGTTCCGTATAAATATTAGGATTGTTCTAGTTCTGTGAAAAATGGTATTGGTATTTTGATAGGGGTTGCATTGATATGTAGATTGCTTTAGGTAGTAAAGCCTTTTTAAAAAGATTTATTTATTTTTATTTTGGGGGAGGGTGGGGACAGAGGGAGAGAGAGTTCTAAGCAGACTCTGCACTCTGCACTCATGACCCCGAGATCATAACCTGAGCTGAAACCAAGAGTTAGACTCCTAACTGATTGCACACCAAGGTGCGCCTGGATAGTATAGACATTTTAACAGTATTTGTTCTTCCAATCCATAAGCATGGAATCTTTTTCCATTTCTTTGTGTCATCTTCAATTTCTTTCATAAGTGTTCTATAGTTTTCAGAGTACAGGTCTTTAATCTCTTTGGTTTGGTTTATTACTAGGTATCTTACCATTTTTGGTGCACTTGCCATTGGGATTGATTCCTTTTTTTCTCTTACTGCTGTTTCATTATTGGTATATAGAAATTTCTACATTGATTTCATATTCTGTGACTTCACTGAAGTCTTTTGGGTTCTCTATATAGAGTATCATGTCATCTGCATGTAGTAAAAGTTTTACTTCTTTGATGATTTTGTTTATTTCTTTTTGTTGTCTGATAGCTGTGGCTAGGACTTCCAGTACTTGTTAAACAGGAAACTTTCAACAAAACTGAAAGGCATCCTATGGACTGGGAGAAGATATTTTCAAATGACATATCTGATAAAGGGTTATTATCCAAAATCTATAAAGAACTTATCAAACTCAACACCCCAAAAATGAATAATTCAATTAAAAAATGGACATTAAAAAAATGTCTTCCAAGGAAGACAGTCAGATGGCCAACAGGCACATGAAAAGAGATTCAACATTACTCATCATCAGGGAACTACAAATCAAAACTACAATAAGAGATCATACCTGTCAGAATGGCTGAACTCAACAGCACAAGAAATACCAGGTATTGGCAAAGAGGCGGAAAAAGGGGAACCCTCTTGCACTGTTAGTGGGAATGCAAACTTGTGTAGCCACTGTGGAAAATAGTATGGAGGTTCCTCAAAAAGTTACAAATAGAACTACCCTAAAAAAAAAAAAATAGAACTACCCCATGGTCCAGCAATCGCACTCCTAGGTATTTACTTAAAGAATACAAAAATACTAATTCAAAGGGATATATACACCCCAGTGTTTATAGCAGCATTACCTACAACAGCCAAATTAACCCAAGTGTCCATTAACTGATGAATGGATAAAGTGGCGTGTACACACACACACACACACACAGAATGGAATATTATTCAGCCATAAAAATCTTGCCATTTGCAGTGACACAGATGGAGCTAGAGAGTATTATGCTAAGTGAAATAAGTCAGAGAAAGACACGTACCATATGATTTCACTCATATGTGGATATAAGAAACAAAGCAAATGAGCAAAGAGAAAGAGAGGCAAACCAAGAAGCTGACTCTTTACTATAGAGAACAGAAGAACTAATGGTTATCAGAATGGAGGTGGTGGGAAGATGGGTTAAATAGGTGATGGGAATTAAGGAATGCACTTGTGATGAGCACCAAGTGTTGTATGGAAGTGTTGAATCACTCCATTGTACACCTGAAATTAATATTACATGTTAACTCACTGGGGTTAAAAAAAAAAAAACTTTAAAAGTTGGAAATACTAAAAAAATGGGAGCTTTTTTTCCTGTTACTAGGGCTCACCTTTGCCAGTGCTTACATTAAATAGCCAGGTGCGGGTTTCTAAAATGGACTAACAAGATACTAGCTAGTAAAATAAAAACAAAAATTAACCAACCAGATAAATAAAAAACAGAAACAGAATGGCTGGTGTCCTGAAACAATTTGCAGAGGAATTCTACAAAATGAAGAGTTGGTGTTGAATCTTGCATTGTTAAAGGACTTCGCAAAGAAATTATACTGACACAATTTTGATGCATTTTTCCATTAGGAAACCAATTTCCACGTAAGTGGTAAAATCAAGCTCCAGCTTGATTGTTATAGTGAGAAAGATTATGCTGTCAAGTCAGATGGATCAATGGGAAGGCAATATTTTTGTTTAGACAAATAGTAAAAATTATTTGAGTGCAAAAGAGCACAACAATAAAAATTTAATATAAAATAAGCTTTAAAGAAACATGTCTCTCTTCTTTCTTAAAATGGAATTTACAATGACTGGTTCAATCTATTCTAGAAAATACTATCTAATGAAATTTAATTGCTCATATTGACTTAAAAAATTAATTTTGATTGTATTGAATGCCTGAAAGACGTTGATTTTCTATATTGGTTTGTGCTCTTGTTAATATTATTGTCTTACTCTCATGATATTGTAAGATTTTATCCTTACCACCTTTAATTTGGTATAACTCTTTTGTCCTTTGAAAATCATTTACTGAAATCAGTTATGTCTAATGGGACCAATCTGCATCCTTAGATTGTTTCAAAAGCTTTGGTTTGCCTCTCTTGCTTGTGACCTCCTATGGTAATTCCTGGCTCTAGCTTTAGAGCTAGAGAAGACACTCAATAAATACTTGCTTTATTTAGAGCAGATTGAATGAATGTTTTATCTTAGAAGGTTTGAAAAGCTGTTGATACTTGCGAAGTATATATGCCTCAGTGTTGGTGAATCATCAGAGCCACAGATTAGCATGTAGTAACTTATTAAAGTTAAATTTTCAGTGACAAAGTAGGTGACTTTGTTGTGTTGCTTGAATGTAGTATAGTAATTGATTTGTTCTTTGAATTCCTAGTTGATATAGTCTATTACTATTAGTCTGAGATGTGTATAATACACAGGAGTTGTAAATTCAGAGCTCCTTAAAAACTAGGAATTCTAGTTAAAACTAGGGGTCTTGACAATGCACAGAGGCAGAAGAGTCTATTATGAAACATAAGCCTTTGTGATGTGGTCACTGCTAAGAAGATGGAAAGAAAGAAAAGAAACCAGTAAGATACTGAGTCCTTAGCCTGGGACAGGGGTCCATGTACACACAGTCTAGACTCATCTGGAATCCCAGAGGCCCTGGCACACATCCATAAGGAGCTGTGTTTACACGGTTAAATCAGCAGTATGCTATTAACTTTGCCAATAGTAGGGCAGTGAAGACAGGAAACTTGGTCTGATAAATACACCTTAGTTGGTATGCATGTAGCATTGGTGTTGGCTCAGTGCACCGGCTCTAATGCATCTCTGTGGTCAAAGATAATGGAATAGCAGAAGATACCCGAACGGTTTACATCTCTAGTGATGGCTCTTTGAGGTAACCATTCTCCTCCCCCCTACCTTTTTTTATTCTTTGCATCTTAAAGTTACCAGAAATAACACTGGCTAGGGGCTGGGAAGGATGGTGAGCCGCTAGAGATAAATAAAAAAAATGCTGTCTTGTTTTACTCTGGAAGGGGTTTTACCTACAATTCTCTAACCCAAAGAGCCCAGGAAACAGTTACTACATCTTTAGAAGGAATAAGATCAGAATAAGCTTTGTAGGCATGAGTAGTCGTAGAAGAATGTTCAGAGGAATGAAATATATTGTCTTGGCAGAAGTAGAGGATCAAGGATCAGGATTCTTCAACTGTAGGCTCTGCCGTTGACCAGTGACATGACCGAAAGGACTTGATTTATTTATCAGTACACTGAGGCATTTAGAATACCAAAGTCCTTTGCAGTCAGACATTGTGTGATTCTACCATGGCTCTGGATAAAGGATTCAAACCTGAGCTGAACTCGAGTCCTTAGTAGTGAGCTTGCTTTAAAATATATTTTGCTACCTCCTTAAAAAAATGAGGAATAGTGTATGCATACCTTGCTGTGGCCCCTACACTTTATATCAACTTGCTCTTGATAGTTTTATACCTAAAAGACAACATATATCAAGGGGATGATCATCTCTGTAACTCTTGACATATTTTACATTATCACACAAATGCGTTTTCAGCTACTTATGCCAATGCTACAGAGGTAGACGAGGTCTTAAAGTGTCCTTGGTTGACGTAAGTGAAATAGAGTTTTCTGTGCTTCTTAACACTTTGTATTTAAAAATATATATGTTATAGTGGGAATTGTGGGTAGATGACTGCACCCAGTGAGAAAAGAAATACATCTTCCTGTAGGTCACAGAAATCAGTACTTAAATTGGAACTGTATGGGTAAAGTGAAAGTCCTCTGAAGATCACTGTATTTTGCAATGGTAGAGGTAAGCTGATACTGAATATTGTATTTGGGTGGCACTGGTTTATTATAGAGCAGAAAATTAAGTAGCCTAGCTGAATATCCTGCACTAAAGGATTTAGTGAAGTCTGAATGGTTTCCAAGCTTTAGCCTGAATTAAGCATCGTTGATCCCAATAACTGGCCTGAATTGATGTTGTTTCTCCCAATGCTAACACTGTGCTTGGAGGTATCCAGTTAGTCAAATATAGATGTTTCTGGTTCACCCAGAAAGAATAATTTATGATCTTGCCAAAGAAATATTTATTGTTCCCTGAGTAACAATGTAGAGTTCAATTTCTCCTCAATAAATCCAAAAAGTCCGAGTAAAATGTAACTGCAAATGAGACAACTTGGACAAATCTCACAAACATTATGCTGAGCAAAAGAAACCAATCCTGTTACTAACTAGCCTGTGGTGATAGACAGGAAACTGTTTTATTTGGAGGGGGTGGAGGGTGGGAGCAGGGTCTAGGCACTGCCTCAAGGGGGGTACATGAGGAAAATTTCCAGGGTGATGATGATAATTGATATTTTGTGTGGCAGTTACACCAATATAATACAGCTGTCCAAATTCATTATCTTGAATATTTAAGGTCCATGCACCGTGTTGCATTAAAATTGTACTTCAATAAAAAGTTATCTGAGAAAAATTTCAGAATACTTCTGTACAAAAAATTATTAAAACTTTGAATTAAAAAAAAAAGTATGGGGGCTGCACTTTTCAGAAGAAAGTTTTTGAACCTCAGTCCAAGTGAAACAACCCAAATAGACAATAATTACATAAATCGTTGGTCATTTGAAGTTTCTAGAAGTTGTCCTAAGGGCAACTGCTGCACTGTTTGTGTTTATACACAGGCCATGGTGACATTCTCAAGTGGTAGTTTGTGACCAGAATAATCACGACACCCACTGGGAGGGCGGACTGTAGCAGAGACTTTATTGTAATGAAAACAATTATGTACTTTCTAAAAATGGATGGCCATTAATGAAAACGTCCTCCTAAAACACTCTGTTATTGGATGCTTTCTAGATAGAGCGTCTTTGACTTTGTTAACTCTAATGTTTCACTCCTGGTTTCAATTTCTTTTTGTCTCATCCTGGTTTCCAGAAGCTTCTGAAGCTAAGATCGTCCTGTAAAAGGAAATGGGACTTGAGAGTCAGAAAGAACGAAGCTTGAATCTGTGCCTATCACTTACTACTATCTTTGTTTTGATGGGGAAGATCTGTTTCCTTATCTGTAAAATGGGGATAATGTCTTCCAGGTAATGATGATTAAGTGTAGTAATACATGTGAATATCTTGGTGTATAGAAATGATTCACTAAAAAACTAATTTGAGTTGATGGTGTGGATACCATGAATAAGACGACACAGAACCTTGAACCATCACAGTGGTGGATTAGGCAGGGCACCCAATGTATTGCGACCATTTTTATTGTGCTGCCTCAGTGAAGTTTCTAATGGTAAAGTAAAAGACAAAGCCATCCAGGAGATTGTCTTTGTAGGAGATATGGATATTGCTGCACATAATCTGTTATTTTCCCTACAATGCCATAAAAATGACACCAAAAGGAATGTCTGTTTCCATTTGTCTCTTTGTTGCTGTTTTGTTGTATTATAAATGATATTTCACCATGATACAACATAGTGTTTAAATTATAGTTGTGAGGGGCACCTGGGTGGCACAGTCAGTTAAGTGTCCAACTCTTGGTTTGGGCTCAGGTCATGATCTCATGGCTTGTGAGATGGACCCCCACATGGGGCTCTGTGCTGGGCATGGAGACTGCTTGGGATTCTCTCTCTCTGTCCCTCTCCCCACTTGTGCTTGCTCTCTCTCTTTTTCTCTCAAACAAATATATAAATAAATCTATAAATCAATCAATAAATGTTGTGAAATCCAGAAGTCTGTGCCTATAATCTCCTGTTCAATTACAAATGTTGTTTTGGAAATCCTTACATCAGTGCACTATACATTCTGGGTATTTCTCAGTGTAGTGTAGACAGTACTATAATTTGTCTGGAAAGGAAAAAAGTATGAGTCATTGTACCTCATGTCATCATTAACAAAGTGAGGTGTGTCCAGTGACATTTTGAAATACTTCAAAAGTATTTTCTCAAGTCATCTGCATCATTAGAAGTATCTTTTTCTTTTAAAGATTTTATTTATTTTGAGAGAGGACACACAAACGGGGAGGAGCAGAGGGAGAATCTCAAGAGGACTCCACGCTGCGTGCAGAGCCCCACACGGAGCTCAGTCTCATGACCATGAAATCATGACCTGAGCTGAAGTCAAGAGTCGGACGCTTAACTGACTGAGCCATCCAGGTGCCCCAGAAGTATCTTCTTGTTATCAGCTCTGCCATAATTTTTTTTTTTTTGCTTTTTGTTATCTATGTATCTGTCTGTCTACTTACCTATCCATCCATCCATCTCTATCTTGAGAGGACACCAGGAATCATTAAAGAATTCAGAGGAGTGGAGGTAGATACAAGGGTACATCAATTTTGACCATTAAATGTATTACAATGATTGCCTGGGATCTCAGTGAAAATTGGGATCATGAGGAGGCTGTCTAAAGACATTTAACTGCGGTACGGCTAATGGCCGTTACCAAAATAAACTGGAACCAGGTATTCGTGGGGGGTACTAGCAGCTGTTCTGCTAACACAGAACCAAATTGGTCGTGTTTATTTTTAAGTATAGTTTTAATCTGTAGATTATCTCCATTTGAGAACTACCAGTGTATCCTTTTAAAAACTGAAGTTGTGAATCTTTATAGGGCTTTTCCTTGAGGCATAGTCATAAAGGCAGATGATCACTTCGTACATAGAAAGAACTAAAAATAGAAGACACAGAGCTATACCTTCAGAGACCATCTGTGACAGAATAAACTATAAAATCTTAACTGAGGTATGCTTGAAGTTTCCCATTTCCTTCCCAGCTCTGTGACTAGGGCTGCTCTAGGAGCTTCGAGGCTCCATTTTAAATCTGTCAACGTAAGTACCTATTGAGTTGCTTGGGAGAAGACCTTCATTCCGTACTCGGAAGTCTAGAATCACTTATTTGTGTGCAGCCACAAGATAGTAATGGGGCTGCTGAGAAGGTTATGCCCGTACATGAACATGAAATGCTTACTACTGTATTTATTAAAAATCTACCACGTGCTCTCTCAGGGGATAGAGATGATAAAGTCAAGGAGGACGGGTTCCTGTCCCACACAGAGCTCTCACACAGGGGAAAGAAAGGTAATACATAGGCATTGATGGTACAGTTAGGGAACCGTGACAAGGATAAGACTGGAGTTTCTGACCCAGCAAGGAAAGACTTCTTGGGAAAAGTAATGAGAAAGACATGGCTAAGTTAACTTAGAAAGAAGAACAGGAGCTAACTAGGGAAAAGAATAGAGAAGGAAGACAGCTGTGGTGGTGGGTTTTTTTGTTTTGTTTTGTTTTGTTTTGTTTAGTAAAGTAAAAAGTAAAGAAGTAAAGTAAAAACTAAAGTATATATGCACAGGCTTAGAGGAAAAAGCAAAATAAAACCCAGCCTTGTTTTTTAAGAACAAATGGGGAGGGTGAGTGAAGTTGTAGAAGCAAAGGGGGAGCAGTGGTGGTAGAGATGACTGGAGGCTAAATCAGAGAGGTAGACCATCAAGGGCTTATGAATCTTACAAAGCATTTTTAATTTTATCATCTAATCAATGGTGAAGGCTTTTATAGATTTAAAGAGGGCTTGAGGATTAACCTCATAGTATTTTTGCTTTAGGTAAGTCCATCGGTAGCAGTGCATTATAGAGGAGCAGAAGTGGAGGCTAAGAGATCAGTTACAAGACTGTTGGAACAAGTCAGTTTTGGTGATGAGGATCCAGACTGAATAATTAGTAGGAACAATGGGGAGAAAATGAAAAGTTTTAGAAATATATGCTAAATAAAATCCTTAAGACTTAACCATCACTTGGATAAGGACTATGAATAGGGCAAGTCTAGGTCCAGGTTTCTGACGTGAACATCTACATGTAGGGGGATGCTATTCACTGGAACAGGGACAGAAAAAGAAGCAACAATGGTAGAGAGATGATTTATTTGGTTTTGTATATGATACATTTGAATTATTAGATGTGTACATGGAAATGTCCAGTATCTGTATATAGAGACCTAAAATCCAAAGGAAGATACAGGCTAACAACTAGACTTAAAGAATCATAAGCACAGATGAGATTGAAGCAGAAGTAGTGGATGGG
Organism: Ursus maritimus; assembly: GCF_017311325.1. Lineage (NCBI taxonomy): Eukaryota > Metazoa > Chordata > Mammalia > Carnivora > Ursidae > Ursus > Ursus maritimus. Next base: position 9,597,204 of record NW_024426663.1, read on the forward strand.
TTTGCTATAGATAAAATGGGTACAATGAGAAGAAGTTCTTGTCCAAACTAATTTTCTAGTGTTGAAAGGCAATAACTTCAGTTGAATTTATCCAAAACCAGCCAAAGTTATCCCTTACTGAGATCTATGGCAAAAATTTTATTAGAAACTGAATAATGGTAGTGCACTAATCATCAGGGAAATGTAAATCAAAACCACAATGAGATATTCCCTCATAGCTGTCAGAATGGCTAAAATCAAAAACAAGAAATAACAAGTGTTGGTGAAGATGTGGAGAAAAGGAAAACTTTGTGCAACTCTATTGTTGGTAGGAATGTAAACTGGTGCAGCCACTGTGGAAAACAGTATGGAGATTCCTCAAAAAACTAAAAATAGGAATACCTTTCGATCCAGTAATTCTGGGTATTTACCCAAAGAAAATATAAATACTAATTCAAGAATATATGTGCACCCCTGCATTTATTGCAGCATTATTTACAACAGCAAAGATATGGCAGTATGTGACTGAATGAAGATGTGATATATATACACCGCCCCCCACAAGAATATTGCTCAGCCATGAAAAAGAATGAGATACTGCCATTTCCAACAACATGGGTAGACCTAGAAGTTATTATGCTAAATGAGATAAGTCAAAGAAAGAAAATACCATAAGATTTCACTTATATGTAGAATCTAAAACACAAAATCGAGCAAAAAAGCAGGCTTTTAAATATAGAGAAAAAAACTAGGGTTGCTAGAAGGGAGGCAGATGGGGGGATGGGTGAAATAGATAAAGAAGATAAGAGGTACAAACTTCCGGTTATAAAATAAATGAGTCATGGAGATGAAAAGCGCAGCAAAGGAAATCTAGTCCATGATATTGTAATAATATGTGGCGACTGATGGTGACGACACTTACCCTGGTGAGCATAGCTTAATGTACAGAATTGTTGATTCAATATGTTGTACACCTGAAACTAAATCACATTGTGTATTAATTATACTTCAATAAGAAAAATCCGGTAAACACACATACTGCTGGCATTTAGTAAATGTTTTACTGTCTCGGGAAAGAAAAAGTATTACCAAGATGTCTTACTAGCAATTAAAGCCAACTGATGTTTGTTAGATCACAGCTCGACTCTAACTACAACTATTAGATTGTTAAAGGGAGGGTTTTAGTAGGGCAGATGACTGTGGTTAAAATATGGACATATAGGGGCGCCTGGGTGGCTCAGTCGTTAAGCGTCTGCCTTCGGCTCAGGGCGTGATCCCGGCGTTACGGGATCGAGCCCCACATCAGGCTCCTCTGCTATGAGCCTGCTTCTTCCTCTCCCACTCCCCCTGCTTGTGTTCCTTCTCTCGCTGGCTGTCTCTATCTCTGTCAAATAAATAAATAAAATCTTAAAAAAAAATATGGACATATAAGGAAAGAGGTACAAATAATGTCACTAACTGATACCTGGTTATCAGCTCGATGAGCTACTTTTTTTCAACAGATGAGCTACACATATTGTAATTTTCTCATTATTTTCTCATCATGTTCTCCACTTCCTGTTTTGTACTTATAAGGATACCAGCCATATTGGCTGAGCAACTACCCTAATGACCTTATTTTAACTTAATTACATCTGCAAAGACCCATTTCCAATTAAAGTCACATTCACATATATCGGAAATTAGAACTTCAGCATATCTCCTTGGGAGACATAATTCATTCCTGTACAACTAGAAAGTAAATAACTGACAACAAATAGAATTTAATACCTTCACTGACTTCTATGATGTCACAAAGAAAGCCAGAGTACTAGTCAGTGCCCAAGGTGTTTTTTCTTCATAAGCTGCAGAAAGATCGATTGATTTTAATTTTAATTTCAGTGTTGTTGACATACACTGTTGTGTTAGTTTTAGGTGTACAATATAGTGATTCAACAGTTCCGAACACTACTCAGTGCTCATCATGATAAGGGTACTCTTTAATCCCTTTCACCTGTTTCACCCGTCCCCCAACCCACCTCCCCTCCGGTAACCATCTGTTCTCTATAGATAAGAACCTGGTTTTGGGTTGTCTTTGTTTTTCCCATTTGCTGGTTTCTTAAATTCCACATATGAGTGAAATCATATGGTATTTGTCTTTCTCTGACTTATTTTGTTTAGGATTGTGCTCCCTAGACCCACCCATGTTGTTACAAATGGCAAGATTTCATTCTTTTCTATGGCTTCTATACACTTCTGTGCTTTATCCATTTATCTATCAATAGATACTTGGGCTGCTTCCATAATTTGGCTATTGTGAATAATGCTGCAATAAGCAGAGGGGTGCACATATTCCTTTGAATTAGTGTTTTTGTATTCATTGCGTAAATACCCAGCAGTGTGATTACTAGATCATGGGGTAGTTCTATTTTTAAGTTTTTGAGGAACCTCTGTACTGGTTACACCACTGGTTATACCAGTTTTCATTCCCACCAACGGTGCAAGAGGGTTCCTTTTTTTTCACATCCTCACCAACACCTGCTGTTTCTTGAGTTTTTTATTGTAGCCATTCTGACAGCTGTGAGGTGATACCTCGTTGTGGTTTTGATTTGTATTTCCCTAATGATGAGTGATCTTGAGCATCTTTTCATGTGTCTGCTAGCCACCTATGTTTTTTGGAAAAATGTCTGTTCATGTCTTCTGCCCAGTTTTTAATGGGATTATTATTATTATTACTATTTTTTGGTGTTGAGCTGTGTAAGCATTTCATATATTTTGAACACTAATGCTTTATTGGGTATGTAATTTGCAAATATCTTCTCCCATTCCATAGATTGCCTTTTAGTTTTGTTGATCACTGTCTTCGCTGTGCAGAAGGTGTTTATTTTGATGTAGTTGCAATAATTCATTTTTGCTTTTGTTTCCCTTGCCTCAGGAGACATATCTAGAAAGATGTTGATATGACTAATGTCACAAAAGTTACTGCTTCTTCTCTCTTCTAGGCTTTTTATGGTTTCAGGTCTCACATTGAGGTCTTTAATCCATTTTGAGTTCATTTTGATTTTTTTGCATTCAGCTGTTCAGTTTTCCCAACATCATTGATTAAAGAGACTTTTTCCCATCACATATTCTTGCCTTCTTTGTCTAAGATTAATTGGTCATATAATTGTGGGTCCCTTTCTGGGTTTTCTATTCTATTGATCTGTGTGTCAGGTTTGTGCCAGTACCATACTGTTTTGGTCACTACAGCTTTGTAATATAGCTTGAAGTCTGGAATTGTGATGCCTCCAGCTTTGCTTTGCTTTTTCAGAGTTGCTTTGGCAGGGCACCTTGGTGGCTCAGTTGGTTAAGTGTCTGCCTTCGGCTCAGGTCATGATCCCACCATCCTGGGATTGAGCCCTGCATTCAGGCTCTCTGCTCAGTGGGGAGCCTGTTTCTTCCTTTCCCTCTGCCTGGTGCTCCCTCAGCATGTGCTCACTCACTCTCTCTTTCTCTCTGTGTCAAATAAATAAAATCTTGGGGAAAAAATTTGCTTTGGCTGTCTGGGGTCTTTTGTGGTTGCATATAGATTTTAGGATTGTTTGTTCTAGTTCCGTGAAAAAGGTTGTTGATATTTTGGTAGGGATTGCATAAAATGTATAGATTGCTTTGGGTAGTAAAAACATTTTAACAATGTTTGTACTTCTGATCCATAAGCATGGAATGTCTCTCCATTTGTTTGTGTTGTTTTGAATGGTGGCATTCACGTTGTCAGGGAAAAGTTATAGTTTTAGCTTTCCATAGTTCAGAAGCAGAGAATTCCCTTTTGATAACCATTGGTTACAGTATCATTGCAAATACTTTCAACATCTTAAAAGATTGTAAAATATTAATGGCCTGTGGAGTTTTCCTATCTTATTCTACTTTCAGATAATTTCTAATGATACATTCAGTGAGGGAAATGGGAAAGAATCTACAGATGTAAAATGACTCACCTTTTTTTCACTTCTGCTTTATAGAAAGTGTACTTCTACCACCAGTGTATGCAAGGGCCTGTTTGGCTACATTCGCAATGGCATTAAAAACATCTTCTCTTTTTGGAAGACGGATTCTATTTCATTGTTGTAGTTGACATTACATTGATGATCAATAGTGAAGTTGGCTACTTATGTTCAATGGAGTCAACTCTTTCAGTCGTTATTTATCTTTTAAACTTTTGGTAATATTTTATTACATTTTTTCTTAGTATTTCTATTGTAAAATATTTTTGGTTTTGTGGCAGTTTCCCATAGTTCAGACATTATTTTCCCATATCAAGATGTTAAATATGTACCTATGAGTTGGAAAGATATTTGTGGGTAGAGAACAAATACCAAACTTTAGAGAAAACAGTAAAGGAAAGAAGCTTCTTTAATGTAATTCCTTCATCAAACCGACTAATTTATTGAATACTGTGCAAGCACTATGATGAATTAGTCATGGTTCCTGCTCATGAGAAGTTTACATTCTGGTGGGGGATGAACCACTATGTAAAGAAATACTCCTTACTAATATGCACAGAGTCAGGTATAAGAAGTAATGACAGCATTGAAGAAAGAACGTTAAGTTTTTCTCTGAGAAGGAATAATAAGGGCTTCAAAGAAAGTCTCTGCCTGAGCTGGATGACCATGAAGAGTTGAAGTAATTTAGGCAGGAGAGAAAGAAGGGGGATATTTCAAAAAGAGGAAAGTGCACATTCGAAAACGTGGAAACATTTCAATACTTTCAATGATGATAGTGGTCATTTCTGGCTTGATTATTTTTGAAGACCCAGCTTTTAGCCCTCTGCACTGCATCTTAATGTTTTAAAAATAAACCAGTAAGTGAATTCATTCCAGTGTGCATGAAATAATGAGAGGTGATAAAGGAGAAGAAAGGGGTTCGGTGTGGCTGGCGTGTGGAGTGGAGTCATGAGGGCAGTGTTGCTGGGAAGAGTGGGAGAGATGAAGTTTGTGCCGTTGCAGCTGATACTGATTGCATCAAGCAAAGTCATGTCTGACCACTTTATTGACGTTGTAAAATATTTAATAGTGTATAAGGGTCATATGCCCGATAACAGCTAAGAAATTAGAAATATTGTTTTTAGTTTTTAAAGTTAATTCCATAATTGTTTCATTTGGAACTTACCTAAACATAAATCCAAGGTTAGTATAGTTTTTAAAAGTATTGGCAAGGTTTCTATAGATTTATGCTAAGAAAAAGGGGAAAAGGTATTACTGCCATAAAAATGCCACTTATTACTTAGATTCTGTCATCTGTGGAGTAGATATTACTCTTTCCAGGTCCTTTCTGCTTCAGAGATGCCAAAAAGTCTGATCCATTTTCTGAAATTTCTGTTTTACATTGCTTTGTAAAAAACAGAAGTTTCATGTTTCCACTGCCTCGAAGTGTGAGTGCGATGTAACTTATTTGAGAATACCACGTTGGTGTGTGTTCTAAATGACAGTCACGTAACTTGGAGGCAAGATTCTGAGGATATCTGAAGTGTACCTTCTGATGGAATTCTTGAAGTAAGACTGCCATAATTTATCTCCTTCTTGCCTTCCATAATCTGAAATTGAGAAATTTTGTGTTGTATTCTACCGTGTGCAGCTGTAGGAGTAAAGTTGTGAATAGAAATTTCCTATCTGTGCAGAATGCATTGCTGAATAAAGCTTCTTAGAATGCTTCGTGACAAGAACTGTTAATTATTAGAAAAAAATTTCCTGTCTTAAGTCTTAGTTTTAAAAAATAACATTCACAGATCCAAACCCTAGTGTGCATAAATACTATAAATATAGGAACTTTTGCTGAACTGATGTCATTAAAACACCCTCAAAATAGTTTGTGAAGCCCCTTAGCTCCCCACAGAATATTTCTGGTTCTTCAGTAGCTGGTATTAATCAAAGTCTCTTTGCATTTTCATGCTCATTATTGGAGGTGTTCCACACTTGGGTATGATTTAAATTTCCATAAAAATGCAATGAATCTGGAGCTGGCATTAAAATGTTATTAAGATGACAAGTTATGATCAGTCCCTCCTTAGATGGGGTTGGTGATAGGGGTTTCCCATTTATTAATCCTAGCAGAGGTCTTGCACGGCTGCTCATTAATCATTTCCTTTTCATTAAGATGTCTTTTAAGATGTAACAGAGCCAAAAAAAAAAAAAAGTGTCCTATAACACTGCCTGAATGTCTCAGTCTTGGGTGGCTGCAAGTGACTCTGCATTTGGCATATGGATTTGCTCTGCTGATTTTTCTCCTTCCTGCTCCCCAATTATTCTCCGATGGCATTTCCCCTGATCTTATGAATTGCCAAACAGTCGAGAGTCATAATGATTCTAATGTTCCAGGTTGAGGGCTGTGAGGTATGTTCAAGTGTGGTGTTCTGGAAGCCAAGGAGCTCTGGGTGGAACATGGGTTGATTGAGTTTTAGTGTATACACATGGATTTAATTGGTTTTTGGCAAAATACATTCTATACTTTTATAAAAATCGTAAATGTAAGTACTCCACACACCATGTCGATAGAAATAAATACATATAAAATAGAAATATATCTATATATAGATCTATATCTATCTATCTATCTATATATATATGCTCTTCTGAGTTTTCTGCTTTGTTTCTTAGATATTCATTTTCCATTTGCTTGCATTTACTAATGAGCAAGTGGCAATGGCTTCAGACTATTTAAGAGTAATACAGGAAAATGTTACCTTAAAGGAATGATAAAATACTGCTATCATTTGATTGTATTCATGAGACACCTCAGTTCAGGTACTATAATTTGAGTCTAAAAACTCTATGAGAAGAGCCTCTGTGACTAGATGCAACAAGTTGCAGGGGGTAACAGGCAGCTTAGTTTTAGGAATGAGTGGAGGTAAAGACCAAAGAGATCTTAGGCACTCCAGCCAGTTTGGGGGATGGGTGAAGATAGTCAAACGAAAGGAAATGTATACTTCTGTGCTCTCAACTGGGTGATAAAATACCTATTAAATAAATAGTAAAAGAATAAAGCACATCAGAAAACATCTATGGCAGAGTATATATGTATGGATGAAAACCACAAATTTTTTAAATGAAAAAACACATGAAACATGTATGAATGTGCTTAAATGGAAAGACTGTTGGATGTCCTTGATATAAAATAGGTGCTCTACCACAAAAAGTTAAACACAGAATTACCATATGACCCAGAAAATCTTCTCCTAGGTGTATACCCAAAAGAATTAAAAAAGACGGATTCGAACATCTCATGTATGTCAGTGCTCGTTGCCGTCTCATTCATCTAGCCAAAAGGTATGGCTAAACACAATGTGGTAAACATATACAGTGAAATTTTATTCATCCACAGGAAGGAATTAAGTGCTGATAAATGCCACAACATGGATCAACCTTGAAAATATAATACTAAGAGAAACCAGACACAAAAGGACACCTATTATCTGATTCCACTTACGTGAAATATTTAGAATAGGCAAAATTATAGAGAAAATAGATTAGAGGTAACCAGGGATTGGCAGTAGGAAGCAATGTGTGGTTGTTGCTTAATTGGATACAGAGTGTGTCTTTTTGATGAGGAAAATTTTCGGAAATAGATTGTGGTGATGATTACACAAAATTGTGAATATAATGAGTGCCATTGAATTATAAACTGAAAAATACTTAAAATGGCAAATTTTACATTATATGTATTTTACTGCAATAAAAATATTTAAAAAACATACGTACTCCAATAAATTACTAATGGGTCAGAATAAATAAGATAATTTAATATGTCTTACCCCTATCCTAATGACACACGTTGGCATTGTGCCTGTCTTCAAAAATGCAATGCAGTTTTAGGTAGTAGTTTATTAATCCTCATACAAGCCAAACTTTTATTTAAACATCCATTTGAGGACATCCCTGATTCTTCACCTTGTTTGCGCTATAGGGCAGTGGAATGCAGCTGCCATATTCTAAGGAAGTCCAAGCTACAGTGCTGGAGACAGAAGCCACATGAAGGGGCCTGGGGCAGGGGAGAGAAAATCCATGTGCAGGGAGAAACGCAGGGAAAATATGCATAGAACTGAGTTGGCATCAGCCACACTCTCCACACAGTTGTATTAATGAACCCAGAAAATGGGACAGGGAGCAGAATTAGTAAACCCACAGAATCATAAATACGTTACTGTTGTTTTCATCTGTAAACTTTTGCTATGATTCAATGAATAGATTATTAAAACTGATACATTCATTTCCTTGTTTACTCAACACGTATCTGGTGAGTATTTACTCTGTAGGACCTCACTGTGGTACTAATTCTGACCTCTTTGCACCGAAACTTCCTTCCCAGGGACCTGGTTCTTTTATTCTCTGGGCCTTATCTTCTTCATGAACTCATGTCACCTGATCTTTGATTCAACATGCTTGACTGAAAACTCCCAGATTGCAAATTACAGCCCCTGGCCCCTGTGAATGCCCACAGCTTCTCTGAGCTCTTAAGTCTTAGGCAGTTGTCGATTCACTGTTGCTAAATCCTGTATTTTTACATCGTAACTTATTATTTTAACTCTTCCTTTTTAATGTCAAGCACATTTTTCTACCTTCTGCTTTCTTAGGAACATGTCAAAAATAGTTCTCTTATTCTTTCCTGCCTTCTGAAGGAAGTATGACACAGAGTGTAGAAATATAAATAACAAGCTTCTGGGAAGAAAATCATGAGAATGCTGATCCGTGTTAATGAACCTAAAATTTCAGATCTCTCTGTTGCTACAGGGACTTCATTCATCATATAACACTCTGGTAGCTTCGTAAGTGGAGGTATTGAGGAAATTTATCATGGTAAAAACAGCATTTAAGGTCAATATGTGTGCGTGCACACATGCACTCAAACACATCACAGTAAATGTGAAAACTATTAGAGAAAAAAATCATATTACTCTGTTAGATACATTTCTAAAATTTTTGAGCTCATTTTAGAGTTTTGTTGAGTGAAACGTGCCATTATTTATAGTTCACAATGCTGTAAAAATTGAAATAGCTTTTGGAAGTATTTACATTTTGAGGTGCACACAATTATTTGTAACATCTCTTTTGAAGTTGATGTACAAAGATTACACATACTTGATGTGTACAATTTGATGAGTTTGGACATTTGCAAACCGTTCTCTAGAACTTACCTAGCATAAACGAAACCTAATACTCATTAAATAACATAGACACAAATCATTTATATGTTTCTGTATGACAATTTTTGTCAGTCAATATGGTGATGTGAAGGAAGTTTATAGTTAGAAAACCTTTGTGGAGCATTGCTATAAGCACTGCACTTCCCTGCTGATTCGGTTAAGTCTTCTGTATGATATAAACGTTTCTTCAATCTGTAATGAAAATTACCAGTAGGCGAATGCTGAATTTGGTTTGTTCTAGGTGTCTTACCAATATTTAGTACTTTAAGTAGTGTGTGATTTTTCCCATTGACCATAAATATCCTTTCTCCACAGAGACTCCAACAAGAAGACCCATTACCTAAATGATAATACTTTCAGACCACTTTGCTTCTAAAATGAGTTTAAAATTAAATAAGATATAATCAGTAAAAAACCTTTTTAATTTATTCAGGTCTATAGTTCAAAGCACATCATTTTAAGCGATAGTATTTTGTCAAGACCTTAGAAAGGATAGGATGAGGAAAATATGCATTTATGTTTAATAATTTATCATAAACTTGTAATCTAAATACCATGTTTAGTGTCAAAGAGCTAGAAAATGAAATGACGTGAGCTTTATGGTACTGAAAAATCAGGTGTTGTAAAAGGGAGAAAAAAGTTATGTAGGTGACCAGGGATGGATATACTGCTTTCTTTAAGAGAGAAGTGGGAATTGAGGTTCACAGTAATAGAATTCAGACATTTCTGTCAAATTCTCAAAATTCTCGAGGCAATGATAATTTTCTGAAAGTAGCATATGTAGTTCAATTTGGTTTACTTATTTCCTAATGATTTTTTTCAATACGTGCTATATTGAGTTCTCTTCCAAATGCTGAAGATTAGTTGACTATGGAGTTGAGGGTCCATTTCTGGGTTCTCTATTCTGTTCCATTGATCTATGCGTCTGTTTTTGTGGCAGTACCACCCTGTCTTGATGACTACAGCTTTCTAATAGGGCTTGAAGTCAGGAGCAGCAATGTCTACAATAGCCAAACTATGGGAAGAGCCCAGATGTCCATCAACAGATGAATGGATAAAGAAAATGTGGTGTACATGTATATAATGGAATATTACTCAGCCATAAAAAATGAAATATTACCATTTGCAATGATTTGGATGTAACTAGAGGGTATTATGCTAAGCAAAAGAAGTCAATTAGAGAAAAACAATTATTGTATTATTTCACTCATATGTGTAATTTAAGAAATGACCCAGAGGATCATGGAAGAAAGGAGGGAAAAATAAGATGAAACCAGAGAGGGAGACAAACTGTAAGAGACTCCTAATCATAGGAAACAAACTGAAGGTTGCTGGAGGGGAGAAGGGTGGGGAGATGGGGTAACTGGGTGGTGAACATTAAGGAGGGCACATGATGTAATGAGCACTGGGTATTAGACTGATGAATCGCTGAACTCTACCTCTGAAACTAATAATATACTGTGTGTTAATTAATTGAATTTAAATTAAAAACTGTGGTAATGTGTGCCCATTTCATAATGACAAAGGGGACACTTTATTAGAAACATAACAAATCTATATCAACTAATAAAAATCTTCTAAGTCTGTAAATCCAAAACTGACAGAACTGAGGGGGAAAATAGAATAAAAAGTAACTTATACCTCAATGAAGTTTTTTTTTTTTTTAAGAGAACCATATTAGAACCACAGTGGAAAATGCTAATGAAATTTTCTGATGTGGAAGACTGAACAAAGAGTCTATTTTTTCAAGTTGTTCCTCAGCATTATGTAAAACTTACGTGATGCGCATGACCTCAGATTTTGAGAAAACTCTAGCACACAGTCCATGTGGGGTCCTCTGACTTTTCCGCATGACCTGCTGTGAAGTTTTGAAGGTGAGCGCTCAGGAGGTTGTGATGTTGAGTAAGTGAAGATTATCCTGAGCTCTCTCCAGGCATGTTGTCTCGTTTGGTAGGTTTACTTATTTGTTATATTACAAAACTCTATTTAGCTCTAACAAAAGTACTTCCAAATGTGTATATTCTGGGTATGCTCATTTTTCTTGAGAGATCATGGGGCAATAAACATGCCGACAGTGGTTTCTAGGCTTGCTCTTAAGAGCTGTGATTCAGGGAAACAATCAGCATTTAATTTCAGAGGAAATTAGAAAATAAAATAACTTTTGCTTATAAAATATTTTTGGGATATACTACTGAATATTATGCATGGACATGTTCTCACTTAAAGTTGGTGATGAGAATATTGTTTATGGCTTGAAAATATGCATGGAATTTTTTGCTATAAATTCCTAAATGCTTTTTGAATATTCTATAAGTACTTCCTATAGAGCTTTCAGTAATCAAGCACTGATTTAAAGGTTAAAATGGTGACTATAAATCTGTTGTTATGCCCCATTCTGTGCTTCTCCAAAACCATGCCCTCTAGGCACTTAATTTCTTAGTGCAAATCATGGTAGTGATGAATGACTCTCTATGCCTCAGTCTCCTTAATTTGAAACAAGCCCGTAATACTGACACATGCTTTCTGTTACTGTTGAATAGAGACAGGGCTCATATTCTTTCAAAATTACATTTCTCATTACTAATTGTTTTCCTTTTCATGGGGTTCTCTGACATCTCTTGTGTGTAATGCAAGTTATGAGAATATCCAAGAAGTGGCAAATTCTAATTGCTTTGTCAGGGGCATCATTTCTTTTCTCTACATGTGCAACTACTGTACTGAAACCATGTTATTAATAAACCTGATGCTGCTTTTGAAACCAAATGATAAGAGAAATTTAGAAGCTACAGGACTTCTCCTGTGGAAAAGTAGCTCCCTTGCCGAAAGAGTATATAGTGTATGGTGTGTGTATTTAAATTCACATTTGATCATTTACAGAATGCTGCTTTTTTTGGTGTCACCTAACAATATGATATAAGTCACTGGTAGAGAGTTTATCTAAAATTATAAGATTGCTTGGGGATTATAGAAGAAATGCCTTATGAAAGCAGTTACTAAATTCTCCAAATGTTGTTTTAAAGAAGGTCCAGTTTTTTGAGTTGATGATATCCTCGTTGTAAATAAGTCAAAATAACCCTTTTTTCCCCCTTAATGTGGAAAATAAAAGAAGTAGTACTGAGAGATTGGACGGATCACTTTTATGGGGTATATGTTTCAAGGAAGTCAATACCCATCACTTTTTCTCCCTTTGTGGGAAAGGGGAGAAGGTATGCTTTTGGTTCTGTTCTCCAAAGTTAAGGTGATGGGATGGGGAAAGAATTGTTTCTAAAATTCATGCTTATATTCAAGAGGAGGAGACCGAGCTCTTTCGTCTGAATATATGCTTGTATGTTGAACACAACCACATGACTCATACCCAGAACTAGGGAAAAAATACTGAGAAAAGGTACCAGAGTAGTAGAGGCGGCGATGGGCCTGGTGGTGAGAGTACAGAGACTACCCTTGAATTCCTGGTCCTAAGGGCTATGAGGGATGAATTTCCCTATGTTGGGGTCACAGATGTTAGCTAAATAAGACAGCAGCAGTGGGATTGCTGGGATTCACAGCAGCAGAACAAGGATGTGCATGCCAGAGAAAGGCTCTGTGGGGCTGAGATGCATCTGTGTGTTTGTGTGGGGAGGGGTGAATTTGGGGGCGTTAGGATTTATCTTGAAGATGAAGTCTTGATTAGGGCACTTGTTTGAGATTGCCACCGAATCTGGCTCCACGGTGATGTCAACATAAAAAAGAAAGCAAACTTTACTTGGGCACTCACATAAATGGTCTTGATTTCCCCTTTCCCTCCTCCCCACCCCAGTATTAGAGCCTAAAGCCAGTCAAGATGGATGGAAAGATGAAGGAGTGAGCACAATACACCTTTACACCAGGCCAACAGGGGAACAAGTCCAGCCCACATCAGAGTATATAAATATTTCATCAGATATGGTATAAATTCTAAAAATACATATGAATCCATCCTGATAACTGACTTTCTACTGTTTTCTTAACTGAAAGTACCTGAACCTTAGTAGAACTGAGCTGAAATATTACTAAGGGAGCCATCCATCTTGTGGCATAGGACGGCTTGCCAACTTAGTGAGCTGTCTTCTGTAGGAAAGAAGGAGAATTTCAGGTTTATATGCCAATGAGTTGACATACCTAATGAAAATTACACACTTTATGCCCTCTTAAAATTTACCATTGGATGTGATGACTCTTGCCAGTTAGGCTTAGGTGGCCCATCTCTTTCCCATTTGTTGGTCCATTGTAGATGAATTATTTAAAATGTGTGATTTTGGAGTGGAAAGAGTTGTTTCTTCTAACAAATTTGATTCATAATAATTTTTAATTAGATTTTGTTGTTATGGATAAAATTTAGATAGGGATAAATGATTTTATAGCTAAATAAAAAAGATGCTGAAATTATAGTAAAGATCTCCTTAATGAAGAAAGCAAGTTTTAGAAATGTCTATCTTGATGGTGCTTCTCTCCCTTTTGCAAACAGCACTGTGTACTCTCAGTGCACAACAAATGCAATTGAGACCCTTTTACTTGTTCAAATTATATAAAGACACAGTTTTTAAAAATTAAAGCTCCTGCTCAGTATATACTTCCAAAAAGGGACCACTGGATAGTGATTATTCTCTTTCTTGACCATCTTTGAGGTCACATATTTGAAAGGGAACATAAAAAGTATCTCCTTGCTGAGAATTTATAAACTTGAATTTTTAGGTGCTTTCTTTTCCTTTAGCTTTGTTGCCATATCTGCCCAAAGTCAACAGAAGGATGTTCCTTAGACTTTGTGTTCTGTCACTGGCTATATTCAATCCATACATTGGTGGAGCACGTTAAAGTTTTAGGGGCCAGAAAATGGGTTAAATTTAGTTGGATTGTCATTTGATATGCCATGATCTGGTCAAATTTCTTTAGAAGGGTATGGTATGGTACAGGGATTCTGTAGTAGATTGTTTTATTGTGATCAGTTGCCTTTCTCTTCCATGGTAAAGTATTATTTATCTTTGCTTTTGCCATGACTCCTTGTAGGTAGAACAGAGGATATTTCCCTGTGCTGTTGTCAGTCACACTAGGACAGATGGCTCATTTTTTGCAGCGGACTGTAAGTGGACTTAAGCACAAACTTAGGTGTTTTTGTAGTTGATACATTGTCTGTTTCCTTGCCTCTTCTACCAGAGAACAGTATGTGCCAGAGAAGGGCTGTCCTTCTGCCTCAATCCTGTAGTTCAGTCCTGTAGTCAATCTGCAACTCTCATTTAATGTGAGAGAGGAATAAAGTATGTTGTTATGAGCCACTTAGACTGTAAACGTTGTTCCGAAGATAACAAATATAGAACATCCTGCAATAATAGAATCAGTTCTAGGGAATCAGTGAATCTGTTTGACAGGGATTAGGTTTGAGGGAGAAATTATGGAGAATCTTGAATCAAAAGTGAGAACAAGCAAAGGGATTCTGACCTTAGAGGGGAGTAAAATGGGAAAGGGATTTAGCTGGCACTGGAATAGAAAGTGAGACGCTAATGTGGTAGCACTTTACCGATTCGCTTATGTACGATCTATGGAGCTCCTTCTACGAATCAAGTTTTGTAACAGGCACTGGAAAAGCCAAGCTACAGTCCTCACTTCTGGGAAATTCTCAGTCTAGTAAATGCTATTAGTGCAGAACAAAAAAAATGCTCGATTACAAGTATGCAAAGGTATGAACGAAGCACAGATAAGAGAAACTTTAAATTTCGCGGAGGGCTCGTGGAGGACTTCCTAAGCAAGGTAATATTGAGCTGACTTTTGAAAGGTGAAGAACAGTTTTGCAGATGAAAAAGAAGGTGGGGAAGTATTACAGGCATAGAGAAGAGCATGTGTAAATAATTGTTGTCTAGAACAAACTATAAACTCTTCCGTTTGGTTGGGACATTAAGTGTTAGCTTGGAATGGTTGATGCAATGAGAAGAAAATGAGCAGTTAAGGGTCAAATCAAGGGGAACCTCTTATGCCAAACTAAATAACTTGGCATTTACTCTTGGTAATAAAACTTTATTGGGAAAGATTTTAATCGGGTGAGACAGATGATGTGATTTTCATTCTAGAAAGATCACTTTGGTAGCTCTTCAAGGGTCAGTTGAAAAGGGCCAAGGTTAGAACCAGGAGAGATTAATTAGGAACTCATTCCAATAGTTTCTAGAATTATTTAATGTAAGAGTGAAATCAAATTTTCTATGTGATTTAAATTCTAAAATGGGAAAGGCGAATTCAAGTAATATATATTACTCTGAAATGTTCTTCCAGTCCCTCACATATTGCAGCATAGAACCCAACAGAAACAGTTTTTGACTCTAACTTTGAAGAACATTTTGTTGGTTTGTTTTTGGCATCAGATAAGTAGCTGCCTTACCCATCCTTTAATCTTTCTCCTCCTGGTGAGGAGCTTATACTAAGAGAAGCACATTGGAATGAAGACAACTTACATCTTTCTGCTTAAGCTCAGAACGAAGTCTGTGTTCATTGAGGGGACCAGAAAATTTCCCACACCTTTTAAATTCTTCTCTGTTGTCTTTGTTGTTCTTTCTCTTGATAGCTCGTTGAGTTCAGAATATATATGATGAGACCTTACAAGCGTTAAGAAGGAAGCAACCTCACTTGGCCTGACTCTTGGAGCCTCAGTTCTTCAAGACTGTTCACAAATCAGTTTCTGGTTTCGGACCTTTGAAGTTTGTGAAAGTGGGTAGTTAAAAGCTTTTGCTTTGCTCCAGATTTTTATCTTTTTACTGCTGAGTAAATAGTATCTAGGCAAAGATTGTCTTTACTCTTTCAGGTTTACGTCTCCCGTTTCATCCATGTATTAAAGCTCCTCATACTTTACAGCTTATGATGTGATTACTTTGTCATTTGAGGCATATATTCACCCATTGTGGTAGGTAAAAAGTCAGCTTCTCTATGTTGTTGATGAGAAGACAGGGTCGGAGTGATTTGTGATGATGGGATGGGAACCAGATTCCGCATCTAATGACTGATTTCAGTGCTTTTCAAATTGTTGCTACAGACCCAGTCGGACCTACATTGAGCTCATGCTAATGCTAGAATTTTAGCATTTAGAAGGAATTCAGTGTCACTCAAATAGTTTTAAGGCCTCTGCTGGCCTTGATGAACCTTTGTGTAAATTATGAAATGGTTCTCCTTGGAGGACAGATGGATCCCCACACAAGTATGTCTTGTCAATAGAAGAACTCTGCGTGTGCATGTGAGAAAGCCACAACTTCCAGCTTCCTCCCTGGGAATGTAAGCTTAAGCCAGAGGGCTTTGCCAGGTGAGTAGACTGCAGGTGAAATTGGATTCATCATACCTCAGCGGGTGCTTTCCTGCAGCCTGCACCCTGCGTGATCCAATGACCTTGCCTGTCAGTGGTGGAAACAGCCCTAAGTGCTGAGCCCAGCTTGTAGACCAAGAGTTTCCATTCCTAATGATCCTGCTTATACCAAATGTCTATTTTACCTAGCACTTCCCTGCCCCCTACATTGCTTCCAAGTTGCTCCTTTTCTTTCTCAACACATCTCCAAAACAACCATAACATTGTGCTTTATTTCTGTGCTATGTCCCCTTCTTGCTGTATCTAGCAAGCTTTGTGTTTCCTTTCACATCAGCTTTTGTTTTTTTAAGGAGTACAAGCCAGTTTTGAGAATATAATTGACAATATACTTAAATGAGATGTAAGTTTCCAAATGTGGAAAAATGTGATTCTTGTCATACTGGAATAAAATAAAAAGCCTGGCAACCAGGCACAAAAATGTTTTGAACATGTTTTTTGTGAATTAGTCACTTTTCTTCAGCAAATTATGTGCCTCCTAGTTCTCGAGATCTGTTTCCATGAGACCACTCTCTCTGTTGTTCTCGTAGCTTTAGTGTAATTCTGTGGGTTTGGAAAGCAGTATGCTTAAATGGCATCCCCATTAAAGCAGGGTTGGAAACATGTCACAATGAGCTTGTTCCTCACATTTGCTTTCTCCTGGGTGGCTGGTAATGGTTCCTAGGCAACAAGTTACTATTTCCTTTCTTAGGAGTCTTTGGACCACTCACATAGCAGTTAGGATTGAACAGATCCAGGTATGGAAGACAATCTCACATGCCCCAACAGAAAGTAATTACAACCTTTATTTTAAAAATCTGTAGCAATGCTTTTGAACAAATCCTTCTTAACTCTGTTACGGCTCACACTAAGATATGGATCCTAGAAAGACAACGTCACAACTCAGTTTTGCCAAATCAAATTTTGGCTTTATGATTTTAAACTGAAACAGCACTGCCTCAATGATAAAATCAACATAAAGTCAAAAGAAAAGTGTTCAATAAGAGCACAAAAGATAGGCCTATATATCATATAGCAGTCGTACCTCAATAAAATAGGAGTGTAACTGAATCCCAGTATGTTGGGAGACGATTTAACTTTTCATTTTTTTTCTTGTGATGAGAACTTGTAAGATCTACTCTCAGCAACTATCATATGGACAATACAGTGTTATTTACACTCACCATGCTGTACATTATATCTCTATGGCATTTATTTTGTAACTGGAAGTTTGTACCTTTTGACCACCTTCACCCATTTTGCCTGCCCCTCACCTCTTGCCGCTGGCAACCGCCAGCCTGTTCCCTAGATCTATGATTTAGGATTGTCTATTTGTTTTAAGATCCCACATATAAATGAGATGATTAGATTCTTGTTTTTCTCTGTCAGACTTGTTTCACTTAGCATAATGTCCTCAAGGTCCATCATTGTTTTTGCAAATGGCCAGATTTCCTTTTTTTATGGCTAAATAATAATCCATTGTGTATGTATACATTTTCTTTATCTGTAGTCTTGATGCATTTTTCTGTCTGTGGATACTTAGATTGCTTCCACGTCTTGGCTATAATAGACATTACTGTAGTGAACATGGGGAGATATATAAATATATATATATTCTAGTTAGTGTTTTCATTTTCTTTGGATAAATCCCAGGAAGGGGAATTGCTGGATCATATGGTAGTTCTCTTTTTGATTTTTCTGAGAATCCTCCATACTTTTTTCCTTAGTGGCTTCACCAATTTATATTGCCATCAACAGTGCACAAAGCGTTCCCTTTTCTCTGTGTTCTTGCCAATATTTGATATTTCTTGCTTTTGATAACAGCCATTCTAGTAGATATGAGGTCAAGGTAACTTCCTATTTTTGAATAGTATGCATTTACTGGTATTTTGAAATCAACTAGTCTCTCTTTATACATTTAAAGAAAGTCCTGTATTTTTAAAAATAAAACAAGTCTAAAACCATATTTACACAGAAAAATAAAGAAAATGACATTGAATATTACTCCATAAACCGGAATAGGAAAGAAAAAAATACTTCTTCCCTAAGTTGTTGTCGTTGTTGCTGTTTTGCACTTTAAAACTTTCAGGATTCCCAGAAATAAGAATTGGACAGCAGAGTGCAAGCCCATACTGTAGGCTTTAAGTGATTTCTAGGGTTCTAATTTGTCTTGTGTCAAGACCAGTAGTTCTTGAAAGATCAACAGTGGGATGATGTTCCCTTGCAGTCTGTAAAGAGGATATCAAAGTTAGGCAAGTTAAGAGTGAGCTTGAATTATTAGCTGTTATTGGGATGCTGTGGTTTGAAAGTATCCTAAATATTTTGGTTTAAAGCATCCTAAATATTTTCCTATGTTATCAGCATAGTCTAATTTATGAAAAATTAAAGTGTTATGAAAAGTCCTCAAATTTCATTGGCTTAAAACAATAATACTGTACTTCTTGCTCTTTGTGTCTTCCCTGCTTTAGGACTCGTCTACATTCCGCTAGTTGATGGGAAATGTAAATGGTAAATTTGGCAAGGGTTTATGGGCTAGGTCTGTAAATGGTGTGCATTGTTTCTGTCCACATTACATTCTGTAAGACTCTGTCTCATGACTGAGTTCACAGCAAAGGAGTCTGAGAAGTGTAGCCCAGCTGTGCGCCCAAGAGGAAAAAAGGAAGTGTTTAGTGAATGTCTAGCCAGGCTTTGCCAGCCATTACCCCTTTGATTAATAACTAAAATTAAAAAACAAACAAAAACATAGTTGCTTCTGACTCACCTGGTTTATAACTGAGGTTACTCAGTCTTTCTTTGCTCCAGGTGCTTCATTAAAATGAGGACATTTTATATTTGTTAAGCTGCTAAAAAATATTCAACGAACTTGAAATTTATAGGGAAAAAGTTATAAAGTAGGACTTGCTATGACTTTCACTCTAGTTCGCAGAGTGTGCACAGGTTATTCAAGAGTGAATTATCCAGGATCTTGGCTGATGTTACCCCTTTTTCACTGATTATTATAATACTAGATCATTGTGCTTTCATATTCATCAATATGTCAAATTGTGTTATAATGTGTTTATGACTGAAAGGATAGCCTTTTCTTCAATGACATACCTAGTTGTAGATTGATGTGAGAGAAATAATCAGAGAGATCACAAATTTAAAGGAGATATGTTTTTTGTCAACATTACAAAGAAGATATGTGACAAATTAGCTAATTAAGATGCATTCAACTTTTCAGTTTCACCCAGATTTAAAGAATTCGTGAATAAATTTAGCCCCACTGTCGGCTATTCAATAACGAATAACTTCTATTCTGGGAAGTCAGCATCTATTATCTTGAGCTGCCAGTTAGAACTGTGGAAAGATCTCCCCTCAAAAATCTTGTAGCCACCACCTCTTGCACATAAACACTAGCGTAGAATCAGATTAGGTAATGGATTGACCATCACACTCTAGGTAATTAGGAATATCATGATGCTGGAGTATCCACAGGGGCCACAGTGAGCATCTCTCTGTTCTTACATCCTTTAGGAAAGCTGATCCACCCAGCTTCAGTTTAGTGATAACCAAGGGATCCACATGTCATGACCTCCCAGAGTAGGTCAATAATATAGTACTGGTGTCAGGTAAGGGGACTTGGAGGGTTTTCATCTAGGCTCTCCTTGTCCTGATGATGAAATCCACACACGCTTCTTCCTAGTCCATCTTTGGCAAAATCCCTGTTTTTTACCTTGGCCTTTAGGCACTTGAGATTTGCAGCAAAGGTGGTATTGCATTTATCTTTTCCAGCAGTGATAATTGTCCTCAGTAACATCTGCCCTTGGTGCCCTGCAGCTGAAACACGGGCTATTCCACTCTCATTTTAGCTGTGTTAATTACTTATGTTGTGATCATTTCCAGATTCCAAAGAACTAGCCAGGATTAGGCTAATTTCTCTCAATATATGAAAATACAACTTGGTACACTAGAATTTACCTCTCTGGGTTGATTTTTATTTCATTTTATGGAATCTTCCCAGGGTTGGAAACTTCTGTCTTTCCTAGAATAGACATCCGCATCTTTTGGTCTCTTTCCCAGGACTATTTTACCTAAACTAGGTTTCATCAAACATTACTCTTTTTCCCCAGCTGTTAATAGATGTAAACTATCCTTCATCACCTGACCCAAAACAGGTTTCTGGAGTCAGGTGTATTTGAGGAATACAGCACACCATTTGTCTCTCTTTCAGCATCACACTACACATTAGCATGCTAAGGAATCAGAGAAATCGTCCATTAAAATACCTTTATCTTTGACACATATTTTTTATACTTAGCTAAACATAGAGCACATTTTAAAATAGAACGCTTATGAGTAATTCTGTTTGGAAGTCCTGGCTTTGTGTATCTAGAGAGGGAGGATGTTCCTGTTGGCCATTTTGCTGCCATTAGATGTTAGAAGTGTTAATGGCTACGATTTAGATCCACCAATGTTATGGCTGAAGGAGCCATCATTTCAGGACAAGTTTTATATAAGGAAATAGTCCTCATGAAAATTTTCTAAGGAACACTGTCCTTTCCTCTCTTAGGTAGATATGGTATTTGTGAAAATATTCCACCCCCCACCAAGATAAACGTTCTTAATAATGAAAACATATGCAATAAGGGCAGAGCATGCCCTCAGAAAATATACCTTACTGGAGTTTAGAAGGAATCAAGTTGACATTTTCTCACCCAGTTTTACTTAATCATTCACCCCTCAGAGAGATAAAGAAGGGTGCTAAGGTAAAATTAGTGTTTCTATTTTCCAGGCAAGACATCAAGGAACAACCACTATCCTTTCTGACCCAAGGCTGGTGGTAGGATAGGTAGGTTGTTCAGTGATGCAGGGTGGGTTATTGGGAAAGATGAGAATTGGTCTTGTGGCCTGTCATGCTCAAGGACTTGCCTGCTGGTCTCAGTGCCCTTGACCTAGTGTTCCGTGTGAGCCCGCTTGAACTCTACCAGATCAGTAGGAAATGGGTTCTGTCACTGAAGTGGTATGGCACTAAATCTTCCCGAGTCTGAAAGCATGGTGAGTCTCAGCGGTTGTTAGGCATTCTTTACTCCACAGTCAGGGAAGGAACTTAAGGCCTTACAGAGGAGAGTGATACTAACTGGTAAATATGCTTCCTTATAAGAAGAAGGAGTTAAGGGATGGACAGCCTCAGAATTTGCACTGAAATTTAATTTTGATGGCTCGCTCCATTGCCTTAATTCAATTTGCCCTTCTCAGCTTCCTATGTCACCTCTCACCGAGAAAACTCTATTCCTTCTCACCCAAGAAAGATACTTCAGACTTGGGTCTTTCTTGAAAATCCCAGTGTATCAGGTTTTAGGCTAATATGAATAGAGGTTTTTCCTGACCGAGAGTGTATTTGAGGACTCATCTGATTCCAAATAGGTAGAAAAATGGAGCTCTAGTTCAGAGTTGCTATTAGTAAGACTTTGGCTGTTTTTCTACTTTCCTAAGAACAAAGAAGTCCTACACTCAAGCATCCTTTTTAAATTTTTTCTAGAGTAAAAGCAGTAGATTTGTACATAAGAAAACCGTATTTTTAATGCTCTATACCTTGTTGAAAAAAAAAAAACTCTGGAATCATTGTACTGAGAACTTTTTGATACCTTCCTGAGTAGATTCTGATTAAATGGGCCTCTACATTGGTTGAAAATGTTTCTGTCAAAGTAAATTTTAAGTGGACAACCCCAAGTACCACCCACAAATTTTATCCCCTGATCTATAAATTTTTTCCTTCATAGAAAATGGAAAAATTATTTCCATTAATTTTGCCCCACCAGAAGAACTCAAAATTCTGTATTTTTGTGAATATATATGAGGTCTGATAGTCTGCTGTTAGTTCTTAGAAGAATCATACTAGAAGTTATGATTCTACTAGAAAATGACAAACACATCTGAACAAACACTTAAATTTTTATGATTGCGGAAAAATAGTGTGTTTTATACAGTTATATAAGCAATAGATGCTATGCCAGACTTTTGAGCTTTTCAGTGCACACCAGTTTTCTTAGGAGAGCTCTTACTGTGAACTTACGGGGATACACATACAAAGGATTCAAGCATAGCCCTGCCCCAGCCTCAATATATTCTATCAATCTCAGGTACTTGCTTTAAAATGTAAAACAATGATAGAAAAAAATGAGAAAATTTGTTGTTAGCGGTGATGGGTGTGGTACTTGTAGAAAAATCCTTTGATCATTTGAATATTAAAAATGCATTTGGAAGCAGACGAAAAGAACAGACCCATAAATATAGAGAACTGGTGGTTGCCAGAAGAGAGGAGGCCTTGGGGGGTGGGTAAAAATGGGTGAAGGGGAGTGGGAAATACAGGCTTCCAGTTTGGAATGAGTAAGTCACAGGGATAAAAGATACACTATAGGCCATGATATCATTGTAGTGTTGTATGGTGACAGATGGTAGCTACACTTGTGGTGGCCTTAGCATAATGGATAAACTTGTGAAATTACTATGTTGTACACTTGAAACTAATGTAACATGTGTCAACTATACTTAAGGTAAAAAAATAAAAAATGCACTTGGTTTAAAGAGAAAATGTTTAAGATGTCATAAATATTAGATCTTCAAAAGCTAGAACGTGATGAGCAATTATTAAAAGATGAGCACTCAAAGGTGACATCATTTTGAATATAGGATGATACAGTGTTTACGTTGCTATCCTATATGGATTATTTCCATCTAAAACGTGGGCTACTGTGAATGTCTAAACTCTGTGTCAAAGCATTGACACAAAGACTTTTTCAGTGATGCAGATTTATAATCATATTTAACTCAGCTTGCAAGACACTCATTTTTAAATTTCTCAGTAAATAGCCCTCACGCATTCCCAATTATAGTATAAGACAGTTTGAATCCCATTAAACTGGATATTGAGCTTTGGTTGGTAGATTTTAAATTTCTGTAACCTGGCGGTTAAACGACTTTAATCCTGATTGGCAGTTCTCATTACAGATGTAGCTTATTTAAATGATTTCTGTATTACGGAAGAAAAGATGGAAGAAAAATAAAATGGTCTGCAAATTCAATAGCTCTGTATTTCTAAAAAGCAACCTTTCATTACCCATCAACAAATCAAGAAGAAAGATGAATGTGACAAAAAATGATGTAAGTCAGCAGGAATATTTTAATCTGATATTAAAATTTAAACAATCTAACACACAGTATATCTTCTATGTGGACAGTTTTGTGTTAGAAATACATGGGCTACTTTTGAATAAACTGATGACTAATTAAAAATCTGAATGATAATAGTATTTTAAAATTTATTTTTCTATTATATTGCTTTGTGAATTTCATAAAAAATTGGTTTTAATTGTGGGGAAAAATAATCTAGAGGGAAATTACTGACCCTTTGCAGAAAACTGGTAGGGTTAGAAGTAGCACTTCTCTTTAGTTTGTATTAGGGGCTAATGCCAGTGACAATGAAACATGTTACACGTTCATATTGTAGTCCTGTTTTCTTTGAATCTTTTAGTACTTTTTTCCCCCAACTTGTTTCCCTGAGGTTCATTCATCTGTAATATTGGGATACTTAGTTCATTAAGAGGGCGGACATTAATTTGGGTTGATGTCTTCTCTATCTGCTGCTTACTTTCATATCAGCCAGTGTGCTGATTTAAACCCTCAGTCTTGCACCAAGGTTGTAGGAGAGCTTCCAAACTGCCCTCCTTGACCTTCCTCATGTTGTAAACACTGTGAAGTCTGAATTAACTGATTTTTAACATGCGTATCTGATTGTCATTGACTCTCTGATTTTTTGGGGGACCTATAGATAAAGAGCAGCTTCTCTTTCAGGGCTTCCATGACGTCGGCTTTGCCTCTGCTTCTCCCACTTCATGTCCTGTGTCGCATTACTGCACTGCCTACACTCCCGTCCTAGCTACCTAACTTCTGGCAATCACTTGAATTCTTGAACTTATTTTAGGGCTTTTTATACTTACTCTTTGTGCTAGAACCCTTCTTTGCCTGGTGGAGATATATATATACACACACACACACACATACACACACATACATACTCAACTCAAACGTCCCCTCCATAGACAGGTTGATACCTCCCACCCCATGCCTTTTCTGGAACATTCTATAATAACATGGCGCTGTTACTGTTGTCTATTTACAGGCTAGTCACTGTCATAAGTCAAATGTACTTGAGGACATGGAAATTAAACATGAAAATGCATTATTCATTTTTGTATCAATCCATAGCTTTACAACCCAGTACATGGTAGTAGGAGCTTGTAAGTAGCTGTCAATCAATCAGGATAGCTCATACAAATTTCAGATTTTGGTATACTCATAACGGCTACCTGCCTTTATTCAAAATTAGTGTATATTGGAACAAGCCATGTTGAATTTGAGTCTGACTAGTAAGTGGCCTGACTTGAACCCTCTATTTTATTGTCAGGTACCTGAGTGGGCAAATAACACTCTGAAAATAATCCTGGTGAATATTCATGAAGGAGCTCCAGGCTTAAAATGCAGAGAAGCAGATAAATAACAATAAAAACCCAGTAAACAGAGAATCGATAATGTATATTTTGTATTGTTTAAGTGGTTTTTATTATTTTGAGCTTCTGTTCAAATCTAATTTCATGTTTTCTCACAAAAATATTTAACCATAATAACAGCTGGTCCATTACATAACGTGCAAATACTATTTGTATATTAAGTTGACATTAGTGTCTTCACCAGGTAGAGATATTTTAAAATATATTTGAATACATCCATTAAAATAAACAACATGCACCATCCATGGGTGTGGATGTGGAGGGACTCACTTGATCTGCAAAGTTAGGTTAAAACACCATGTGCAGAAAAGTGTTATGTTGTTTTGTGAATAGAACTATTCTCCTTGGGGTACTGTTTTAAAGTAAATTTTGAGTTTCAAATTGACATCTTTTTTAGGACATTTTTAGTGCTTGCCGCTTAGTTAATGTTTTCAGTATTTCTACCAGAATCTTTAGTGCCCATTATGTTGGAGAATAAATTAATCATCAGATTCCTTGGAGGTTTCTTTTGTTCTGACAGTACCTTTCCCCAAGAAAGACATGGGAACCATGTCCATGTTATGAGGGCTCCTATCAGGTACTTTTTCACTGTTTGAAAGCATACGTGTCAGAGTAAAGCAAGGAGAGGGCTTTCTCAGTATTTGTTCTTTCCTTTTAAATATCTTTAATTTTCTTGTGTTTTTTTGGATGGGTTCATTAACGATGAAGCTTTAAAGAGTGATCCTGTATCTCTAGATTACTAAGGAGATTTAAATTTTGAGGCTGGAAATAGATTTATTAGGAATGGCATTATTAACCTATTGATACTGCCTGTTTTGTGTGTATGTGTATCCTTCCTTATAAAAGCTAAGATCACTTGTGTGACAGCAGAATTCTGTTGTATTTAAAAGACATATGATAGTGAATATTCAGAACCATCTGAATCCACCAATATGTATGCAATAAGTTGGTGAATTTGTTCCAGTATCTGGCTCTGCATATTTTGTGGGGCTTTCAGGCAAGATTTTTTAATTGCTTATGTACTAGAACTGCTCTGTCTCTGAAAAGAAATACCCGTTTCCTCTAAGAGAAGATCAGACCACCCACTTTGTACTTTAACCTCATTTTCTCTGACCTTAGGAGCACCTTCGCCTTACAGTAGTTCCCTGGCAGTTTCCTGGCACTTAGAAGAATGTTTAATAAAGAAGGATGAACGCATTGCATAAAGGCCAGTGGGTTCCAAAAAATACGCTTAGAAACCGAAGAATATGCTTTTAGGAGAGCTGCTGTGGCAAATGATGGGTAGAAAAAGACAAAACAACAAAGCAATACAACCCATACTTTATGCCTGCTGTTCTCTTAAATTAAACACACAAGGAAAAAAGATGAAAGCAAATGTTTTCTTTACATATAATTTTATTTCAGAAGTTTCAAAAGAGAGTCACATTATGTGTTGTTAGGATGAAAACACCTGTTTGAAAGGACTTTTAAATAAACTGTAGAAAACAAGATACAAGGAGCACGGGAACAAAGCGATGCTCTGATAAGCAGGTACCAGTCGTCTCCTTGAGAATAGGAGACCCAGTCCTCTTCACTTTTCTCCTGCTCTTCCTCTTCCTCCTCCTTTTCTCTCCACCTTGCATCCAGCAAATCTGTGTTTTGTGGACTCATTTGCACTTAGAATCTGATTCCTTTGCTCTGGTTGATGAAGACTATAGCTTATCACTTGGAATTTCTTAGTAAAAAAAATCGAACTTCTGATTAAAATATGGTAAATATTTTTTAAATCACAAGTGGTTCAGTATTCAAGAAAATAAGTGGCTACTTGTGATAGAAAATACAAGATAGAGGTAGTTATTTTATCCTTTAAGCTACATATTTGAGAATTAAACTACTTTCATATTGACTGTCATTTTCTTTTGGAGAATTATCTTTCTCTGAACATTTGAAAATATCAATTATGTATATACAGTGTATGTAATATCTCATATTTGTCATTAATGATTTTATATCCTTTAAAAAGCAAAGATAATGATCTGGAATATATTGCTAAATTAAAACATGATGGACTGTGTCAGCCTAGGTCCAACAGGAGACAGAAACTATAATTTGAAAGGGGAAAGTTTAACATAAAGTATTATTACCTTATAATAATTGAGTGAAAGAATAAGGGATTCAATACTAAGAAACTCCAAAGAATATAGCACATACACAGAGCAGTCACTAAATTTAAGGCTGAGACAGAGCACCCAAGGAAGAACTCCACACTCTCCCTCCTGAAAGGGGTGAGATCAAGACCTAAATGGAGGAAGCACAGCCAGGGTTCCCTGGATGGCTGACAATTTATAGCAGAAGATGCAGGAAACCCGCCCTTTGGGTAACTAAGGATGCTTTCCACAGGGTGTCTCACTGATGGACTCCATTTGGAACTGCCCACTGGTGGACGCTGGGGGGAAGCTGCTGGCTGCCGTGTGCCTCTGGCCTCTGTGCCCTATAGGAGCTGGGTATAGGTGTGTGCCGAGGAGGTGCATGGGGACTAAAAAGCAAAACCCTTTGGAACCATAATGCCCACCCAGTGCCCTCTATTGTTAAAACTTTGGTGCCAGTAGGTAAAAGAAAAATATGTTTGAAGGGTCAATATCCATTTCCCTGAAGAAGCAAAAAGGGTGAATCTGGAGTTGAGAG
Source organism: Ursus maritimus (assembly GCF_017311325.1). Classification (NCBI taxonomy): domain Eukaryota; kingdom Metazoa; phylum Chordata; class Mammalia; order Carnivora; family Ursidae; genus Ursus; species Ursus maritimus. The sequence continues at coordinate 9,624,877 of NW_024426663.1, forward strand.
ATACTAAATCAATAGCTGGCACAAACTCTTACCAACTTTTTAAAAAGAGGTAGAGGGGGATAGATCAAGCTTTTTAAATAAGAGAGATAAGAAATGTATACTCATAGTAACAGAATGGATGAATGAAGGCTGAGCTCACATTCAAACCAGAGATGAGGGGATAGCAGTGGTCTGATGGGGGTGGGGTGGGACAGAGTGAATAAATATGTGAAATATTTTAGAGTCTTTATAAAATATGGAATTCAATAACTGCCAAATAACTCTTAAGTCATCAATATTAGGTTGGCCTCTATGGGGCCAAAGAGGAGGACAAAGAAGCCTTTGAGGGGTGATTATTAAATGTCAGGCACTCTGGTATGTTTTGGTCAGTTTGTTCATTTAAACTTCATAACAAACCTAAGAAGTAATTTTGTTAAGTCCCATCTTACAGGTAGGGAGGATGAGATGCAGAAAGGTCAAGTGACTTGTCTAAAGCCACACACTTAGCACTTGTTACAGGCAGAATCCAGATCTTGACAAACTGACTCTAGAGTTTGTGTATTCACTGCTCTGCTAAATTGCCTTATATGGAGACTAAGAAAATGTTTCTTTCCTTGTCCAAACAAACAGCACCCCAAAACAAAACTTCATCTTGCTGTTGTGGAGATGACCCACAAACATGCATAAAGCAGTCCCTGATGTATATTGATGTATGTGGGGCACAAATTACAGATGCTGAGAAATTAGAGAAGTAGGTCAGTGAACACTGCACTAGACTGAGCTTTTTAAAAGAAATCTGTAGAAATTGTAGTGGGGGGCTGGGGGAAGGGAAACCATTCCCTTTAGGAAAAAGAGACAAAGCACAGTACATAATGTACCCATGGGACGATAGGGACAGCTGGATTTGATTAGAGATTATGCATTTACAGATGTCAATTCAATTCAATATTTGGGGGGGGCATTCCTCTATTCCCACTCCAGCATCATAAATAAGGTATAATGGCATCAATCATTGGGTTATGAAATGCTGGTGGAAACAAAAATGAGAGTTGTAGCTACTTTGTGTTTGTTTTTAAAAGTGACTCATTCAACACTGTAATTCAGTTTTCTCTGCAGTAATCAATTACATAGTTCATGTTCAAAGAGCAAAATGGTCATTGTATCTGGGCAGTGAAGGTAAAACATAATGTGTTATAGGAGACTGACATAGGAATTTTTAGCCAGATTTCTCCTTGAAGTAAAATGGTTTTTGTGGAATGAGAACTGGATCACTCTAAATATGGTCTTAGGTAGTCACCCAACTGATAACTTTAAATGTAGAAATGGAGTGTAAATATACTACTGAGAATTCTGTAATGCGGTATTAGACCATAGCTCACCTAAGGTTGGGAATCTCGTGGAAGAGGAAATAAACAGAGTGAACATAAGTTTACTGTGTGGTGAGATGAACCTTCAGGTTTTTATCTTGGAGATAAGAAATAGACTCTTTGTGTTACCATTGAAATCTGTAACATTGTTCCATGCTTTTTTTTAAGTGTGTGTGTGTATTTGTTAAATGAGCAAAATGAGAATGGAAAATGTTAACTAGAGGATTTTTGCCTTCATAAGTGGACTTTGTGTAACAACAGTAAAAATGGTATGGGATCAGATATAGAAATGTCAATTTTTAATTTTTACCAAAGACTATTTTTAAAGAAATAAGCAAAACTTCCTCTTACTCTTCCATATCATCATTTTCTAAAATAATTGGTATTTAAAAATAAGTAGGAAGGAGAATATATTGTAGTCATTTAAATAAAGCATACCATATCCTCTTTATTCTTTTTTTCTGGCTGACCCAATAAAATCCTTATGAGGGACTGGTGCTGGTCTGTGGATGGGTGTTGGAGACGACTGACACGCATAGGTGGTTTTAAATGTAAGCTTTTTATAGCCTAGGGAATGATTAGAGGCTTAGGTGAGAACAGAGGGGATTGGAGGCTGAATACCAATTACTTAAACAAGACTAGTTCTGTTACTAGTTCCCTTACTTACGTGTCTCGTTTATATAATAACCTAGTCTCCATATGATACAATATGGAAATAGCTTTACCTCCCCCTTTTGTGTCCCCTAATATCACTTTCATGGCCCACTCTCCCAGATCCCCTTATTTCTCTTGCCAACATTTCAAAAATATCTTCTGTATTTTCAGTGATTTTTCAGCTGTTAAAGCAGTTTCAGCTTTCAGTTTCAAAATGTTCCATCCGGTGTAAATAAAAATTTTAATCTTTCAACCAACTCAAATCTCCTCTCCCAACTTAACTCCCAGGATTCGTAGAGTAATACTGGGAAAAAGACACTGGTCTGTCTTTAGTTCATGTTACAATCCTCCATGCAAACTCATTTGCTGTTTCTGGCTCCTCCCTAGAGCATAAGGGGAGGGGTGGATCAGAGTGAATGGTAAAAGTATTCCTTGTCTGTGGCTGACTTAATCGGGCCATTGGTGGGTTCTACTTGGTATGTCGTGGCCGGATTCTCATTCTCTTTGGCATGAAGCTTTTTTTTTTTTTTTTTTTATGTTCTTCGAAGACCCTTCTCTATTGTACCATTGTTTTCTGTAATTAATGATACCTTTGCACAAACTTTTGTATGTCCTTCCAAGCTTGTGTACTTGCATTCTTTCTACTAGAGTACCTAGATCTGGAAGGAAAATATCCTAGGCCCATTCTTTGTAAGCTGACTCAAGCCCCCTGGAATTCATGCATTATTGCTCCGGTCAGACCTGCAAGTGCAAGCTGCTCCCACGGATGTCCTCTTTCCTTGTCCTGTGATATGGGAAGCTGTGGCCAGCTCCTCTCCTTCAGAGTTCAGGAAAGTCTCCAGTCTCAGTTTATATGTTCTTCAAAATCCTTTCCAAGCTCTCCCACTGTACTCAGCTATAGTGTCACAGCAGGGTCTGACCTCTAGTTTCTGCAGCTTAGCGAATACTCAGGTTGGAGGAAAATACCCATCCTTTTTTTGAAGAGCAGCTTGGTGCATCACAGCAGGCTTACTTTGACGCTAGCAGGCTCTATTCCACAAAAACTTGAAAGCATCCTCTTTCGTTCTGCTGCATATCTGGCGTCTCTTATTTAGCCTGGGTAGAGTGGCACTCATCGAACCATGTGGCATGTATAATACCCTTGCCTAGAATCTGTGGGAACTCAACATAGATCATACTCAGCTTTAAGGCTAAAATCTTTCAGAGGACAGATAAAAGACTTCTAACAACCATTATGTTTATACCGTTACAAATTTTTTTTGTTCGAATGGAGAAAACAATGTATATATATTATTGTCATCGGGTCTAGGAAACTATTGAACATTTGTTAATGTCAAGTTCATACAACCAAAATAGATAGTCCGGCTATTTTGTTTTGAAAATGGGCATATATTAACTATGGAGGGAACATAACTCCACATAGTAGGGGCCACATATGAGAAGCCCACAAATCTCAAATTTGTATGGAAAGGCCCTGAATAACTGAAGCATTCTTAAGAAGAACAAAGCTGGGGGCATTACGTTCCCTGATTTCAAACTGTTACAGGGCTATAGTAATAAAACAATATGTCATTGTTATAAAAACAGACACACAGATAAATGGAACAGAATAGAGAACCCAGAAATAAACCTACACTTATATGGTCAATCAATTTATGAGAGAGGAACCAGGAGTATGTAATGAGGAAAGGATTGTCTCTTCAGTAAGTTGTGATGGGAACACTGAGCAGCCACATGCAAAAGAATGAAACCTCTATCTTACACCGAACCCAAAATTCAATTCAAAGTGGATTAACAACTTGAACGTAAGACCTAATACCGTAAGACTTGTAGAAGAAGACATAGTGGATAAGCTCCTTAACACTAGTCTTGCAAAGATTTTTTGTATTGGACACAAAAAGCAAAGACAAAGAGCAGAAGTAAACCAAAGTAAACCAGTGTGATTACATAAAATTAAGAAGGTTTTGTACAGCAAAGGAAACTATTAACAAAATGAAAAGACAACCTACTGAATGGGAAAAAACATTTTCAAATCATTTGTCTGATAACAGGTTAACACTCAAAAGGTATAAAGAATTCATACAATTCAACAGAAAAAAATCCAACTAAAATATGGGCAGAAGGGGGCGCCTGGGTGGCTCGGTCGTTAAGCATCTGCCTTCAGCTCAGGGCGTTATCCCGGCATTCTGGGATCGAGCCCCACATCAGGCTCCTCTGATGGGAGCCTGCTTCTCCCTCTCCCACTCCCCCTGCTTGTGTTCCCTCTCTCGCTGGCTGTCTCTCTCTCTCTGTCAAATAAATAAAATAAATCTTTAAAAAAATATATGGGCAGAAGAACTGAATAGATGTTTTTCCAAAGAAAACAGAGAGATGGTCAACAAGTACCTAAAAAGGTGCTCAGCATCACTAATCATCAGCAAAATGCAAATCAAAGTCACTATGAGGTATCATCTCACACCTGTTAGAATGGCTGTCACCAAAAAGCCAAGAAGCATTAGTGAGAATGTGGAGAAAAGGGAACTGTTGTGCACCATTGGTGGGAATGTAAATTGGTGCAGCCATTATGGAAAACAGTACGGAAGATCCTCAAAAAACTAAGAATAGAGCTACTATATGATCTAGCAATCCCACTTCTGGATATATATGCATATATATGCAAAGGAAACAAAATCACTATCTCGGAGAGATCTCTGCACCCCCATGTTCACTGCAGCATCATTTACAATGGCCAAGACATGGAAACAAGTTAAGTGTCAATCAATGGATGAATCAATAAAGAAAATGAGATGTATACATATTATATATATATACATACACAAATATCTATAACATATAGATATATATGTTATTATACTACAGAATATTATTCAGCCTTAAAAAAGAAGGCAATCTTGCCATATGCAGCAATACGGATGGACCTTGAAGGCATTATAGTAAGTGAAATAAGTCAGAGAAAGACAAATACTATATGGTCTCATATGTGGAATCTTAAAAAACAAACAAACCCAGAACTCATAGAAACAGAACAGACTGGTGGTTTTCAGAGGTGGGAGTTGAGGGGTGAGGGAAATGAGTAATGATGGTCAAAAGATACAAATTTCAGTTGCGAGATGAAGTTTTGGAGCCGTATATCATGGTAACTATATTTAACTATGCTGCATTATATATTTGAAAGACGTCGAGATAGTGGATCTTAAAATGATAACTACATGAGATTAAATGTCCATGAATGTCCAGTTGAAGAATTGCAAAATGGGGGTTGCTACATTTTTTCTCCACACCTTCATAACTGTCTTGTTAACTAAACTTATGGTGGTAATCATTTTGCAATATATACACAGATCGAATGATTGTTGTATACCTTAATACAATGTCATATGTCAATTATATCTCAATAAACCTGGGAAAATAAAATAAAATTTTCCTCAAAAAAGAAAAACAGAAAGAAAGAAAATGGGCATATATAACACCATAGTTTTTCTGTCAACTGCTTGGAAACTTTAGTCTCTAAAGCTTCTGCTCAGTGGTTCCAGGTGGTATCCTGAGGCAGACTCTCCATGTAGGGTTGTGGTCCCCCACAACAACTTAGAAGGCACTTTAACCAAATTCTTAGTGAAGAACTATTTTAAACCCTTTTTAATGCGGCCAACTCCCTTCAACCCAAGTCCTTGGTGAATTGAGTTGTTTGTTTATAACTCTCCTTACAGAATTTAAGTAAACATTTTGATTCTTCATGAATTTTTTTTTTAAAGTGTGTTTTCCAGACTTCTGGGACAAACTCTAACCTCCTTTATTGCCACAGGCTAGTACTCTGGAAACAAACTCAATCTAAACATCAAATATAATGAAAAATAGGACATCATAAAACAAATTAATGGCAACAGCCTTCACCCTGGGCTTCACTGTGCAGATTCACCTGGTTCATCATCCCTACTTGAGGCATATTATTAATGGCGGCAGTGATTATGATATATCGACATCTGTCCACTGGATATTATACAGAGACTGGAAAACTAATGTCACATGGCTCTAGAGGTTTCTGTCTTAACCCGATATGTTCGTAATGGTCTCTCACATAAGAAGATATAAAAGAAAATGATGAGCTTCATTTTTACGGTAGTGGTTTAATGTCCAAGAACATCCAGTTGAAAAACAATGTAAGAATGGAGACCACTGCATTTTTCTCCCACACCGACATAACTTTCTTGTAACCCTAGGATAGCAATTTTTTATACTGCTGTAATTAATTTGGAAACACTGGAAAAAATACACTTAACTAGATGAAGCCCTAACATATTAATAGTTTCAAATGTGGATAAAAGTAAACTCTGTTCTATGTTCAGATTCTCATAGTAAACAATAGGGTTATTTCTCATATTGTCATAAAGGCCTACCTTCTAATTAAGATTTTATGTGATCTAATGCAAATAAAAAGTGGATGCCAAGTTAATAAAACTGCCAAATTTTCAACACTTACTTTTTTCCTATTAAACTAATAAACTAAGGGCATAAAATAGAGAAATAAAATGTTGAAAGTCTGGAAGAGTAATATCATTATTGTGATTATCACCTCGTACTGTGACTTAGCAGCCAGTTAAAAAGGGTCTTACCAGACCAGATCTTACCAGTGAGCATACCACTATTTCTAAGGAGGTTAGCATTTCTTGATAATCTGTGTAGAAACACATTTCCTATGTGGGGCACCAATAAGTGACACCGGGTAATGAAATAAAAATAGTGGCTTAAATGTGTTTTATAAAAATTATAAAATATATTCTTTGTTTCTTTTAATTACTAATTAGAGCCCATGTTTAAATAACATATACAGTTTCCTTCCAATTGAAATTTTCTTTTTATTTTTTCTGTGCCTCCTGAATGGCAGTTTATTTTTTTTTAATAGACTCTATTTTCCTAAGGAAATCTCAGGTTCACAGCAAAATGTCACAGAATGTACAGAGATTTGCCATATGTGTCCTGCGCTTCTCGCCACAAATCTACAGACTTTTCTATTAACATCTGTCCCCAGTGTGGTAAATTTCTTAAAATTAATGAACTTACGTTGACGTATCATTATCACTAAAAGCCCATACTTTACATTAGGGTTCACTTTTTGTATTGTGCATTCTATGGATTGGGACAAATGTATAATGGCATGTATCCACTGTTATAGTACCACACAGGGTAATTTCACAGCCTTAAAAATCTTCTGTGCTCAATCCGTTCATCCCCCTCTCTCCCGTAAAACCACTGATCTTTTTACTGTCTACATAGTTTTGTCTTATCCTAAATGTCATATGGTTGAATCATACAGTTTGTAGCCTTTTCAGATTGACTTCTTCCACTTAAGTACAACACCCGGTGCTCATCCTAACAAGTGCCCTCCTTAGTACCCATCACCCACCTAGACCATCCCCCACCCACCTCCCTCCATCAACCCTAACAACAAAATAAAATAAAATCTTTTAAAAATTAAAAAAAAAATAATCCTTCATTCAAGAATATTAGAAAAAAGAATATTTGTAATTTTAAGACATTTAATTCTCAGCTTTCCTGGGATGAAGTATAGGATAGGAAAGTGTCACTGCAGAAATAGGCAATAGAAAAATACTGGAGGGGCTTGATTACAAATCTTATGAAATAACTATTGGAAAAATCTAAAAGGAGAAGGAGGGGGAGGGAGAGGGAGAGGGGGAGGGAGAGGGGGAAAGAGAGGGGAGGAGGGAGAGGGAGAGGAGGAGGAAGAATTCTTGTTGTTCCACATCTTCGCCAGTATTTGGTGTTGTCAGTGTTTTGGCTTTTTGCCGTTCTAATAGTTGTGTGGTAGTGTCTCGTCGTTTTAATTTGCTATTCCTTAACGACATCTGATGTTTCTTTTTTATGCTGCTTTGCCATTTGTACATCTTCTCTGGTGAAGTATCTGTTAAGAACTTTTTCCCATTTTAAAATTAGATTGCTCATTTCTTATTGTTCAACTTGGAAGTTCTTTGTATATTTTGGATAACAGTCCTTTATCAGATATGCTTTTTGTAAATATTTTTTCATAGTCTGTGACTTGCCTTCTACTCTCCTCACAGGATCTTTCACAGAGCAGAATTTTTTTTTTAAGATTTTATTTATTTATTTGACAGAGAGAGACAGCCAGCGAGAGAGGGAACACAAGCAGGGGAGTGGGAGAGGAAGAAGCAGGCCCCCAGCAGAAGAGCCTGACGTGGGGCTCGATCCCAGAACTCCGGGATCACACCCTGAGCTGAAGGCAGACTCTTAACGACTGCGCCGCCCAAGCGCCCCACAGAGCAGAAATTTTTAATGAAGTCCAGCTTATCAATTATATTTTCATGGTGCTTTTAGTTTTGTATCTGAAAAGTCATTGACAAAGCCAAGACCATCTAAATTTTCTCCTATGTTATCTTCTAGGAGTTTCACAGGTTGGCATTTTACATTTAGGTCTATAATCTATTTTGAGTGAATTTTTTTGAAGAAGGTAAGGCCTGTGGCTCGATTTCTCTTCTTTCCCTTCCCTCCCCTCCCCCTCCATTTTCTGTTTTTTGGTATGCAGACAGGCAGTTGTTTTAGCACCGTGTGTTGAAAAGACCATCTTTTTTTCTTGTATTGTCTTTGGTCCTTTGTCAAAGATAGGCTGACTATATTTATGTTGGTCTTTTTCTGAACTCTGTTCTGTTGATCAATTTGTCTATTCTTTTGCCATTACCACACTTTCTTGGTTACTGTACCTTTATAGTAACTCTCGAAGCTGGGTAGTGTCAGTCCTACAAATTTATTCTTTTTCAGTAGTGTGCTTGCTATTCTGGGTATTTCCCCTATCTATACAAACTTTAGAATCAGTTTATTGATTTTCACAAAGTAACTTGCCGTGATGTTGACTGGGATTGTACTGAATCTGTAGATCAAGTTGGGAAGAACTGACATATTGGCAGTAACTTGTCTTCCTACCAATGAACGTGGAAATACCTATTTATTTAATTCTGTGATTTCTATCATTAGAACTTTATCATTTTTCTAATATATTTTCTACATGTGTTGTTAGATTTATACCTAAGCATTTCATTTCTTGTTGAGTGTTAATGTAGATTTTTTGTGTTTTTAATTTCAAATTCCATTTGTTCATTGCTGACATTAAGACAATGATAGGCTTTTGTATATTAACTTTGTATTTGGAAATCTTGCTATAATTATGTCATGTACAAACATGGACAGTTTTATTTTTTTCTTTCCAGTCTCTAGGCCTTTTATTTCCTTTTTTCCCTGGTAGTTCCATTATGATATTCCCTGTCTTGATCCTGAAAAGTGGCAGGATTTTAGCAGGTTGATCATGTATTTATAGAAAATTTGATTTAGGACTTACTTTTGCAATAAGTACATAAACATTCAATAGTCTTATTACCTCTTTCATTATGATATGTGTTTGAGGTTAGCATTTCATGGAACACAAGTCAACTCAGATCTCCAATAACTGTTTATCTAAGGGCAGAGACTGTAGCAATTATAATAGTTTTCCTTATTTTGGCACCCTGCTCTGAGGGAATTCACCAGGGTCTTACCAGGGACTCGTTACATGGTCATTACTGCTTCTACTAGGCCTCTTCCCATCTTGGACTGATGAGCTAGTTCAGATGAAGTGGAAGAGGGCATTTCTTTTCCACCATTAACGTAACCCACTTTTGGCTTGCATGGTTTTATTCATGGCAGAGTTTTACAATATAAAGTTTTAGTTTCCCCTTTCCTTACTCATATCTTCATTACTTTTTTATTTCTTGCTCTGATTTCCAGTGATGTATTTGGACTGGACATACTATCATTTGTCAGCCAGTTTTAGCATCCTTTACTACAGGCACCAATTCCTGATGACATTATCTGTACCTTGGGTGATGAGTATACACTACATGGACTTCTTGGGGCTTTAACTTCGGCTAGGTCTTTCAGAAAGTAATGGTGCCCTAGGAGGGGCCTGGGGGCATGAGACACATAAATGAATATTCTTTGGCTTGGACTACTTAGTATGTGGGCTTAACTTTTATAATATGCCCTTGATTGAAGTGAATTAAGGAACAAAGTAGGTAATCTAGAAATTAGGATATGTTTCTTTTAAATATATTTTGAAAGAATTTTAATTTTCTTTTCAGTGCTGATAAGACACGTATCTTTAATCATTATTGATTGCATCTTTTCTTCATTTTCTACATGCACTATCATAGGACATTCCCTCTGTCTTCTGGCTTCCTATTCTCCAACACTTTCTGCTGTTACCAAAAATTTCATAGGGACAGTGTGGTTTAGAGCAATAGAAGAGGAGTTGGAGTTCTGCAGCTAGGTACCAACTCTGTGACCTTAGAAAATTGTTTTAACTTTCAAAAGCTCATTTCCCTCATTTATAAATAGTCACGGAATAAAAGAAGCCATCTAAAGCACACCTTCAGTTTCCTTTAACCTTTCCCCATACAAGTACCCAGATTCTCTTTATTCAACTGCATATCCTTCTATCTAGTCTTTGAATGATAACCTTCTATATTTATTTTTAAGTGTAACTCTTTTATTGTGCTTTTGTTCCATCACTACTCACATATTTAGTTTCTAGGGTCTAATACTTTCTCTTAGAATCAAGCCTAAATATATATATTCAAAATAAAGCAAAGCAGTACAAACAAAAAAAAAAAATCACACAAAATTATGTTTCATCTCTGGTCGAGCTTTGGATTATGTGGGTTTTTTGTTTTCCTGATGAATGTAACTTCTGTGTAAATCAAAGTAATTCTCACTGGAGAGGTTTGTTAGATAATTCTCAGAGAAGGTAGAACTGGAGTTGGAACTTGAAAAAAGTGGTGCACATGAAAAAAAAAAAAAGCGATGGATGCATTGGAGAACTGCATGCAGATAAAACTGGATAAAGAAGCCGGAGTGTTTATATGATGAGAGAGTGATGTATACCTGGGTAAACCTAGACAGCTCGTTAGAATTTAAAAATGCCAACCACAGTGTTGTGTACTAGAAAAAATAATACTAGGATTTGTGTGCGTGGTGTGTGCAATTGACTTAAGGAGTGGAAAGGTCTCAACGTCACAGCTTATTGCAAGCCTAAACCTTCAGAGACTTAACAGTAAAATTATTTCAAAATGAAAAACATTTAAGATATAGAAATAACTTCTTTTTTTAATCCAGATGAAGTTTGAAGTGAATGATGGATTCGGCTAGTATCACTTCTTTTTGTGTGTCAAAAGACTAAGTAATGCACGGGATGGCATTAATAGAATCAATTTTTCCAAGTTTTAAAGAGTGGATGAGTCAGGACTCTTACAGTTACAGGTGATAAAACTTTAATTCAAATTACATAGTCAAAGGGGAATATTTTGGCTCATGACACAAGGAAGTTGAAAGGACTGAATCTCATTAGTTTAAGGCATGAATGGATCCCAGGTTTCATATGGCAGCATCATTTGAAATTCTGCTACTATTTCTCTCCATTGCTCTGCTCCGTCCTCCTTGGTTGTGTTTTATGGTCATGAGGGCTATTGCCATGAACATATGACAAGGTCACCCAGGGTCTCCTGTATATATTCTACAAGTTAACTATTTCAACAGAAAGTATTTCAACAAAAGCCCCGATTTTCACTCTTACTGGAACTATATGTGTTTCCATCTTTTCACAGACCTCACAGTTTTAGTTGAGAAACTGGAAGACGGTGACTGATCTGATCTGTATTATAAACTCTGTACTTGATGCGAGGGGGAGAACTGAAGGATGGAGAGATGGCATATGTCATCTCTGCCCTTTCTGCAACCATGTGCAATGAGAATGAGGAAGGGTGATTTCCCCCTTCAAAGAAAACAGAACTAAATAAAGATTTTCAAAGACAGGAATGTGGTTACTAAAACAAAAAAATATTAAAAAAAGCCAAACCCAACCCAAAACAAAACAAATTGAATTTTAACCAATGCAAAAATATTAGTTTATTCTTCTAAATAACTCATTTCACTGATGTTTAAGGAAGTTGGCCAAGATAGTTAACTATTGTATAGCCCACTGGAATTAATGATAGATCCTAGATGTCTCTACATTCATTTTTGATTACGCTTTGAATTCTATGAATTTACTTATACATGCGCAGAAAAAAAAGATGAGAAAATTCAAGTTGAAAAATGATCAGAATATATGACTTTCCAATATGGGGAAAACAATATAATCCGATGGCCAAGTTGAAGTAGATTTGTACAAGCAAAGAGAGCGTGTGTTGATTTCATCCCCAAGAGAATGGTCAGGTCACTATGGCAACTGCAGATTTGGCCTTATAGCACGTCCTAGATACATAGAATTATTATCCCATCATATTATTTTGTTTTCAACTTATATTTTCTGGTACTTTAAAATATGTTTAGTAATTACCTTAAATAGTATCCTTCTTTTTCTTTGCTGGTGACTCTATGGAAAATGATCTTTTGAGAACTGTTCATAAATAACTATCATAAACCTGAAGCTGTTATTATACCAAGACAACAGTTTCCTGTGTATGTTCTATTAATAATTTTGGAAAACTGATGACATCACAGTATTCATTGGTGATTCAGAGAGTGAGTGTATTTCTTATTGCTTAATGGAAGATGAAATTGTACACTGGAAATGAAATTTTCAACAGGACATTAAATCACATTGCAATTGGTTTAAAATATGATGACTCTGGATATAGTGAAATGTAGTTTATCAGTCTCTGGATCCTCCTATCTATATCATACGTTTTCTTAGCAACAATATTCCATTCTATTTAGTATACAAACCGCAAACCACCTTTTTCTAGAAGAGATTGTGATTGAAGACATACTCAGGGCTCTTCTCTCACAGCCCTGGCTGATTATACTGCTCTAAGTTCCAGAATCATCGTGATGCTGATGTCTGCATTCTTGCCTCTTAAACTTTTGCTTTTGTTTCATAAAACAAAGTTTTGGAGGAATTCCAGTTGATTGTTTATTCTGCAAACTTCTGAGAATACTCAGAGTCTCACTGCTGTTTTTCATAACACTTAGGTCATTCCTGGAAGCCCTTTATTAGATGCCTTTTCAATAGCCCTCAGAACTCTTTGCTTCAATACATTCATCCAGGGCACCATCCAGAGGTAATATGCACATTTTAAGTGAGTTGGCCTGACTTTTTCGTCATGGTTTCCTTCTCTGTCCCCTTGAATTGCCTTGTATAAACTATCGGGATGTTAAGAGAGAGAAATCAGCTTTGTCAGATTAAATAATGGTCCTAAACAGTAGCTGTCCTGTGCCTTTATTTTATTTGTTTCCCCTTTCTCCGAATTTTGTAGCCTGAGCTCACCATACATTCCTGGTTAGGGTTTCTAAATGATAGTTTGCTACTTAAAGTTTCAACAACAAGCACACTAAGCATTTAGTAAAGTGCACACTGTGGAATCGCAGGAAGCAGGTGCAATTCCTATTGTCAAGACTGATGATCTTCAATGCTGCTCAAGACAGGAGCAACCTAGCACTGTTTCCTCATGCCATCTTCTGCCAATACAAAAATAAATTTCGGCAACTAGATGCTGCCCATGAACATATCTTCATGGGCATGTGCAATAGATTATCCAAGGCTCTGAAGCCTCAAAAATTAATAATAATCAAGGACTTCCCAAGTTTAAGGTAGAAGACTGTGGATGAGTAACACATAGTTGAAGTGTAACACGATTATTTTTATTATGCTTATTCTTCATACGTAAAAATGGAGAATGAACATTTTACCATTACCATACAGTTCTGTAATTTATTTACTCTATACTTCCTATTGTTACAGATAAATCTTTTCCATCTCCGTAAGGAAGTGTTGAATTGGAGTGATTTCAAATGATTTTCCTTGAGTAATGCAATAGAGATTAATTTACTCTGAAGAGGTGATTTGAGGGACAGTACTACAATGACTATTAAATCATGAATCTCTGCATTTAACAGATGGCTGTCTGAGGAATTAGGCTTGAAAAATGAGCTGTCAGTCCAGAGGACTTGCTGCTTTAATGCCTCTGGAGGAGGCATACCACTGGAGAGCACCTAAGGAGGGAAGCTGTCTGCAGAGTGTGATGTAATCATACAGGAATAAAATCCTGAGTGTAATTCTGAAGCTGTTCCTCTCCCTCTGGGTAGACGAAGGCTCTCCAAGGGAAGGTCTCTAACACAAACACACAAAATGTTTAGGATTGATATTTTGCATAATTTGGAATTAAATAAGTCTGTGATATTTGCCTTGGTTATTAGAAACAGCTGTATTAAGTACAGCCTTGAAATAATCTTTACCAGGGAGCTAGATTTATTTTCCTATAATGCCCATCTGAGAATTCAAGGATAAAGAAGGCAGCAAGAGTGGCTTCCTTCCAGGTTAAGTCATCCCCACGTGAGGCTGATACAGATAGCTCTGCAGGATTTGATTTAATTCATCTGAGGACTGTGTGCGTGCGTACGTGCATGTGCGTGCGTGTGTGTGTGTATTTCTGGTAATCAGTGGATAGATCAAATAAGAGAATGTAAATGGCTAAAAACTAAAGTAAAAAGGGAAAGATCTATTTTCCATAAACTAAATTAAAAATAAAATGGAAATAAAATTAGAGAAGATTTATTTTTGGAGAGCTCCTATGTTCTATATTCATGTTAAATTCAAAGCATACTGCTTGGTCAGTATATAAATAACCTTTCCCCCAGAGCTTGGTGAAGACATATCTTGAAATGAGAAGGCTTTGGTTGCAACTACAAATAATCTATCCTATATTTCAGAGTAAAATCCTATGCAAGTCATCTTCCAATATAGAGATTCCACGTACTCACCGGGCAGTGGAACTAGGAAGTAATCTTAAAGCTCCTACGCGTCATTTCCTAAGTATTCATTTCAAGATAATTAAATGCTTAAACACATAAAATTATGTTGTATTCATGCTGTCAGATGAAAGTGTCATAAACCTGCCACCTCAGCTTTTAAATGGAGTACAGAGGAAGAGGGAGTAAAGGAGACTGAGAAGTCATTTTAGAACAACTTGCAAAGGTCCATGGCTGTCTTATATGTGGATTTAAAAACAATAGGGGTAATTTAGATACTAATTTAAAAATCAGATGATTTTTTTTGTGGGGCACATAGGTGGCTCATTCGGTTAAGCAGTTAAGCATCCAACTCTTGATTTCGGCTCAGGTCATGATCTCAGGGTTGTGAGATCAAGCCTTGGGTCAGGCTCTGTGCTCAGCCTGGAGTCTGCTTGAGTTTCTCTCCCTCCCTCTCCCTCTGACCCCACTCTCTGTGTCTCTCTCAAAAATAACTAAATAAAATCTTTTCAAAAATTGTATTTTTTATAAAGCTATAAATGAGTCTAATTCTTGATAGCAGAGAGCACCCATTGCATGACATTGGAATTCTGTGTGGATTTTTTTAATAAAAAAAAAATGACTTTTCTGCAACCAGTAATAGAAAAGTCTTGGCCAGGAGCTATTGCAATAAATAGAACACATAACCAGGAAGTAAAAGTTGTTTGAACCATTATTTAGGGTCTGTTCTAGAGTTGCCTTGAGACTAAAATCTCATGTAATGGGAAAAATTTGGAAGCCCTGCAGCTTGGCAAAGGTATCTCTGAGTCAGAAAAGTCAGTCAAGCAAAAAATGATACTTGACTGTACCAAAATATTAAACAATGCCCTTTTTTACTCACAAAATCTAGCAAATTTAGTTGAAAGGCTAGGATTAGTCCAGATATTTCTCTAAGAATTGGATAAAAGTATAAATATTAAGGATACTGCCAATTTATCTTTTTTAAACCATGTTGATGATAATATCTACGAATCTATGTTAATTTTCAAAGTAATTGGTTATAAAATAATTAGTTAAAAAAAGTTCCAAGAAAGCAAATTTGGGTTTATATGTGAGCAAAGTACTGAATTGTGAAGTGGCAGGATAGGGAGCTTACGTCAAGGTCACTGAGCACCCTCCATGCATCCACTGGCACCAAATACTTAGCAACAACTTCAAAATTTTCACTGTGACTTTCTTTGAATTCTCGTGAGTTGTAAAATGCTTAAGTTAATTTTTAAAATTATGTTTGAATACACAATTTTTGAGTATTTAATGAGATATGTGTTAGTAAGCTTACTTTATTAAACAGAAATAATCTGGCTAAGGGTAATTGGTATTCAGAATTTTATGAACTGAATAAAAAATTGCTTGTTTTAAAATTTTTCATATAAGTAAAAATGATATGGCAAACTGAAAATTTTGATGTGGTGAATAAGGGCAGTCATCCTTTTAATGGTAGAGAATGACCCATGGCATGACTCAATTTTTGTACGTATTTGCAAGGCTAGACACACACATTGAACTGCAATGCAAGACTGAGTGTTTCAATGCCTCATGACAAGGCTGCTTTAGAGAAAATAAAGTCTAAGGGCTATGTAAAAAAAAAAGGATATGTATAAGTATCTTCTGAGAAATTTAGGTCACTGACATTAGGAAAATCACAATATTCATGGATAGAAAAGATTATTATCAGATACCTGTTTCATGAAAGAATTTCTCAAAATGTATACAAGAGGGAGAGGTGGATTGACAACATTTCAGTGTCCCACAAGATACAAAACCGCTTGATCTCTCAACATAAATATGATTCAAAATTTCCACAAATAGTGTGGAAATGCTGTGTTGAAACTTCCTTTTTTGTAGTGTTTTCTGGTCTTTTGCTCTATGTCTGCTCTGAAATAGACCATCCATGCAGCTAAGTATAGAGAGATTCATGCACGCAGACACACTTGCCCTTTGCATGCATGTTACTGTGTGAGCCTGTTGAGAAAACTCCATGACATCAAGGAAAAATAAGATACCGAACCAAGCTGGTGTCTTTGTTGTTCTTCAATTCAGCGTAGATTTCTTAGAAATTGAGAAACTAAGTTTACTCTCGCAGAGAGTGATAAAAAATGTATTATCACAAAAAGGGGTGCGTTTGGAGTAGAATGTAAAATTCCTTTAAATTTTTAAAATGCCCCCTAGTCTCAAAGAAACTTGAGCTTTTGAAAAGATGCTTGGGGTGATGCATTTAGGCTTGGAAGGCACGCTCATGCTCCCTTCTGCGGGGCAGAGTAATTTCCTCAGGAAGACAGATGCACCAAGTCCAAACATCTTGCAGTCTCTGTTAGCTTGGATTGCGTAGTTAGTAATGAGATTTCTTTGGTGGGATTTATTTAAGTAGAAACTAGATCGCCATTTTGATACGGTATCTAGGAGGAAATCGAGTAGATTCTCATCTGAGTTCAGTAAGATTGGCACTCTCTCCAGCCTCCAGAATTCAATAAAACCAGGTGGGCTTTGTTGCTCTTTTAAAGAAATGAAATGTTACATGCCCTTCCAGTACTTGGATTTCGTGCTATAGCTTTTTTTCATTCCCCACCTGACACCTAAAGGTTTGAAAACTTTAGTTCAGTTTCTCACATAATTTTTTCAGAATTTAGCATGGAAAAGTAATCTCTTTTTTTAGTTTTATAAGTGTTGATGAAATTTCTTTAACACAGATACATATGTATAACATATACACACACACACACATATATATATACACACACCAAATATACATATGTACACTGATTTCTTTTTCATTTGTTTCAGTAATATATTTTGAAAAGCAAACACTAGTAGATCGTATCAGTAGTTAGATTCTATAATTTCTGCAGTGTTAGATAGACTGTTTTATCTGTGGAATAAAGTGCATTAAATTAAAAACTTTGATTTTCTAACATTTTACAGGTAGAGGGAAAAATAGCTTTTTTTCTTGTCTTCATAGATTCTTTCATATTTTTGCAGGACAGCAAAGGGTTTGTATTTGTATGCATAGTATAACCTACAATTAAAGGTATGTGAATGCCTATCCCCTCTTCTCCCATGCAATGCACACTTCGAGCTTCAGACAGACTGTGTAGGGGCTCAAGGCTCCTTTTAAACGCTTTGAGCCTTCTGATCACTGGAAATTAGTCATTAATAGCTCAGTTGTCCTCTAACAAATGTTTTTAAAAAACTGAGAATAAACTGAAATCTCAGTGGAAACAATCATTGTTTCCAACGTTTGCGGAACCTGACGTCTTTGAATTGGGGCCATTACTGATTATTAAAGCCCTTTTCGTCTAGTTCTCCTGCTGTGCATCACATCGTACTGTGAAAAGCAGGCACCAGTGTGGCACAGCTGGGAACCAAGCATAACAGGATTCCAGAGCCCAAAGTCTGAGAATTTAGAAAACTTTTGTTCCACAGAATGTGAAGTGCAACGAATGAGTCTGGTTGTGTAAATAAGTTTGCTCATTGATTGGGGTTGAAAGTGTGTTAACTATTTCAGGACATGAGTCATTTTTATAAGTGCTCTTCACAGGAAAATGCAGGCTGTACTAAGATCTTGGATCTCACACTGTACTTTATGTCTTCACGTTTCTGAATTAACAGTTCATCTTAAAGGTCCTTTTGTGATTAATAGGAAATATTTTTTACTTCGTTTTATTTGAAACCATGAACATTGAGTTCTTGGCTTGTCAATACTTGGTTTCCTCTCTAGAATGACATAGTAAAGGTAGGCTCATTATTTCTGGGGGGTCTTTAATATATTCAGGGTGTACTGTAAGTATCTGAAGTGGTATGAGTATGAAGGGAGTTAAAAAATACACTGGACAATATTGAAAATGTTTCTCAGTGAGTGGAAAGAATATATACAATACAAAGGTTATTGCTATGCCTATTTTATTTTGGAAATGATTGTGTTAACATAATGAAATTTATATTTTACATTTTTTAAAGTCATGAATTTTTTTTCGGGAGATGTGGGCTGCAAACTATTAAAACTTACACTGAGGAAAAAAATAGACTGACCCACTTATTTAAAAACTAAGAGTAAAAGAGACTAGATCTAATCCCCCTGAGGCTATAAGAACATACCTATACCAATTAATGCTAAAACATATGCTAATTAAACGAACAATCAAATCCACACAACATTGACAGAGATTTGTGAAGACATGGGATCTGGAAATAAATAAAAACATAACAAACAACTCCTGACCATTAAAGCATTATTAGGAAATACTAAAATGTATGAGAACTCTCAATGGCATTCTATAGCGTGCTGCTACCAACAGTAATTTATCTACTACTCTTACACACATAATTTGTGTTGGGCACAATATTTTAAATATTTTATAAAATTTAATTTACATAAAACATAGTGAGAAAGATACTATTTTTATCCCCATTGTGCAAAGATAAAGCGAAGCACAAGAGGCTAGGTGATTTGCACTTTGTTTTACAGTTGGAAAATGGCACGAGCATCAGGGATATACAAATGGGAAACATTTATAAGCTTCAGACATTTGTTGGGAATTCGTTTTCTTGCTGAATCTATTGCACTAAATTTGGAAGTCACTATTTGCCCCATCTAGGCTTAATAGCGTAGTTATATTGGCATTTCATTGCTTTTAATATAAAGTTAGCTTTTAAAAAAATTTACCTTTGGCAAGATAGATTTTTTTTTCTTTTTACAGTAAAAGGTAGATCATTCAGCTTCTGTGGAAGGTCAGAGGAAAAACAAGCATCTATTTTTTATTTCTAAACTCTGATTAAAACCACGATTCTTCAGCTTTTAAGGAAGTATATTGTACTTCCTAAACGAGATTCCCTGGGAGCTTGATTCTTTTGGATTACTCTGGGTTCCCATCATGGCCTTTCTCTGTCTGTCTGTCTCCCTTCCTCTCTCTGTCTCTCTTTCTTTGTCTCTCAATCCCTACTCACACACACACACACACATGCACACACACACACACACACACACAGTGTAAATGCAAGGTTAATCTCATCTGCATCTGATCTTTCACAGCTCTGCTTAACCCTCAAGCCTAGAGTGAAAGCATGGCGCTAACCTATGGCCAAACCTGCGTAGAATGTTCTAACTAGTGATTGAGGTATTTCTGGGTTAGGGTACAGAGTCTACCACGAAGCAATGTATACATCAAAGAGCAGTTGTCAGCAATTTTTATAGAAAATAAAAGATTGGTAGATTATATTTGGTTCCTGTTTGAAGTCTGAATTTCTGTTATTAAAACTGATCATACACACTTCTTTTGTCTACCTGACTAGAGGGGTATAAAAGACTCCTCTCAGGATGACACTTACCTTTTATTGAGATCAATGTATCTCACTCAGATCTTGGTGGTTCCTGTTCTGAAGATGAAGTGCTTCCTGTGAGATGGGGAAAGACTCTGAAAGCTGTCAGAAAGTATCCGACTTCTCAAATGTTTTCTTGTGGCTTCTTCAATTGTATCTTTTAACTTTAACTTTTATATTTCGGCAAAGATGTAGAGAAAAGGGAACCCCTGTGTACTGTTGATGGGAATGTGCATTGGTGTAGCCACCATGGAAAATGGTATAGATTCTTCAAAAAACTAAAAAATAGAACTGTGATGTCATCCAGCAACCCCACTGCTGGGTCTTCCCCGAAGGAAATAAAATCACAATCTCTAAGAGATATCTGCACTCCATGGTCATTGCAGCATTTTTCGCAATAGCCAAGGAAATGCAAACGACTGAGTATCCACTGAAAGATATATGGATAAGGACAATGAGGTATATATACACAAGGGAATATTATTCAGCCATCAAAAAGGGAATTCTGCCATTTGTGACAATAGGGATGGACCCCGAGGCCATCATGCTAAGTGAAATAGGTTGGAGAAGACAGATACTATATGATTTTACATATAGAATCTAAAAACCAACTCAGAAACAGAGACTAGAATAGTGGTTGCCAGGGCCTGAGGGTTGTGGAAATGGGTAGATGTTGGTCAAAGAATACAAACTTGGAGTTACGAGATGAGTAAGTTCGGGGGATTTAATGTATGGCATGGTGATTATAGTTAATAATACTGTATTATGTAACTTGAAAGACACTAAGTCTTAGATGTTATCACCACATGAAGTAAACTATAGTTATGTGAGGTGATGGATGTGTCAACTAACTTTATTGTGTTAATTTCTTCACAATATGTACACGTATCAAATCATGTTGTACATCATAAACTAATACAATGTTATGTGTCAATTTCATCCACAAAGCTTGGGATAAGTTTTATGAAGTCTCTTGAGTTCTTTAAAAAATCTAAGTTGAGGGGCGCCTGGGTGGCACAGCGGTTAAGCGTCTGCCTCCGGCTCAGGGCGTGATCCTGGCGTTATGGGATCGAGCCCCACATCAGGCTCCTCCGCTATGAGCCTGCTTCTTCCTCTCCCACTCCCCCTGCTTGTGTTCCCTCTCTCGCTGGATGTCTCTATCTCTGTCAAATAAATAAATAAAATCTTTAAAAAAAAAAAAATCTAAGTTGGCATAGTCAACTAGTATGATATATATATATATACACATATATATGTATATACGCATATATACACATGCTCATATATATACGTATTCACAAATATACCCATGCTTTATTTATTTTATTATATAATTAGTGGTTGCTTTTTATAAGCAAGACATTAAGTTAGATACTGACTGAAAAAATGGTGCAAGACAAAATGTGATTGTGCCTTGAGCTGCTTAGGCTTTTTTTTTTGAAAATTTTAAAGTTGACCAGTAATTATGATATTATGTAATTAGTGTTATGATGACTCACGCAGAAGAAGAGTCCACATATGTAGATTAGGGTTATGAAAGAAAAACAAAAATGATTTGGCAAGGTAATAATTGAACATAATTAAATGATCTTTCATAATTTAGTGTCAGATGGTTGAGCCATGGTTGTTTTTTGTTTTTTTTAAAGATTTCATTTATTTATTCGACAGAGAGACAGCCAGCGAGAGAGGGAACACAAGCAGGGAGAGTGGGAGAGGAAGAAGCAGGCTCATAGCGGAGGAGCCTGATGTGGGGCTCGATCCCATAACACCGGGATCACGCCCTGAGCCGAAGGCAGACGCTTAATGACTGCGCCACCCGGCGCCCCGAGCCATGGTTGTTTTTATGCTGTGTTCTCACCCAGCGGTTTGCAAGTCCTAAGTCCAACCACTTGATGTGTCTGATCTCACTGTGCATTAGGGTTCAGCCATTTCCTTCCACACTAACGATATTCAAAGCCATTTCTCCCATCCTGATCTCTTTTTGAAGCTCCATACTGAAATTTTTCAGATGACCCAACTGATCTAAGCCAATTTGGTCACAACTACTTGAACTAGGGGAGGGTCCCATCAACCCTACTGTCAGGTTATACTGAAAGTTAGTTTCAGACCAACTTCTGCCACACATATAGAAATTACTAGTAAGCAAGTACAAAGCAGTTCATATGACCCGTTGTCTACACTAAAAGTTTTGGTTCTCTTCCATTTAAGCTGATCTGACTACTCCTTCCAGTGAAAAAGTCCCTGCAGGCAGATGTCACCGTATTCCAGAAGGGTGTTTTTCAGCCTATTTATGGATGGAGACCATTCTGTATATCTTACTTCTAATTTATCCCAGACTAACGCTCTTATAAAAGACATCAGTGCTTTTACCGTGTAAAAATACATAGTAGTGATTTTAACAATGAATGCCCCTTTATTCACACATCTATACTAATTCAAGAATTTACTTTCACCAATGAAAAAACATTTCTAATATTTATTATTCAAATACCAAACTAGCCAATAAAGGAGGGAAAGTGTACAGAAGCATTTGTAACAGCCTCTAGGACAGCCCTTTCTGTTGAAAAATATCTGGCCATCCCTGGAGAATGAAATTGTGGTAAATGACTATCCTAGCTTGTTAGCTAAAACATAAATACTATCTAAAATTATCATATGGTTTCTCTCATCTACGGAACATCAGAACTAGGAAGATCGGTAGGAGAAGAAAGTGATAAAGAAAGGGGGGGTAATCAGAAGGGGGAATGAAGCATGAGAGACTGTGGACTCTGGGAAACTGCAGGCTTCAGAGGGGAGGGGTGGGGGAATGGGATAGGCTGGTGATGGGTAGTAAGGAGGGCACGTATTGCATGGTGCACTGGGTGTTATACGCAACTAATGAATCATCGAACTTTACGTAAAAAACCAGGGATATACTGTATGGTGACTAACATAATATAATAAAAAATATTAAAAAAAATAAAATGAACTGTTCAAAAGTAAATTATAGTTACCGTCATCTGTGGTCTATTACCTGAAACTCAGTGAGTCTTGTACTCAACTCTTCATTCCCTATAAAATTTGTCTTCTTTCTGTATTTTTTGTATAGTGGTGACTCTCCTGTTCCTCTCCTGCTTGTCCTTGACATGTTTATTCAACTTTGAAAAGACAGAATGAGGTGAAAGTAAAGCAAGCTGACCTTAGCTTCTAAATATGTAATTGATCCGCATACCTAAATCTCAAAAAATTCTCTTTGGTTGAGTCTCTGGTAACTAGACGTGGGTTTCTAGCTCAGAAATGAAATAAAACCATGTTCTGGTTAAGGTTTAACTGGAAGATGTTTGTATCTTATCCAAGGTCACATACCAAGTACATAAGGGAGCTTGGACATTAACATACTGGTTTGATATTAGAACTCCTGCTTATATTTTATTCCACACTGTCTTTCAGTTTGTATTAATTATCAGAAGCTATAAGCTTGATTAAAAATTCCTGAATGCTCAAAAAAAAAAATGTTCGGAGTTGATTGATCAGAATTTTGTTTTGTTTAGTTTTTCTTCCCCCCTAACTTGGACCAAGTAAATTGTTCTTGATGGGATTTTGATTACTGTCACTATAGGTGACCATAGGTGTTACTGAAGCTCAAGATTCAATTGCCGTATCTGTCTGGACCATCCCATGAAAATAGCAGTGAATATGGATAGAGGTGTAGGGCCGGATTCATCTGTGTGTTACAGATCCAACATCGCTAACTTCTGAAATCTCGTAACAACTCTAGGTTCCTATGCTTCCCTGATATAAAAAGTATGCTGCCTTCTACTCTAGTTAACTCGGTATATTTGCTACTTAAAGACCCATCTTGAGTCCTTTTCTGAACATCTTTTAAGTCTGCTTTCAGACATGAATTGTGTTGTGAAGCTTATAGTATTTGACATTCTTTGCATCTTAATATAAACACTACTAGTTTGATTACTATTACAAATGGTACTTATTTAGGGTTTAAATTGAATTT
The DNA here is from genome assembly GCF_017311325.1 of Ursus maritimus. Classification (NCBI taxonomy): domain Eukaryota; kingdom Metazoa; phylum Chordata; class Mammalia; order Carnivora; family Ursidae; genus Ursus; species Ursus maritimus. The sequence continues at coordinate 9,649,027 of NW_024426663.1, forward strand.
AATTCAATTCCTATTATTTAAATTTATTTAGGGCATTTATTTATTAGGGCATTTAAATATTTATTATTTAAGGCATTAATTCCTATTTATTTATTAAAACAGTTAAAAACTCTAAGTTTCAGAGTGTACCTTTCTGAAGTAGTGTATGTAAAGATAACATAGATTAAAGATACCATAAGAAATCATACATTAAATATATATTTATCACCATATTAAAGTAAGTATATGTATATATATATTATATATATATACACACATATGTATAGACATATAGACACACACATATAGTCATTAATTTCTAAATAGTCTCCATTTAATTTAGATGGAGTTAATTTGTGTGTCATTTAGCACTCTTAAAACATTTTCAGTGTTTTAGATTATTTGAGGTTGATTTTATTTGTTTGGAAAAAAAAAAATCTTAGTTGCATCCCAGTCTTTATGTTTAGTCTTGTATTATACTATTCTTTGGGTGTTTTCTGAGATTTTTTTTTTTTAATTTTAGAGAAAGAGTGCACAGGTTGGAAGGGGGGGGGCAGAGAGAGAGAGAGAGAGAGAATCTTAAGCAGACTCCCCGCTGAGCATGGAGCGGGAGTCAGGGCTCAATATCAGGACCCTGACATCAGGACCTGAGCCGAAATCAAGAGTTGGACGCTTAACAGACTGAGCCACCCAGGTGACCTTGAGATTTTATTATACCAATGTAGAAACAGTTTTAGTAAATGCTTCTTGAACATTAGGGGGAAAAAATCTCTTTATTCGTAGGTCAAAAAACTAAACATGAATACACAAATATATGCACGCACACATTTAAAATCAGCATTAACAATACCAGCAGTCCTCAATATTTGGGCCACAGTCCCCGGGAGACCTAACACTCTTCCAAGAAGTTCACAAGGTTAAAACTATTTTCATCACTACCAAATCTCATCAGAAAGGTCCTTAAGCATTGGGAAACTCAAGCTTGGGGTGACAGACTCAAGTTTCCTAAAATTCTAACCTTCCCTTGAAAAATAAAATTTTGATCTTTGATTATAATGCTGTCAATTATTTTCCCTTTCAGTAACATGCTCACCTATTCTCCTTGAAAATCATATTTATGGCTTCAACAAAACATTTTTAAGTGAAATTGGCTTTTCTTTTTAAACTGTGTGTGAGGGTAAAGATTATATGAATATGAGTACTTTGGTGACATCTGATGGTGATATTAAATGTAATTTTTTGATGGTACTAAGATTCTTAATTATCACAAATGTTAATTATGTGATACTTTAATTATTGAAAGAAAATAACTTCCTCTTTGATTTATACAACAATAGTAGGAAAATATGAATGAACAGTTATTATAAAATATTTAAAATATAAAAACTAGTGGTGAATATGAAAGTATCATTGCCACAATATATTCTTTAACACATTTACGTGTATAAAAAGAGATGTTCAAATAAATCTGTGATATAACTAGTTTTCTAAATAAAATGCACGGTTCATTGAACAGTTTTGTTTTCTTTGGGGAAAACACTAGATAGGTTATAGATGAGAATTAAAAGAGTCAATCTATCAAGAATGACATTATAATTGTGGCAAATGTCTTTGTAGAAAACATCAATTGATTCTTATACTTAGGATCTATTTTCCCTTTAGTCCAATTTATCAGCTTGGCAAGTGTGAATAACCTTCATGGCTTTTTAGTCTTGTTATCTCTTTAAACAAGAAGAAATTTTACATTTTATTTTTCAAATAGGACATGTAGCAGATCCATTCCAGGAAGTAAAGAAGGCCACAAATATAAGCAAAATAATATATGTTAAAGCTATCTTTCCAAGGGATGTCAAACTTTTGAGCCAAATTTCCCCAGTAAGAAGCATGATTAAATAGATGAGAGAAACCATATGGTAATTGTCTTTCTCTGCTTGACTTATTTCACTTAGCATCTCTCATCTACGGAACATAAAAACTAGGAAGATCGGTAGGAGAAGAAAGGGATAAAGAAAGGGGGGGTAATCAGAGGGGGGAGTGAAGCATGAGAGACTATGGACTCTGAGAAACAAACTGTGGGCTTCAGAGGAGAGGGGGGTGGGGGAATGGGATAGGCTGGTGATGGGTAGTAAGGAGGGCACGTATTGCATGGTGCACTGGGTGTTATACGCAACTAATGAATCATCGAACTTTACGTCGGAAATCGGGGATGTACTGTATGGTGACTAACATAATATAATAAAAAATATTTTAAAAAAAGCATGATTAAATAATCAAATCTGTTCACATACCCTGCTCTTAATAGTTTCAGGTGAAATACATAAATAGGGATACTAACATGTTATTTGAATTTCACACTTTCTGCTTGATGCCAAGGTGTTTTAAAAATAAGTGCTTTGTGCTTTGGACATGGTAGTTATATTTACATGTATACATGTAACTGAGCCTAATGTTCCCAAGTTTCAAACTCAGGTAACAGTGTGGGTGATCCGTGTGTGCCAAGGATATGTAGCTTCATTTCCTTGGGAAAAATTTCTAAATAACAACCACAGTGCCCAATGGGCCAGGTAATATATAACAAAAATTGAATAGATACGTGTATCTCAGTACTGGAGGAAGCAAAGTAAATATATTTATTGCACAGCACGTGGTAATCTTTATGTAAGGCTGCAAATGAGAGACTGAAGGGATACAAATACATATATGGCAGAGTTCATGCTCTCTAAATTTACGACTTAGTGGACAAAGGAAGATCTTGTCTTTGAAACCCCTGTTTAACAGTGATTAGGTGTCAGTCCAGGTGTTGCAAGGAAAAAACCCAACCAGCATGTGGTGAAAACGTTAAAGAGGGCTTAGCTCATATGAAATGATTCCTAGCTGAGTAATATACTGATGTTCAACAGACTTTCTCGAAAGCCACCATGAGTATTCCTGAATGTGACTACTACAGACTTTTTATACAATTGCTTTTAGAAGGTTTTATTAAGGCCACCTTTTACAATTTGCTCCACTCAGAAATCTCAAAAATAGTACTGAGTAGTAATATATTTTTGTCTTTAATCAACACTATAAGTATCACGGCATGTGCCAAATACATTGATATTTCTTTTTCTCCCCAAGTTTTTATTTAAATTCCAGTTAACATACAATGTAATATTAGCTTCAGGTGTAGAATTCAGTGATTCAACACTTAATACAACACCCAGTGCTCATTACAACTACCCTCCTTAATCCCCATCACCTATTCAACCCATTTCTTAGGATCCTAAAATCTACCCACATAGGATAAGCATATTATACTTGCTAACTCTGTGAAAATGACTGCTGTTTATTTTATACAACTATATATAAATTATAAGACATGCTCTCCAAATGTTTATTTGTTGGTTGGGGGAGGTAGAATATTGCCCTCCCCTACCACGGTGTCCATGTTCTAAACCCCAGAAGTTGTGAATATTACCTTCCATGACAAAAGGGACTTGGCCCATATGATTAAAGGTGCTGAACTGAAGATGGGGAGATAATGCTGGATTATATAGGTGGTCCCAGTTTAATCGCTCAAATCCTTAAAACAGAGAGCACCTTTCATATGTTACAGAGATGAGATGGGAAAAGGAGGAGAAATTTCAAGCACAAAAGACTTGATCTGCTATTACTAGCTTTGAAAATATAAGAGGGAATCATAAACCAAGATATATGGGCAGTTGCTTAAAGCTGGGAAGACCTCAGATAATAACGAGCAAGGAAAGGGGGATTTTAGTCCTATAATTTGAAGGGACTAGATTCTATTAATGATGCAAGTGAACAGGAAATGGATCCTTCCCTAGGATCTCTAGAAAGGAGCACAGCTCTGCCAAGACCTTGACGTCGTTCCGTGAGACCCATGTTGGATTTTTGACCTACAGAACTATAAGATAATACATTTGCATTGTTTAAGCCACTAAATTTGTAATTTGTTACAACAGCAATAGAAAAGTACTACCTGTTTCTGTCCCAATCCACTTTGAGGGATATAAGCCTGTCTTATATCACATTTTGCTATAGAAATTCTGCTTTTACTTGTGCACCTTAACGTTTTCTGTCTTTGCAATTGCACAGATTTACACATGCATTCAAATGTGTGAAAAGCAAAATAAACCACTTTACTTTTTATAATTAAGTATGAATTGTCATTTAACAAGATTTGTTGTTCTTGTGATTTCATTCATGCCTGGTGGCTTACCAAGGTCCCAACCTTGTTTGCATTCACACAGATAAGTGGTTGAGTGCAGTCAGGATTTACACTATGGTCATTGCCTTTGATATCTCTGCTCATACTGGAAAAAAATGTGTTCTGAAGATTTAGTATTTGGTTTTGCTCCCAAAAGATCTCATATGAAGGTTCTGGACTTGACATTAAAAGGTTTGTCTTGTCAAGCTGAAATGTAAAGTCCTTACTCAGTTAAGCACAGTAGAATCTTAAGGAGTACTTTACCTTTTATATAAACAAAACAAAACAATGAATTCAAATTATAGGCATATCAAAATTCCAAACAAAACACTTCACATGAATACTTTGTGCTGATAAATCTTCTTCGAAGAGACTTGTTCAACTCAAAAATTCGAACAATATAATAATCAGAACTATTGTGAAAATAACTCGCTGTTATTCCCATAAATAAGACATGTGAAAAATAGTTTTCTAATTTGTCTAATATTCTAGCAATATATTTTGCTATTTTAATCAGTAGAAAAAAGATGCGTCAAAGAAGCTTCCTTAGAAAAGTTGAAATGATATATTTTAAATGAAATATCTGGTTTTAAAAAACAATTTTTGGGGCTCCTGTGTGGCTCAGATGGTTAAGTGTACAACTCTTGGTTTCCACTCAGGTCATGATCTTAGGGTCATAAAATCAGACCCCACATTGGGCTCCAAACAGCATGGTCTGCTTGAGATTCTTTCCCTCTCCCTGTGCTCATGCACACACACTCTTTNNNACTCTTTCTCAAATAAAAAAATTAAATAAAACCTTTAAAATACAGCAACAATGAAAACACAGTTTTTCTCCCTATTTGGAAGATGGTAAAGATCTATCTTTCACTACAGATAACCCATAAAGCTAATTTTTTTGCTGTAGGAGGAATTCATATGTAAGGAGTGTGTTCAATGGCCCAATGCTAATTCTAAATCTTGATTCTTTTTAAGTCACATCATGAAAACATAGACCACTGGTATCAGAGGGTAACTGATGCCTTTCTTTGCCATTTTCTATTTCTTAAAAAAATGCATTATAAACATATATGATGAGCACATGTATGCTTGTTCATTCTATAGTTTACTGGATTCCAAGAATGTACAGTAACATCTGTGATCTATGGTTTGGTTTTTCTGCTTATCTGTCATCAAGGTTATG